>NC_069082.1:8296735-8904033 GCF_025698485.1 Gossypium arboreum | reverse complement strand
TCAGGAGCTAAGTAACTGCATTTGTTGATTATAAGGAAACACATTAAATTAATGCTAATGATCAAATCTAACCAAAATCTCATGGTTTATTCAAAATAATTGGGCTGATTTTTTTTTTATTTACCCAAATGTTCCCATGACACGAGTTGATACATGAGTATTGTTATCTTGAGTAAGTTTAGCCAACCCAAAATCCGACACCTATAAATTATTTCGAAATAAATCAAAACAAACAAAATTAATCTAATAAATTTATTTCAAGGTTATTATTCTAATAATGCATACCTTAACTTCAAAAGTAAAATCAAGTAAGATATTGGCCGATTTGATATCTCGATGAATGATGCCGGGATAACCTGAATTTTCTTAAATTAATTAGATATTATAAATAAACTAGCTCAATTTTTTTTTAAATGAACACTAAAAGTGCAATGAATATTGATTAGAGAGTCTACTAATAATATATGAAATTTATACTTACAATCTTCATGCAAGTATGCAAGTCCTTTAGCTGCTCCCAATGCAATTTTGAGCCTAGTAGGCCAATCCATGGGGCCTTTGTCTACAATCAAACAATGACAGGCATAAAATATGAACATTTAGAACTCTAGCTTATAAATGATGTTGTCAAAAAAAAAATGCATTATGTTGTTGCATTACCATGAAGGTGGAATTCAAGCGTTTTATTAGGTAAAAATTCATAGACCAACATCCTCCTTTCCCCTGCTACGCAATACCCAACAAGCGACACGAGGTGGCGGTGATGGACGCGACTAATGGTCTCGACTTCGGCTTGGAACTCACGTTGGCCTTGCCCACTACCGGATTTGAGACTCTTAACGGCTACTTCCTTACCATTGGCCAAAACTCCTTTGTGGACATACCCAAACCCACCTTGACCTAGCAAGTTAGCTTGAGAGAACCCGTAAGTTGCCATAGCTAGCTCTTCGTAGGAGAAAGAGCTTTGGTTGATCAGCCCTAAAGGCGATGGTGACGCATACGTGGGTGGTGGTGGCAAAACTTGACCCTGCATGTTGGAGCTCATTTCACTAGAATACGATGCATACGCTTGCGTTGATGGTGTTTGCCGTTGTGTTGCCGGTGTTTGAGGCCAACCTCCTCCCTGGCCAGCATTAGTGCCGTAAGGCGGCGGGGGTAAATTAATGGCAATGTGATTATTAGCTTCATACCCATTGTTCATTTGCCCTCGCTGGGCTAAGCTTGATGCATTTCCATATCCGCCATCACCTATACACATTAAAAGGCATGCATGGCATAAAAATTTTAATATTTTTAATCTTTCTATTTTAACATTTTCCCATTAATTTCCTCAATACTTTGAACTTGCTTTTCAAAAATACATTCTTTATATTTTTTAGGTTTTTAAAATGTTTTGTCCAACAATAAAAAGAACTAAGTATATATGTTATATCATCGCATATTTAAATAAGTCATGCTAAATTATTTAATTGAATTAACGAAAAATTCATCTCAAAATAGAAAAACATATGTTTTAAAAATAGAGATTAAAAATAAGTTTGGATGAACAGTGAGTTGCGTTTAACTTATTTTTTATCTTAAGCTATAATATTACTATAATATCTAATTTTACCGCAAATAAACGCATCTTTTATTTAAATTCACCCTAAATATACAAAAATTAAATAGTATAGTATCTTAGCATTTGACGTTTCTCATATAACAAGGGATTATACCTAGTTTGTTGAAATAATTACCTTGTGATGGTGTATAATTATTGTAATATTGCATAGGATCATCATGGTTTGCCTTCTTTTTCTTTCTGCAGCAAGCTACAGTAATGATGGTTGTAATGATTATAAGCAATAAAACAACACCAGCTAAAAGGCCTAGTATAATAGGCAGAGACGATGAGGTATTGGATTTTGATCCACTCTCAGAATTACTTGATGATGAATGCCATTTTGGTGGTGGAGGGGAATGTTTTGAGGGAGGAGATTGAGTTGTTGGTGTGCTTGGGGGTGTAAATTTTGGTGGTGGTGGACTATGTTTAGTTGGGGAAGCGTTACTGCTCTTAGATGGGGGTGGTGGTGACGGTGGCGGTGGCGGTGATGGTGATGGTGGCGATGTTGATGGAGTTGACTCTGCTGGTGGTGGTGGGGGTGATGGTGATGGTGGTGGTGGTGGTGAAGAAGTTGACTTCGACTCATTCGGAGGCGGAGCTGATTTTCCCGGCTTCGAGGATGATGATTCTGGTGGCGGTGAAGCCGACTGCGAAGGCGGTGGCGGAGATGGTGGGGGCGAGTTATCTGATGATGATTGAGGTGGCGATGAAGTAGTAGTCGGTGAAGGCGGAGATCCTTCCGGAGCGTCCGAACCCATTTGGCGGGGTATTTCCGACGAACTTTACACTTAAAAATAAACCGGAAAATGCCCCTTCTCCCTCTCCTCCAGACAATGATGCCTGTCAAAAAAACCACTGCAAATTAACATCCAACAATGATATTAATTAGATAAAAAAAAAAACTAAAGAAAACAACAAGAATCAAGGACCTAATATTAGATTAATTCTTTCAAAAATAAATTATAAAACAATATTTATTATTTTTTGAATCTTCCCAAAAGAGTATATTTTATTTTCTAACTCTAAAAAAAAAAAAAAAGTAGCTTCGTCTCGGACAATTCCCCATACCATAAGCTTTGCCATATGTAAGAAACTTTTGATGGAAGGCAACAACATTGAGTCAAACAAAAAATGAAAGTGGAAGGAAAAAATAAAGTACCTATAAGGGAGGAGATTTGTGAGAGGAAAAGGGCAGAACGAAAGAGATTTTGATTGCTAGGTAATAGCTCCACCAGACATTGTGATAACCATGTGTTTCTTGGTAAACATCTCCTACTATGGAGGAGAATCTCTATTTCTTCTTAATTTTCTTATTTTTTGTTTATGTGTGTTTCTTAGTTCTTTCATTAACTAAATTAATTAGTTTTATCTGACATGTTCCAAAACTGTTTCTAATTTTATGTAGTGTTTGTTTTTATTTTTTTAATTTGGATTTAATTATGTTATTTTTATGAACGAATTAAATTTTTATTAATTCTAATTAATCCTTTAGAATATCTTTTGAAAGTTTTAATTAAATTTATCAAGTAAACATTCTCACTAAAACCTCTAATTTTTTTTGACAATTTTAATTAACCACCTCCCATCAAATTTTAATGTCAAGATCCACCATTAGTCATGAAATAAAAGTTATGTAACCACAATGCATGGATTGTGGCATCAAAACCAGGGCAGAAAGGGGTTTAAATTAAATTTTAATTTTTATGATAATAAAATATATTTTAAATAACCTATATTTTTATAATTTTAAAGGATTAAATAAAATTTTATCATTTTAGGGGTCAAAATGTAATTTTACCTTTACTAATTTAAATTTTAAAAAATTAAAGGGCCCGAATGGGAATTTTTTTCGTTTAGGCTATTACAATTGATGAAAATTTAAATTAATAATTATAAAATTGTACTTTTAACCCCAAAAATGACAAAATTTTAATTTAATCTTTTAAAAATTATAAAGATATAGACTGTTAAAATGATAAAATTACATTTTACTATTATAAAAATATATAATTTAATTCCGTTAAAAAAATTCTGATTTCACCCTCGATCAAAATATGACACAAACTCTACTTTTCATCATAGATGATTCACTGAGAAATTATTAGACACTTATCCATGATAATGATAGAAAGGTTAGTCCTTACCGGCCGTTTTCGAGGTTGATTGGCCTTTGGTAACTGATTATTTAATTATGAAGTAAAAAAAGAGGTCAATGCAATGCTAGGGGTGTGCAAAATTTGGGTAAAATCGAAAAAATTTGGTTAACCGGCCGAATTCAGTTAATCGGTCGGTTAACAGAATTAATTCGGTAGTGGGTCGGTTAATAATTTTTAAAATTTTCGGTTAACGGTTAATTCGGTTCGCAACTGGTCGGTTAACCGAATTTTTCGGTTTAACGGAAAAAATTAATAAATAAAATTATAATATATAAATAGCCCACTATTCACTCAAACCCAATTCAACATAAACCCAAATACCCAATCTAATATATATTAACCCAAGTATCCAACCCAACCCAATCATAAAAATTACAAATAATTTAATAAATAAAAATAAAAATCTAAAACTAAAACTAAAAATTAAAATAAAAATATAATTTTATACAAATAATTTGGCTGATTCGGTTAATTCGGTTAATTTTATACTTATTTTAACCAAAAATTAAAAAATATATAATTTTCAGTTCGGTTAACTTTTTTGAAAAAATTTAGGTTCGGTTAACGATTAAAAATTTTGAAGAGTTAATTAATTCGATTAATGTTATTTCGAGTCAGTTAACCGACTGAACACCCCTATAGAATGCCAATGTCATAACTAGTAATAGAGGTTTCATATTTGTTTTCTAAGGATAAAGAAAAGGGTGCATTGGAACAATGATTATAATGTATATCTTCTCAAATGCGAACTCTAGAAGAATAACTGTAGAAATTATTGGGGTCGGCCTCTTCTTCATTCCCTTTGCATTGTTCCTGTTACTCATGTTTATAATTCAATCCACAAATATGCCCTATTTCAAATCCAAATTAATGTTTAGTGCCTAGATTAACAATTAATTTATGAAAAACTCGATTAATACAATATGGGCAAATTACAGTAGTAGTCACTCTATTATTTTTTTTTGTCATCGAATTATAAAAAGTTACAAAATGATCATTCAACTATTTAAATTTATCTTTTTTGGTTATCAACGAGCTAACAATGGCAGCTTTTAAAATTGGTATTGTAGCAACTTTAACCCTTAATATTTATATATTGTATCAATTTAATCTTGATTCTAAAAAAAAAATCTAACCTTCAATATTTACGCATTGTGTAATTTGCTTCTTTTGGCAATTTTGATTTTATTTGTGACCATTTTACTTAAAAAGTTAAAAAAAAAATTATCAACTTAATTTGATTGAAAATATACGAAAATGAAAACACTAAAAAATCCAAGATAATAATTTTCATATTTTCTCATTCTTTTAAAATTAATCCTCAATGTCACAAAGAAAGGCAAAACTACAAAAATAGGAACAAATTACACGTGTAAATGTTGAGGGTTAATTTTTTAGAATCAAGACTAAATTGACATAATTTATAAATGTTGAGGGTAAAAGTTATTATTATGCCAATTTTAAAAACTCAACTAGTGACCAGAAAAGACAAAATTGAATAATTGGGTGACCATTTTGTAACTTTAAGGACTTAACTAAAAAAAATTTACTAATAGTTTAGTGACTATTAATATAGTTTACCCATACAATGTAGGTACTTTAAGGACTTAACTAAAACCATGTAGGTACTTTAAGGACTTAACTAAAACATTATGAAGACTAGTATAAAATCTGAAAGATGCCTTAGGGATGCTCGGCGAAATTAACCTGAAAATAAAGATTTAAATATGTAAAAGGTCCCTGTACTCTTTTGGAATTTAAAATTTAGTCCATATACTTTAATTTTTGAGGCATTGAGTCCCTATATTTTTTATATAAAAATCTTAGTCTCTTCATCTAATTTTGCGGTTAAAGTTAACAATATCAAAGGTAAAACAAATTTTAACCCTCAATATTTACAATTGTTTTCAATTTGGTCTTTACCTTTTGACATTTAAAATTTTTAAATTAATTTAAAAAATTTATGTACTTCTAAAAGTAAAGACCAAATTGAAAAAAATTGTAAATATTGAGGGTTAAAAAATTATTTTACTTTGAAATTGTTAACTTTAATGGTAAAATTAAACTGCATGACAAGATTTTTAAATAAAAAAAAAGTACAGGATTAGATGTCTCAAAATTAAAATATAGGATTAAATTTTAAATTTCAAAAGACTACGGGATCTTTGGCATATTTAAACCGAAAATAAATGAAGAAACTTTATGAGGAGAAAAACGCTGGAAAGTTCACTCAATTTTCCTACCGAAATTTCTGTGTCAGACAAGCAAGTCCACGAGCCACTCAGTCACACACTCTCTCTTTCTAGATACAGTGAATTTTCTTTTCTCGTTTCTCTTCATCTATAGATCCGTCGATTCCTTAGTGTTTCTTACGATGCCGTCTCGCCGTAGAACCCTCTTGAAGGTCATCATCCTCGGCGATAGCGGGTTAGTTAGCTACTTTTTCTTGATCCTGCTCGTATATTCATACGTACGGATACGCATGTTTTTTTTCTTTAGGAAATTTCGTTTCTAGGGTTTTCCTTACGGATCTTTCGGTTTGAATTACTGGTCTCACGCTTGTTGTTAAGCGCTAGTTAATTTCGCCTGTAATGTTTAGATTTTTCTATATTTATATTTTTCATGCAATTCAACGTTTATGATTGTGATTGATCTGTGATTTGCAGGGTAGGCAAGACGTCTTTGATGAATCAGTATCCTGCTGTAGTTTTTTTGTTTTTGATAATTCTTAAAAAATGTTGAAGTCGTAATTAGTTATTAGTTGATTGTAATTATTATCAGTACCATTTTTTTTTTTTTTGCTTGCCTTTACAATTTGCTTTTAGATATGTGAATAAGAAGTTTAGCAATCAGTATAAGGCAACGATCGGGGCCGATTTCTTGACAAAGGAAGTGCAGTTTGAGGATAAGCTTTTCACCTTACAGGTTAGATTTCATACTGAACACTACATTTGATTTAGTGTAAATTTAGTATCTTTTTTTTTTCTTGTACTCGAATACAAGCATTTTTGAACATTGTGATGGTCTTGTTGGGCTGTTGCATTTGCTTTTTGGGATCTTAATTTCACATGCTGGTTGGTGATTATGACGAAGAAGAGGCTTGATTTTTATCTCTAGCTCATTGTATTGAGCTTAGATTTAATAGAATAGAACTTAACCAATATTCTTAACTACATCTATGATCTGTAACAATGCATCTTACTTTGCTCTGTGATCTCACTAATTTGAAGTTGCCAGTGGCTCCTCTTTCTTTATTCATAGAAAAGCAAAGAGATGGCTTCTTTTTTCTCTGGTTATAGTGTTGACAAGAATTGAACTTGTGATGATCGACTTTGGAATTATATTTTTTTGTGCATTAATTTAATCTTAATCAAGCAGGGTTCTCTAAATTAGCACATTAGTGTTAGTCTGTTAGACGTTATGGAACACCATTGAGTTTTAGTCTAGCAAATTATAGCAGTACATTAAAAAAAGATTCAGTTTTTGTTTTAGCTTTTTTGTGTTTTTTGCATATCCGCTTTGCACAAATCTTTTCCTGTTTTTTTTTTGGTGACATTTCATTTTGCTGAAATTTATTCAACATTATTTTGTTTCCCAGATCTGGGATACTGCCGGCCAGGAACGATTCCAAAGCCTAGGTGTTGCTTTCTACCGTGGCGCTGATTGCTGTGTTCTTGTATACGATGTCAACTCAATGAAATCATTTGAAAACCTTAACAATTGGAGAGAAGAGTTTCTTATTCAGGTATATATATATACTGAATTTCTGAATTCTGTTTAAAACCATCAATCAAACCTGCTCTCAAGGATTTATTAAGTAGAGAAATGATGGTATGAAAAACCTCTTGCAGGCAAGCCCATCAGATCCAGAGAATTTCCCATTTGTTGTTTTGGGGAACAAAATCGATGTGGATGGTGGAAACAGTAGAGTAGTATGTATATGTATTTTTCATTATTCTTTCTTGCTCTGCTGTGGCATTACACGCGGACTCACTTTCTCCCTATAAAGATACAATTATCTGATTCTTGTGGATATTTTAGGTGTCTGAGAAAAAGGTTCGAGCATGGTGTGCCTCAAAAGGAAATATCCCATACTTTGAGACATCTGCCAAGGAGGGAGTTAATGTGGAAGAAGCTTTTCAATGCATAGCAAAAAATGCCCTAAAGAGTGGGGAAGAGGAAGAAATGTGAGTTAACAAATCACAATCAGTTATATTCCTGCAAGTTTTCATTCTCAGTTAATTTTGACTTATAGGAAAGCCTTAAACTGTACTTTAACACTAATTAGCTGCTACATATAGAAATGCAATAGGATGGTCGAATGAACCAGCTTCAGTAACAGCAACTGAAAGTACAAACGCATCTTAAATTTGCACTGAATTTTAGTTTATTTCATGCATTAGTCAATCATCTTTCTGTGTAGCCATTTTATCATTTCAACTGAAAGTACAAATGCATATTAAATTTGCACTGAATTTTAGTTTATTTCATGTATTAGTCAATCATCTTTCTCTGTAGCCATTTTATCATTTCAACTTACGAGGCAAGTTTTCCTTTTGGATCCTGAGAATGAACAACATTTGCATGCAATATCGATTTTTGAGGGTCCATGTGAGTAATTCTTAACTTATTTTTGTTTTCTTATGTTGTTGTGGTGAATACTTCGATCCGGAAGATACTTGCCTGACACCATCGACGTTGTAAGCAGCAGCAACCAACCAAGGTCAACTGGGTGTGAATGTTGAAATACATATTATGCTATATATTTTTTCCCTCATGGTTGCTCAATAAATTACGTTTCGAGTTTCACGAATGATTTCAACCATTTTTATGGAATCATAGTGGGGCTATACACTGTACATTAGTATTTGTGTGAGAAACAAAGTGGTCTGCTAATGCTGTGGTTGGATTTAGTTCCGTTGGGTGCCTTTGAAATGTTTTTAAGTTCCTCATTTGTTTAACATTCTTATGTTTGCTGATTCATTTTCCTTGAAATATGTATTCTATGTTGGGCGTTTTAGGGTTTAGGAAAAAAATTAGCCGCTAAATACATATTTCAATGCCTTTTAATTTGTATACCATAAGGGGATTAGTTTCGCAATTCATAAACCAAAGTAAATACAGGCGCACTTTTTTAGGGTAGTTTGATTCATAATCGAATAAGAAAATGATTTAATTTTATTAATATGTAAGGTTTTTAAGAAAAATTAAATATATTCATATTAGATTATCTCACGATCATAAAAGAGTTCATGTATATTTATTAATAATTTATGCACAAATTAAATGAAATTTTGGATGAAATTATAAAATTGAAAGTTTAAAATTAATGTTGTCTTGATTTGTACAGAGTGGTGGTTAAAGTTTTTGTTAGATATTTATTTGATAAGTGTTCAAATTATGTTAACTCTATTCCTACCTTAATATTGTATAAAAATTTATAGTGTGCTAAAATCAGGTCTATGTGTATATTTTATTAATTTTATATTAAAATATAAAAACAAAAACATGTTAATGATACAATTTTTTTGTGAAGATGATTTTTAATTATTTTCTAATTGAGTTGATGTCAGGATTTTTAATTTTAGCCCTCAACTTTACATATTCTATTAATTTAGTTTATTTTCTAAATATTCAAAAATAAAAAAATAAAAACTTTAAGATAAAAAATTGAAAGTTCATTTTCAATAAAAGTACGTAATATTATACAAAATTATAATAAATGAATACTTATTTTCTCCTTTTTCTAACATAAAATTTATTATTAAAATAATACTTTTATAAATAATTTTTAAGAAAAACACACAAACAACACTTCAACCAGATCCAAACTTTTCTTAATTTTTAGTTTATTTTATAAATAATAAATTTTATTATACATCTAGTATTGCTACTTAATCCTCATCAACTTTGTCGAGTGCTAGGCATCACCTTCACCTACAATCACTGGCACCAATAATCCTTATTCTGAACTCTTTTATTTTCACATCTTTTATCATCACGCTATCGAATTAGGTTTTAATTATGAAGCTACCGACATAGCCTTCCACTGACTGAATCTCCATGACCTCATCCTCACCTATATATATTCAATTATGCCCGCCTTCAAGGACAACTTTATACCCAACAAACCCATTCTAGGCTACAATCTAAAGAGATTAATTCTCACCCCTTTTGACTTCATGCTACAGTTTTTGACCCAAATTGAATATGATGATTGTTAATGTTGCAAAAAAGGGAAAACTTGAATTATCATAAGTTTTCTTCATGGGTTTTTCCCTTAAAATTTCATGTTAGAAAACGAGAAAAATAGATATTTATTTATTTATAAATATTTTTATAATTTTTGTGTTTTTAATGAAATCTTATGTATTTTACTGAACTTTTAAATAATTTTATCTTTTAAAAGTTTTTTAGTTTTAAGTTTTAAGAATTAAGACTAAATTTATAAAATTTATAAATATTGAAGGGCTAAATTTATTATTATGTCAATAGAGAAAATGTCACCATTAGAGTGTTTTAACGAGAGAATATCAAAATATTAAATTTAGTTACTGTTTGTACTAAAATAGAAAAGTTTAAACTTGTGTCATCGAAACAAAAACAGGCTAATAGTTGGAGGCTATTTTTATAGTTTACCCTTTCCATATACTGATTTACACGTGGGAGGCAGTACTAGGCTGTGTTTCAGTCTATTGGGGGCCAAAACAACAAGCATCCTTCCCCTTGACTAACTAGTAATCCAAATATCCCCTTCAGTGCTGTCAAAGGAGGTGGCTCCATCTCCGTCCCATCTCCGTCCCATCTCCATGGAAACTCCCTACCCAAAACCCATCTCCCCCACCCAAACTCGCATAGGCTGGATCGGTATTGGCGTAATGGGTGCTGCCATGGCTTCTCACCTCCTCTCTGCCGGCTATTCTCTCACCATATACGCCCGTTCCCCTTCAAAAGCCTCCTCTCTCCTTTCCCAAGGAGCCCATCTCGCCCACTCCCCACACCAACTCGCCCGTCAATCCGACGTCGTCTTCACTATGGTCGGTAACCCACAAGACGTCAATCAAATCGTCTTACAACCCAACGGTATCCTTTCGACACTAAATCCAGGCGCCGTCATCGTAGATCACACCAGCAGCAGTCCATCCCTTGCACGCCAGATCTACGCTTCGGCCCGCGAAAAGGGTTGCTGGTCGGTTGACGCTCCGGTATCCGGCGGTGATATCGGAGCTAGAGAAGGAAAACTGGCTATTTTCGCCGGAGGGGAAAGACCCGTGGTGGAGTGGCTAACACCCTTGTTGGATTTGATGGGTAGAGTTACTTACATGGGGGAAGCAGGGTGTGGGCAGAGTTGTAAGATTGGGAACCAAATAATGGTGGGTGCTAATTTGATAGGGTTAAGTGAAGGGTTCGTCTTCGCTGAGAAAGCAGGGCTGGAGCTGAGCAAGTATATGGAGGCCATTAGGGGAGGAGGTGCAGGGTCAATGGCAATGGAGTTATTCGGGAGGAGAATGATTGAGAGAGACTTTAAGCCAGGTGCGTTCGTGGAGTACTTGGTGAAGGATTTGGGGATGGGGGTGGATGTAGTGAAGGAAGAGGAGGATGAGAGAGTGCTGGTATTGCCAGGTGCTGCGCTGTGTAAGCAGCTGTTTTCGTCAATGGTGGCTAACGGGGATGGGAAGCTTGGTATTCAGGGACTTATTACTGTGGTGGAGAGGATCAATGGCAAGTGAGTTGGAATGCCAAAATTTGGTGTTCAAAGTTCATACAGGAAGAATTTGGTTGTATTGCACTTTGTGTTTGGTTACTTAGAATTCTGATCAATTTTCAAGCTTAGCTTAATCATTATCTCAGCAAAGCTGCCAAATTTGATGTTTTTGTTAGATGAGTGTAATTTTACATAATTCTGAGATGTCTTTGGGAAAACTCTCTTACAACCCCATTTCAGATCAAAATCCGACTGCCCACATCTAAGCCTAATAACTTGGTTTAATCCTTCTTTCTTTTTCTAAACTATTCCGTCAGTTTATTCTATCGCCTTCTTAGTTTTTGGGTTTCCAAAAATTCAACCAATAGAGTAAATCGATTTTTATTTTATTTTTTCAAAGGTAAATTATTAAAATAGTCACTTTTATTTATCTCATGTTATATTTTAATCATTTATGTTTAAAAAGTTATATTTTAAGTATTGTAACATTTTAGTTATTGAGCTAGTAATAATCGTTGAGCCGTTAATTGCCGTTAATGGTATAATGGTAAGCTAATGTGACAAGTTAAATCATGATTTCAAACAAAAAAATTAGGTTAAATTATATAATTGGTTCTCATTTTTTTTTGTTTTGAACAATTTAATTTTTTCCTTTTAACTTTTATTTTTCATTCTCTTTTGCTTCTCTCTGTATCTTTTAACGAAGTTTTTCTATGTGTTACATTTGTTAAAATTGAAGGGAAGAAAAAAGGAAAATAAAGAAATAAAAAGAAAAAATAAATTGTTCAAAAAAAATTAAAGTATAGGGACTAGTTTTAACAAATAGAAAATATAGAAAAATTACGTTAAAAATAATTAATGTGCCACGTCAGCTTACTGTTACATTAACAACAATTAATGGCTTTGTGACTAAAATATTACAACACTTTTAACATAAGTGACTAAAACTTAACATTTCAAATATAAATAACTAAAATATAACATGAGATAAATATAAGTGACCATTTTAATAGTTTACCCTTTTTTTAAATTAATAAACCTCAAATAATCGATTGAATCTTAATTGATTAGCATTAACATTGTTACTAATATAGAAGGATATAAATTTGAACATACTAAAACGTATTTATTTTTTTGTTTAAGGGTTAAAAGAAGGAAAAAAAAATCAAATTGATTGAAGGATACACTCCCCTCTCCAAAAGGATGCAAAAAAAAACAAGTACTTATGTACTATGGACCTTCCCTTTCCTCTTAGGTTTAGAATTAATGCACATTATTTACTTTTTTTAAAATACTCATCATCACGTTCGCATCCTTTCAATCTCTTCAGTCTTCACGGTTGGTCTAATTTGGCTACTTCATTCGTTGAGATGTTTAGTATGAAATCACTTTGATATCATTTATCACATTTGTCAAGAGATTGTTACATTCTTTTTTAAAAGAAAAATGGGTTGTTTCTAAATTTGCATTTGAAGTTGAAGTTTGTTCTTAAATTAAATAAGTTTTAAGAAAGAAAGTAAAACAGAAAAAAGACATTGGGATGAGAGAGGCTCGAACTCTCGACCTCAGGATCACTCAGAAGCTATGAGACCTACGCGCTAGCCAACTGCGCCACCACCCCTTCTTTGATTTTAATGTGCAGTTTTTAAATATATAACATATGAACTGAAATTTGTTACTATCACAACATAGCTCGATAATATGCTACAGTTACAAGAATGCTAACACTACGACGAACTATCATCGGTTAAGAAATAAGGAGTAACTTTCTTTGCTATAAAAGTATTTACAGACATTTGGCAGTTACTCTTGAGTAACCAAATTTGTTCAAATTCCCAAACAAAGTAATAGACCCATTTCTATTGTTGCATGGAATTTAGTTAGAAAGAAAATAGGAGAATAGCAAGTCAATGTGAATCCTCAGATTGAACACTGGTGTAAACATACTCCCCACTTTCCACCCTGGTACCATTTTCATTCACCTTTGTCCATGAAACCTTCCATGTCTTCAGTAGGCTTATCCTGCATGAATACATGCATTTACACTGTTATTCAACACCACAGCTGGGATCACATTACAATTTACACATTAGTGTGAACCACTGTCCATCACAAACAACAGATTCACAACAAGCTAAATAAGGCTCCATCCGGCTTTGATTGGAGGAACTAGGAGTAGCTAATCACAGAAAGCATTACCACCAGATTAACCACTAAACACAATAAGTTGCTAGCACTGCTGCATCCAACATATCACCATTACCATTGCCTACACCGCTAAGGTTAACACCCTGGAACTGTTTAGCCAACTGATACCAATTAGCATACACAACCACGACTTATTTAAAACTATCATTGCCTCTGCTACAAAATTACAAGAACTTCCACCTCTATTCTCTTTCAATAGTTCCACAACTAAAATGCAAGTGCCATAGAGTAGAAAAGTCTAAAGAGCAACCAGCAGGAATGAATTACTCAGACCATTCATTTCAGTTTTCGTACTGCAGAAGGGGGCTTAGTTGTTGTTGGTATTTTCACAAGAAAGAATAGAGTAGGTTAGAGTTGGAAATTTTGTATGAGATCTGTGAAACATTATGTCAGGAGGCAAGCATCTGAAACACAAATTTTAGATTTAAAAATGAATGCCAAATTGGAATTTCATCAGAGATATTTACTGTAAAGGCTTTTATTGCAGTTATTACGCAAAAAAAAATTAGAATCTTTGACACCAGAGGAGGGTACAAACAAGAATAATACCTGTTTGTTTCAGTCGTCCTCTTTGCCAGCATAAGTGTCAAAAACACCGGAACCATGGCAGCACACAAGTGCTTAAGGGTGTGTCCGCTCACAATATGATGGGTCCATTTGTATATTACTTTATCCTCTGCTTCTTCTACCTTAGCTAAAAGATAGAATGCTGCGAGTGAAGATTTATATTAGAGATGCATACTCATATCATGTATTTGGAATCTCGGAGGCCATGGATGAGAAGCACAAACCTGCTGCCCAAAGCCAATATGTAGAATGTGTGTACATCGGAGGCAACAAGATCGCCATGAGGGGGATGACAATGCAAGGAACAAACTGAACAACGGCATAGGGTCGGAGGTCATCAAAAAACCTGCAGCATAAAATCTGTAGTAAGACATACCTGTTGAAAGAGACATCATAAGGAAATACACATCCCAGCTTAAATGGATCAGTAGAAGCCAAAAATTTCTACAATCGCGATTCACATTTAAACCCCAAAAGCACATTTTCCTAAGATATCATTGATTCCAACCCCAACCTGTTGTCAACCCAATGATTGATATTCAACTCCCCCTGGTCACTAACTAAACTAGTCAACATAAAAAATGAAAGAAACCCGAGTCGTTTTAAGATCAGAAGCCAAATCATTTCACCGGACCAAAACAAGGAGCTCATCTAAAAGACAGAATTGGGTCCTCAATTCATATATCAATTTCCACAGAAAAGACCTGCAAGAAATGGACTATGATAATAAATATATATAAAAAAAAGGCAAATACGCAGAATGCTTGCCTCCAGTACAAAATACTGACTACGCCAGCCAGCAGCAGCGGTATGATGGAAATAGTTCCTTTCTGCTCATCAATTCTTTCAATGATAAATATTGCCATAATTGATGTGAATGCAATTGTCATCTATGCACAACACAATTAAAGAATTTGTTAAAACAAATTACCAAAAAAAGAAGACATTGCAAAGACTACTATGCATCAAGGGTAAAACAAACTGACCGGCAATCTATCCCACACAAGCCGGGCATCATTTGGGTCGAGATGATAGTATGAGGAACCAACCCCAACAGCAGCCACACCAATGAAAAAACAAGTCCAACCCCATAGTTCACCTTGCAAACTTTATTACAGATGTAAAACTCAATTAACAATTGATAGACCATGTAACTTCCTCAGCTACAAAACAGCTATAATTTGATATAATTACAAGAACCAACTTACCTGAACTTGAAATAATTCTTATAAAAACACAATACAAGGCCTATAACACCGATAACTAAGAAGGGGAAATTCGAAATGACATTTAACGTATTGGGTATACCTGCAAAAACAACAATAATAAGCACCCATTAGAGAACTTGAACCAGACCTATGCGAATAGCTAAGCTGGTTTAAACAAGATCCTAATTGCAAGGTATAGGACTTGAATCAGATCCAACAAAAGGTTTTTTTTTCCCCTTTCCTTTTTTGGTTTTACAGGGATCTAGGCTCTTTCACTGTAATAGCTAGCTTTTGGGTGTAGTTCTTCAAAGATTTTTATCATTTTAAAGGAAAATAAGCATTGATATATGATAAACAAAGCAAAAATCAAGAGTGAAGTAAAATTAGCCGAAGAATGATAAGCAAAGTAGTAATTCTAAGTTTGCAACAATATGAGTAGCTAAGCTGGTTTTAACTATGGGTTCTAACCAATTAATAACAAGATCGTAATTGCAAGGTACAGGACTTGAACCGCATAGAAAAAATGGGTTCTCCCCTCCCCTCCCCTCCCCTCCCCTCCCCTCCCCCTTTCTTTTCTGGGTTTATAGGGACCTAAGCTCTTCCACTCTAATAGTTAGATTTTGGGTGCAGTTCTTCCGAGATTCATATAATTTTAAAGAAAAAATAAAACATTCATATACGATAAACAAAGCAGAGAGTAAAAGAGAGAAGTGAAGATAACCGAAGAATTCGCGTTGATCAGCGAAATTGTGGTACTCTTGAGACTGCGGGATAGCAGGAGTGACGATCATCAACACTACGAAACAGAGAATGGCGACTCCCCATACGTAAAGGGTGCGTTTCCTCATCGTGGCTTCTTTTGGCGGTGAAGAAGTAGAGGATCGGGGGTTTAGATATGTACTTTGGGAGTTGGGTTTACAGTTCCAATTGTCTGCTTCTGAGAGATATAACATTTGGAATAACGTAGAGCGGAGGAAACGTAATTTACAAAGTCAATCTTCTTTTTGTTTCTTATGGTTGAAGTCATTTTAAGGTCAATCTGTAAATTTTTATGTTAAAACTTATAACTTAAAATATACTGTCAATGGATAATTTAGTTTTCTACTTTAAAAAAGTGAAAATTAAGTTAATATTTTTCGTTAAAATTTGTTCAGTTAGTAGATTGATTATGTTTGTTATAGTGTTTTATCGATGCTGCCTAACATATTGGACTAACATATTAGCTGTATCAAACTGACATATTAGATGCTGAATGAAAAGTTTTATGGTGCTTGACGGCACAAAATTTTAAATAGGGTTAATTATTTTATTAGCTCTCTTTATTTATTATTATTTTTATTCTCATTCAGCACAAAAAATAAAGAGGGCTCTTACTAATTAGTCTAAAAAATTTTCTATTAAAAATATTTTTATAAAAAGTCGATTACAATTGGACATAAATTTTATTTATTTTTGAAATATAAATATTTTTGTTCAAATTAAGCATGATATCGCAATTAATGGTGTTGATAGTAATTTTCTTTTGCTTACATTATATTTGGAAACTGTAAAATTAACTAATAATTATAATTTTATATATTAAGAATTTTCTAAAGCTTTTTATAATTATAATTTATACCGTATCCGTAAATCAAATTGATATGTTTATGAAACAATTTACCCTATTTAAAGTTTGGCGGCACCTAAAAACTTTTTTTCAATAGCCAATCCAAATGGGAAATTTACATATCAAGTACCTGGATATTTTAAGTCATCACATGCCAGTTAGGTGCTGCCAATATATTAGGTGGCACCGGCAGAACATTTGTAACAAACGTACCATTTTAATAAATAATCTCATGAAGATACCATTTGAGTTAATAATTTTTTTTTATTATTGGGTAAAAAGTCATTTTAATTTTAATAAAAAGTATATATTACTTTATGAAAATTATCCACTTACATTAATATAAAATTAAAAGTTTTTTACATATTATGCTAAAATTTAATATTTTAATAATTCAATGTTCAATTTATTTATATAGTTGTTAAAAAAATCTATATATTATACTTGAACATCTATCATATCGATCCATAATATTACCTTTATTCATATCTATATATAATAATTAAAAATTATTTTATATACAAAATTAAACATTTTCAATTTTATGTCTAATCCACTATAAATATAGATGAAATATAATGGACATATAATTGAAGTAGGATGTGAGTATTAGCCATTGAATATCATTTTAAATCCATTATTTACTTGAATTTTCAAATTTTGTTTGACTTAATTAGGTATGCTTAAATCTTAAAATTATATACTAATTTTGAATAAATGTGTATTATTATATATTAATTTTGATTTTGTGCAATTTTATACATGAGATTCTCGTTTGATTTAATTTTCACAAATCACTTGCACAATTATTATTATAACATCATTTTAATATTACATATTTATTTAAATGTGTATAGTTGAACTACAATAAAGTTTCATGTATACATATGAACTATAATCAAAATTTTATGTGTATAATTGCACCAAATCAAAGTTCATGTATCAAATTACACATTAAATTGAAGTTCATATGTAGTTGAAATAACTTAATCGTTTGCTAAGAATCAAACTGCTAAGATGAAATTGGTGGCTAAGCTAGTGGGCACTCCTTCAACCATCAAATGTAAAATAATAAACACACAAAACACAATGAGTTGTTTACACAGTTTGGTTTTCTTATTTATGCAGAGCCTAACTCAGTGAGAAATATGCACTCTTCAACAATTACACTAAGTGAACCTACTCAATCACATCTCGTGATAATTTCCTCACCCTTATGCTTTGAAGACTCGATACTCTCATCATTGGATTCACCCCTTGTGAATACATCAACTAAAATCACAACACAAAATTTTACTATCAAAATGCACTCATATAAAAAAATTCTCACAAGAACATATTAAGTGATTAACTTTCAATACATTCACCTATGCAAGTCTATCAAATATATAAGCTTAATTCCTAATCTATATCAATCCTACTTAAATAACAATAAAATAAATTTAATACATTATAATAATATCAATCAATGTAAATACGGGCTCTTGAGAGTTTAGTAACTAGAATCACGATTCAAAAGATTTTCTTAGGTAATTTCAAATAAATCCAATCAGTACTATAAAATTCCCAAATATCAACCTAATAATCAGTATAGCCCAAATAATCAATTCAAAAATTGCCAGCATCCTACATATAACTATCTTTATACAGATTTGATGGTTAGGGGAGTAAGCACTCATTTTAATACTAAATTATCAGATTCATATTTTCCAACAATAATTTTAAGATTTATCTCATTATGATATTAACATATTTAAATATTCTATTGATAATTATTTTAATTTTGATTTTAATTTTAGGGTAAATAATTTAAAGTAAATCTGTAGATTCAAATATTATAGAAATCACATAGTTGTTATCACAAAATAATCTTATTTTTGCATTTATTAATCTGCAAACCGTTCACTGGAATTGACATACAAATTGATTAAGTATTCTCATCCATCCTGAATTATTAGAAGGAAAATAGTGGCATAATTTTATCACAAAATAATTTGTAATATTTTGTGAAAAATAAACAAAATAATAATAATAATAACCTTTGTTGATATATTGGATTAACATATGTAAAGATAAAATGGAGATAATTCTGGTCTGGAAATAGAGAAGAAGATGTTTGTCACCTTTTATTATATAGAGTCGAACCCCAAGTCGAATTCCAGGTCGATTTTTTATTATTATAATATTTAACAACCCCTATCACCAAATCTAGAATTAGGGAATTAGCATAACCATGAAATTACCTTTTCTCTTAAACTTGCAATATGGTTTTCTCCATCTAACCTCTCATGCATCTGTTCAAATTCCAAATAATAAAGTAAAATATGCACTTAGAGGAGTAGAATGACGAAAAGTACATATAAACTGAAACTACAGAAAAATTGAGTTTTAAATAAAAATATTATAAAAGTGTTGCTAAAAAATCTCACTTTAATTTACTATATATCTACTTACCCAAAATATATTTGGTAGAGATGAACATTTATGTTCCTCGTTCCTTTATAAAGCAATTACTATTATTTTGAAAATATTTATGTTTTTCTATATTTTATTAATTATAAGATTTAAATTAAAATCGTTATCTTTACTATATTAATTAATGTTACATTTAATTTTTATATTAATTTTTTATAACTTTATTACATAAATACTTTTACTTGTATTTTTTTGAAATTATAATCATCATGACGACTTCCTCAAATAAAAATCATCACGACCACATATTTTTATTCATTTGTCCAAATAAATAATTATCTAGTACTATTTTGAAAAAAAATAGTGGTAAAGAAATTGCATGCAACTCCTTTTATCCTCAAAGAAAAAGGAAATTTTATAGAAGAATTACGAAAAATTATTTTATAGACTTTTCTCACCTCATTATTTATGGTTCATTTCTAATTATCTAATAAAATTTCAGCAATTTTTTTATCATCGACATAGTTTTAGTAATTTTTTTACCTTAAATCTTGAACTTAAAATCTTAAACCCTGACATTCAACCTTGAACCCTAAACTCGAACTTGAACATCAAACTTTAAACCAAAACCCCAAACTTGAACCTAAAACCCAAATTCAAACTTGAACCTTAAACCCCGAACCTGAATCTCGAACTCGAATCGATCGTCGAGGGATGAGGTTTGAGATTCGAGATTTAGGATAAAAAAATTATCAAAATTATGTGTCAATGACATTGAAAAAATTGTTAAAATATCATTAAATAATTAAAAATTAATTATGGATGATGTGATGAGAAGAATCCATAAAATAATTTTTGAAAGAGAATTATCAATAATTATAAAATAATCAACTTTGGGTTTTACTAACTTTTTTTTTAAAAATTAACATTAAATTCAATTAATTTTATTTTTCTATAATAAATACAAATACTCATTATTTGATTCACTAACAATACATAAAATTATATATTATTACAGCTCAATATGTAAATATGTATGTATGTACCTGTATATGTAAATGGTAGCAATGTCCATGATCCGAAACTTGGTGCGTTGAAGCACTTATAATGCAGATACCTTCTTCTTCTTCTATATTGTGCAGTAGGTTTAAGAAGGAACAATCTGGATATTCTTGGGTGCATATTTGTACTATAAATTCACCTTGTATGATTTCATGCACTGAAACCGATGGTTGTCGGAGCTGAAAATGATTGAGCACAGCACAAGATTTCTTGTTTTTAATAATTGACAACATATCATTCTTCCTCAGAGTTAGCTTCTGTATTTCTTTCTCCAGCTCTGGTATGTATTCAACTGCTCTGTCAATTATAAGCGCCGTACTCTTTCTCTTCTGCAAATATTGTTTACATTAACTACCATCGTAATAATACTTACTTTTTACCATAGTAAAATCCATGGCTGAATTAATGTTACCTATCAATTGACAACAAACCTTGGATCCGGTGGAATCTGAAGGAAGCAAAGCTCCAAGTGCCAAGTAAGCTGCATGCAGTTTCATCCTTCGAATCCTCTCTTTGGCGTTATGTTCCTCCTTCTTCATTGTTGTTCCTTCTCCGTTATCCTCCATGTTTAACCCTTCCTTAAACCTATGATTTCTTCCCCTAGTCTTGGAACTGATTCGTTTGGCATTGATATGAGCATCCCTTGTTTCTTGATTCGTACTAGGATGCTGTCGGCTGCTAGTTTCATGCGGAACCAAATCTATGTCGTCCGAATCTTCAAGAGCTGCCGACAAACTGACATCAATGGGGTAATCAAGTACGCTTTCCATTGATTCTCCCACGATGTTGGGATCAACTGATTCTAAAATGAACTTGCTTGTTGTACCAAGCTGATCACCAGTTCTCGCATTATCTTCAATGGTGTAATCTGCAGATAGTAGTGCAGGAATTCCTTGATCAAGATCCAAAACGGGATCCAATTTATTCCCATTTAAATTATCCATGACAGCTTGGGACGATGATGATGAGCATTGATGACCATCTGTTTGAATGGAAGCTGAGAAATTCTTACCATCATCTTTGTTATCTTGTATCAGCGGCCATAAATATTCATCTGTGGCTTCAGGAATTGAGAACAAATTTTCTAGATGTAGAGAAGACATGCAGAGATGGTTTGCTAAATTCCTGGCTAATTCATTACACAAAATAAAGGGGGGAAAAGACCCAGAAAGGTTAAGCTTTAAATCAAAGCATGAAAATGTAACAATTGCTAAACAAGGATGCAATAGATCTGAGGACTAAAACTCAGAAACTGGTGTTGAAGACTTGATACAAATCTTTTGCCCTTAATACTAGGGCTAGTTGAATTAAGCATAGGTATGGAAAATTAAACCCTAAATGCATGAAAACATTAATAATCTCATGAAATGGCAACCACCTCTATCCAATTACTCCAACAATAATACATAATATATTTACATATATAAAGAAAACAGAAGCAAAGAAAGGTGCAAAAATGTTCCAAAGCCTTACACAGATTATAGAGGAAAGATGAGCATCCTCACAAAAGGAAAAGAGGAGAAGAAAAGTAAAACCTCCATTTGCAGGGAAAGAAAGTTATGTATATATTATACAAATAAGGACATGATTATATAGAGAATAAAGAAATACTTTAAGAATATTACTTAACTGTAGTAAGAGGCTAACAATTTGGATTTTATAATGCATAAACCAAGTATATACATGATGAAGGAATTGAATATATGGCCACAAAAAGAAAGGGTTAATGGATTTATATTATATATTAAAAAAGGTTACCTTTCTTTATCAATCATATGTTGTAATGGGTGATGCTACATGTCGAAATTGTTTAAAGTCAAACTACCATTAGGTCCTAAATATTCCATTTTATAAGATTTAATAAATACTAATTTAACAGGTTTGGGAAGATGTAGAGAGAGATGAAACAGTGACATATCCCTCCTCAACTCAGCATTGAATAGATCAATGACATGAAATTTTTCATTAGGTGCCAGTTCTTGGAGGAAGAAAATAATGGTAGGAGAGTTTTAATTTCCATTTAAAGATTGAATTTAATGTAATTTTATATTTAACCATATGCAAGAATGGTAAGGTGCCAATGAGAAAATCCAGAAAGAAAAATGAAGTATACTGGATGAAATGCTAATGCCCATAATAGCTAAGCTACAGAAAATGCTGAAGTAAATTATATGAATTGGAAGCAAGATGAATATTCATTAAGAAAGCAAAATTACATCAACAATAAGCAAAAGCTAGGGTTTTTTTTTGTTTTTGAAGGAAAAGGACATAATCCTTTGGGTAAAAAATACAGGCAGCGACGCCATGAAAATAGTCGAATATACTTAGAACATCGATATCTTACAGTACTTCCCTTGGGAACATGGGCTTTCCATGGAGATGCTGATGATGAGAATGTGAGCAGCTACATAGGGAAGACGAGCAAAAACATCACTTTATTTTGGATCCGAAAGAAAAAGGGTAGAAACACAGAGAAAGGAGAAAGGAAAAGGAAAGCGTGGGTTTTTTTTTTTGGGGGGGTGGGTGGGTGGTTTTGTTTTCAAAGAGTAGTGTAGTACTATTGACAACAATGCGAAGTCGAAGAAGCTTGTACTTGTGCTAGTAATGTACTTTCATTTGATGGTTTAATTTTCAATCCAGTCCTTGTTGTCTGTGGATTTTTACAATTTAGTCTCTCTAGTTGTATTCGAAAATTATTAAAGTTTAATTGATAAAAAATTTAATATATTTATGTTAAATTTGGTAACACATTTAAATAATTAGTAGAGATCAATTAATACGGAACCTCAGATGTCATCCCAAGATCAAAATGTTTATTTGTTGCATGTCCAAGGAGAACCTATGCTGGCGACATTGCTGACATATCTTGGAGTGCCTTAGATGTGAAAGGTTCAAAAAAACAGAACATATTTTGTTTCATTTTGCTTTAGCGCAGGCAGTATGGAACTGCTCTGAAATCTGTTATGCCCCTTCACCCCAAGGCTCTAGATCATGCACTGACTGGTGGAAGTCAATTATAGAAATGTTTATGAAGGCTGTTGATGCCTCTTCAGCAATTATGGGTTAATGGATGGACAAAAGTTTCCTTTGAATGAATTTTAGTTATTATGGCTGAATGATAGACGTAGTGAAAGGATTAAATTCTAGGAATAAAAAAAAAGGACTAAAATTTGAAAACCAAAAGAGTATAAGGACAAGTGGAGAATTAGACCATAATCTATTAAACATTTAAATTTGTACTACACGAAACACTCCAACATCTATAGCTAGCGGTCTACTGCTCAAGTTTTTTATTGGGTGTTCTATTTTCAATGCAATATTATGTATATTATATTGAAATGTATAGTGTCTTTTGCTTGGTTGGATCAATCAGGTAAAGATTAAATTTTGAAGTAATTAAAATTTAATATTGGCTGTAAAACTAATACCTTAGAAAAATATATATTAATTAAAATTAGAATAATCTTCAACTCCAAACTTTGATACATTTACACAATGCACGATGCAAAATACTAGAAGGTGTCTTTTACTTAATTAGGATTTACAGTTTAATGATTTTGAGATTTAAAGTTTGATTCCCAAGTTAGGAATAGTAACGAGGGTTTAAAGTTGATTTTGGGGTTTAGGATTGATTTCGGGATGGTAATGAGATTTAAGGTTTGATGATTTTGGAGGTTAGGGTTTGATTTTGGGGTTAGAAATGGTAATGGGATTTATAATTAATTTTTGAAATATTTAATTATGTTAGAATAATTAGCGGTATATGGCATCCTAATCAGCTTTCCATTTGGATTTTAATGGAACAATGACCAAAATAGAAATATTTAGTAGTTCCAGTGCTATATTAGACAAAAAAAAAATTAGAATGACCAAAAAAATTAGGATTTTATTAACAACTATTAAATCCTAAACTCCTTTTATTATTGCACTTCTTTGATTTTTCTTAACAATCCAATTATTTATTTGGATATTAATGAAATGTGATCATAAAAAAATTTAGAGTTTAATGATTTCGAGATTTAAAATTTGATTTCAAGATTAAGAATGGTAACGAGGGTTTAGGATTCAATGATTTTGAGGTTTAGGATTGATTTTGAGTTTAGGGATGATAATAGAAGTTTAGGGTTGAATGATTTTGGAGGTTAGGAATGGTAATGGGGTTTATAATTAAATTTTGCAATATTTAATTATATATACAATTGGTAGAACAATTAGCAATACGTGGCATTCTAGTCAACTTTCCTTTTGGGTTTTGAGGGAACAGTGACCAAAACATGAATATTTAGTAATTCCAGTGCTATATGTAGCGACGTAAAAATTTCTTCTTTTGGTCACTAATTGAGGCGATTTATTGGAAATTTAAAAACCGACTTTCGATTTTATTAAAAAATGGAATCGCCACCGATCCTTTTTCCTAGGTGTGATCGGTGTAACACCCCTTACCCGTATTCATCGCCGGAATAGGGTAGGGGTGTTACATTTAGTGGTATCAGAGCTTCGGTTTAGCCGATTCTCGGATCAAATGAGATGTGTAAAGTGTTTAGAGATACATGCCGTATAAATCTGTGATAAAGTGATGTGTATAATCTGATCAAATTTTTATTTTACTTATAGACATAAATACTTTTCAATCGAGTTATTTCAGAAAGTGTTGAAAGTGACACTAATGTGTCTGAGTAAGAATGTGTTTATGATGAGTTGAAACTTAGAAATGTATGAAAAAGAGTTCATGATATGGATGTGATGATGTATGAAATGAAATAAAAGTTTATCTTGTGATAAGCACGCCTATGTTGTTTGGTATTTATATGATGTTATGTTGTTGATAAATGATATGTTAGATGTATATATATATAAGAGCTAAAAGTCTAGGCTTTACAATCTTCACCCCCTATCATTATGGTATTATATAATAAAGTTTATTAAATTTATATTGAATAAGTTCACAAGTGTGAAACAAAAGAGTTCAAAAAGTGGAATAATTAATAATGTAGTCAGAGATTAAAATGGTTTAGCAAGTAAAAACGGTTCTGGAAGAGATGATAGACTGTTTGGAAAATCATTCAAATTAAGTGATGCCACAGTTAAAGAAGAGGACAATCAACTTATCCAGGTATGATATCTAAAGAATGTGTTATCAGGAATTCTTCGAGTTTTCTTAAGAAGATTGGCATCGACAAAGTGTGGATTGTGACTGTTCAAGCTAAATTTTTATATTAATTTCCTTTTATTAGGTAATATTGATTAAGGTCAATGAGATAAATCGAGATGTGGTGTTTTGTTTGAACTAATGCCGTTAGTAAAGCTTTTTGACTAGCATATTACGGAAATTGTGAAAGATTATGTGTTTGAGTTGTTCTAACAACTTGAAGAGGAAATTGTTTTGAAAGGTTAATATTGATTGACAGTTAAGATGGAATTAGATGTTTTAATCAGAATAAGTTATTCAGTTAGAAGGTAAATTGAGATATATGTATATAAATCGATCCTCGAGTTTGGAAATGAATTTTATGTATTCATGGGTAAATAGACGGATAGTCCGGAAAATAAAAAAAATAAAAAAATAAAAAATTCTTGATTCCAAGAGTTTAAAGTGTCGAATATTACAGAAAATTTGAATTTAAGACGGTGATGATGATTTGAGTTGTTGAAAGATTGTGAGTAGCTATCGATTAACCTTTGAGAAGAGTAAACGAGATATATATGCTCGAGTAATGAAGTTTTGTTTACTTTGCAGTGATGATTACTTAATTAATATTGTATAATGACATTCAGAAAATTTAAAGTAATCGAGTGCGATGTAAGGTTCTTAGGCAACATTACGGGATGGAGGATTTATGTTGAAACCTTAACCTCTTTTACGATAAGATTTTCGGGACGAAAATCCCTAAAGGGGAGAGTTATAATGACCTAATTTTCAGTGGTATCGGGAATAGAGATTTGAGATCACTAGATCCGACAGATGAGTTAAAAATTTAATAAATTAATACCTATGAGTCAAATGCGAATATAAAAGCATTTTTGAATTAGTGAATTTGGTGATTTAAAAGAATTAATTAGGTAAATTGGGTCGAGAATGAGGTATCGAGACCTCAACTTCATAAATCGAGCCATAAATATTTTTAGAAATATTTATGGAGTGTTGGTGAGGTAGTATTAAAATTTAGTCAGAAAATTTTTACGTTTGGGTGGTTAATTAAATAAAAAGGACTAAATTGAAAAGGGTGTAAAAGTTGCTAGAAGGATTAAATAGCTCAATTGTCAAATGAGGAAGGACCTAAAGTGAAAATAGTCCTAAAGGAGATATTTTGGGCGGCAATAGCTGAGAAAAATCAGGAAATGGATGAAATAAGGGAAAAATTGGAAAATTGCCAAAATTGGCTAAATAAAAATGGGACTAAATTGGAATATCTAGAGTTCTCTTCATTTCTCTTCATATTCATCATCTGAAAAACAGCCATGGAGGAGGGTTCAAGCTGGTTTTCATACTCTAGCTTCATGTAAGTTTAATTCTTGCTTTCTCCTTGAAATTTTTATGTTTTTGTGACTTTTACAACTAGGTCCACTTGTTGAATTCATTAGTTTTTGATTCTATGAAAGAAATTGAAAGTTGTTATGAATATGTGCTGGAAGTATATGATGATTTGGCATGGAATTAGAGCTTTAAATTATTTATATGCTGATTTTATTGAAAGAATTGAATAGAAAGTGAATGTTTGGGACCTAATTGTAAAAGAGTTTGAAGTTAAAGTTTCATATGGAAATTATGAATTTCAAAAATTATGAAATAACTTATAATGTCTAGAAAAAGTTTTAATTGAGAAAATTATCTTAATTGAGGGGTTAATTGAGCAAGGACTGAATTGTATGAATTGTGAAATTTGGGGCAAAATGGAAATAAACATTTTGCACTAAAACTGTTTTAGACGGCAGCAGTAGTCTAACTTTGAAAAATCACTAAAAATTATAGAAATCGAATTAGAGGATAAATAAAATATGAAATTAAAGCTTATTGAGTCTAGTTTCTTATAAAAGAAATTATGTAAGCAATGGAATTGTAAATCATCAGATACAATAACTTTTGTGAGACAAGGTCAGAATGATTTCGAGTTCCCCTGTTCTGAATTTGGAAAATCATAAAAAATTGGATAAAAATAATTATGGGCTTAAATTTATATGTTTATAATCCTGAATGAGTCTATTTTCAAGAAAAACAAACGAGGACATCATTCGAATCCTGTACAAGAAGATAATTAATTTTTAGTGAAGAAGGGTCGGAACTGTCAGATAGCAGAACAGGGGAGACTTCAATGAATAAACTGTATTAATTGGCCCAACCAAAAATTATTAAATTTTTATGGTAAGAAGGTATATGAGTCTAGTTTCAGAGAAAATTAGCGGATCTTAATTTGGAGTTCTATAGCTCAAGATAAAAATAATTTAGTGACTATGAAACAGATGGATAGCTTGAATATTCACATAAGTAGATAATGAAAATTATGGATAATGTTACTTACAAGTGTGTTGTTTATACTAAGGATGTGGATGGAGAGGAGGAGGAGGAAAAATATACATATATATGAATGACTCGTGTATAAATTGATCACATGCCCGGTTATAATCGATGAGTGTTGGATTAGAAATGATATAATGTTTTATTTGGAATATTTATTAAGAAATTATGATTATCGTTATAATACAAAAATTGAACTTGTGAGTTTATATGACTAAATTTTAGTGATTATTTGTTAATTTTATGAATTTTATGATGAGTTATTTCATATGTATTGATGATAAAATCGTGAATAATGTAAAAGCATGAAAATTGAATAAATGATCAAATTGAGCATTTCAGTTCAATGACAAGATGAATTGAAGGAAAAGACCATGGTTGGACCATGGAAACAAGCGATAAGTGATAGCTTCGGCTACACTTATCTGATCAAGGACAAATGAAAGTGATAAGTGATAGCTTCGACTACACTTATCTGATCAATGGCAAATGACAACTGAAAAGTGGTAGCTTCAGCTACCTGATCAGTGAAAAGTGGTATTTTCAGCTACCTGATCAGTGAAAAGTGGTAGCTTCTGCTACCTAATCAGTGAAAAGTGGTAGCTTCGGCTACCTGATCAGTGAAAAGTGGTAGCTCCGGCTACCTGATCAGTGAAAAATGGGAGCACCAGCTACCTGATCAGTTAATAGTGGTAGCTTTGGCTACAAGTGACAAGTGACAAGTGACAAGTGATTTCTGTATAAGACCATATCTGGGATATGGCATCGGTGTGATATATGCTACTGTATAAGACCATATATTGGATATGATATCAGTGAGATATGTGATTACGTGTAAGACCATAGCTGGGCTATGGCATCATTATGTAAAGATGTGTAAGACCATAGTTGAACTATAACATCGAAAAAAACGAAGTACTCAATTCCGTAAGATGTTCACTAATTTGAAGAAGTTTGGTAAGTATTACATGGAATTATGTGACATAAGGAAATACGAGTTGATGAGACATGAGCATAAAACTTGGTTGATGGATGAATTCATTTGTGATTATATATTTCTACGCCTTGAGTGTATTATCCGTATGAATTGGTACTCCAAATGAGTTAATGAGAAAACTTCTAGTATGAAATAATCTGAGTTCGAAATGAAATATCATGAAAACGTACTTGAAATACATTGGTATGTATTGTATATGCTATTTGAATTCATAAATGTGGAAAGCAAATGTATGTGGAAATATAAGATGATGATATTTGTATATGGAATTTATTGATGAATACGTACATCAAAATTTATATGATAAATTTTAGTGAACATTGAAATCGGGCTCAATAAGTGATTTGGCAATTTAAATCGTAATTGGTAGGAAGAGTTAATGAAATGCATATTTATGAATTGTTACACGTATTTGTCTGAAATACGAGGAAGTGATGGTAATTGATACATGGAAATATGAAACTATGATATATATAAAAACATGGAATATGTTTGATAAATATGTTCATTCATAATTATAGAATTATGTACCTCATGTGTGCTATTTGCATAAAGATGATATTTCAAATACTTTAGTGAATAAAGCTTAAATATGAAATAGTATGAAATTGAAACAAATTGTTATGAAAATGTATTTAAATTATCTGTAAGTGTTTCGTGCTTCTCGGTAATGCCTCGTACTCTATTCCGGCGACAGATACGGGTAGGGGGTGTTACAATCGGACACCTAATAAATCCTCTTTTTCAAAAGAAAATTTATTTTTTAAACAAAAAGAAGGTCGAGTTTAGGTCTACGTTTAAAGCCAGAGAAAAAAATAGGGCTCGGGAATCGGTTACGCACGAGGAAGGTATTAGCACTCTCCCGACGCCCAAAATTGGTATCTCGTTAAACATGTGTTGTCTTAATTTTCAAAAATGCGAGTTCAATGTGACATTTAATCATGATCCGATCAAAACACGAGAATTTTTATAATTTCGATTTCTTTTGAAAAGGACGTTCCGTTTTTAACACAAGCCGATTGATATTCACCCAACATAGCGATGAAATCTACGACTTAATGTTAAATCGGCGCGTTGCCTTATTTATTGAAATAAAAAAAAATGAATAAAAAGAAAAAGAAAAAACTAATATCGATGTTGAAATAAGATGTGATCTGATAGGGCGACCGAAACAGTAATTATTCCTTCCCATCAAAACGCAGTACATCAGCGGGGACTAAATTGAAAATTGCGACAAACTTCGGGACCAAATTAAAAATAAAAAATAACTTAATTGCAAAGTAAAAAAAAGCGGAAGGGCTAAAAGTGCAATTAGCCCTTCTGTTAAAAAACACGCGAATCCTAGGAGGGTCGGGTCGGGTCGATCCAGTCTAAGTCAAAATGACGTTGTTTTGGGGTTTAATGGCCAACCCCAAGATGACGTCGTTTTGGAGGGCTATAAAAAGCCCATTTTCTTCAAAAAAAAATCATTTTTGCACTTGAAAGGAAAGAAAAAAAAAAGAGAGAGGGAGAGGGTGGGTGATTTTCAGTCACAACGCCGGTCACCGTCCGGTCGCCGGACCACCGTCGGCCACCGTTGGCGCCACCGTACACGGTAGCCGGACCTCAAAAAAAACCCTTTTTCGGTAATTCTAAAATGGGTAAGCTTCTTTCTTTTATTTTTACTTTCGTATAAAAAACAAAATAAAATTAAAAGGAAAACAATAAACAAACAAAGAACTTAAAACGAGAATAGACAAAGGAACCTCTTTTGCTTTGATCTTCGATTAATCTCCAAAAAAAAGAACCAGCCTCTCCGAAAAACTAGCCTTTACAATAACTCTTCTCCTTGATTACTCTCCAAAAAACCTCTCCAAAAATCCTTTACAATAACTTTCTCTCCAAAAACTTTTTTTCTCCTTCCTTAAATACAAAATATGAGAAGGCTTATATAGCCATTTACAAAATATTTTTTATTGTTTATGTCTTCATTTGTAGGTACAAGTGGTGGTGGAGCAAGTGTGGCTAGTGGAGTAGGTAGTGGAGCAAGTGTGGCTAGTGGAGTTGGTGGTGGAACAATTGTGGCTAGTGGAGGTGGTGGTGGCAAAGGCTAGGATTTAGTTGAGGAAAGTTTAGGTTGTGGGCTAGGGTTTTTTATTTTGATTTGAGCTTAGGGTTTGGGCCATTAGGGTTTTGATGTAAATTGGGCTTTGGGTAGTTAAGATTTTGGGTTTAATTTTGGTGGGTTAGGTAAGACTAAATTGGGTTTTGATGTAAATGGGTTAAAATTGGCCTACAACACTATATTTGATAAAAAAAATTTAGAGTGATCCAAAAAGGTTTAAAGTAATTTTAGAGTGATTATCTAGGCAATTTACTCACACTCTCTCTTTATTATTATTATTATTTATAATTAGGAGTAGAGGTGTGATCATTGTTATAGGCCAATTTTGGGCCGTTTATGAGACTCAGGCCCAAATACATTACAATAGGACTTAGCTAACCCCAACAACTAGACCCTAAGCCCATTAAACCTAACTAAACCCATTCAATAACCCCCAAACCCTTACAAACCCAAAACCCAATACACAGAAACCCAATAACCCCAACTAACCTAAACCCATAACACCACCCGAACCGAATGGCCCACTAAACCTAACCCTAGCCCCACTTTGCGTCGACCAAAGATCGAACCCCACCAAAGACGCCCAACCTTGGCGCCGCACTCCCATGCCACCATCGCCCATGCCCCGCAAAACAACAAACAACAAGCAGACAAAAAGCGAGAGAAGAATGGCAAAAATAATAACAAAATGTGTAACAAAACAGGCTATAAAAAGCCGAATGGAACACTGTAAACGCCCCTTTTTTTAGATCTTTGAATACACATATATTTCGAAAAAGTCAGTAGATATAACAAGAATACCAGTCCGAGGTAGACATCAACACAAAAAAACAAAATCAACAAATCAGGAGCTAAAATCAGAACCGATCTAAGGTGATTGTTTTTTTCTAATTTCGTTTTTTGGCCGAATTCATACACATATATTTATCAAAGAAATACAATAAAATAACAGAATAAAAAAAAGAATAAAAAATAAGATTTTTTACCTTTCCGGCCATCACAGCGTGCGGGGCCAGCCCATCTTTGCAGACCTCTGCGGCCGTCCGGTGACCGACCCCGTGGCCGGAGCTCCCCTCCCTCTCTTCTCTCCGCTCCTCTTTCTCTCCTTCCCTTCCCTTCTCTTTTTTTTTTTTTTTTGGTTTCAAATGGAAAAGCAAAAATTTGGCTTATATAGGGTCCAAACGCACTGCTTTGGACCCCCTTAATACATAAAAGCGGCGCCGTTTAGGCCTTGGATCGGTCGACCCGACCCTAACCCGCCAGATCCGTGTGTTTTAAGCGGAAGGGCTATTTGCATAATCACCCTTCCGCTTTTTGTGTTTGCAATCGATTTTTCTTGCGTTTAATTTGGCCCCGAATTTTGCCCGTTCATCAATCTAGCCCTCTCGTGTCTTTGCGCGTTTGGGTAATAGAGAATATTGCGCTTTTGGTCCCCATTGTTTTCACGCGTGTTCGTTTTGGTCCTTTATTTCTTTATTTCTTTTAAATTTACCAAATTCTATTCTTAGGTGATTTAGTCCTTTTCGTTTATTTTCATTTTTTTACATATTATTAATATTATTATTAGTATTTTTATTAATATATTAATTATTTTCAAAGTATTATTACTACTAATGATTATTATTTCTAGTTTTAGCATCATTATTAATATTAATATATGTATATTATATATGTATATATTCGTACATTTATATATAGTACTATTTTAATTACTCTATTTTAATATTACTATTATATTATATTAGCTTTTATACTTCATTATATTTCTAAGGTTATTATTATTAGTTGTTATTTGTTTCTAATATGTATATATCATGTAAATGTTGTAATATTATATGCATTTTTACATACGTGATGTATATAAGTTCTTAATATTATATTATATATATATTATTCTATATATTTTAATATCATTAGTCATATTCTTCTTTTATACTATTATATATATATATATATATATATATATCTAATATTATAAGGTATGCTTCTAATACTATTATTTATATATATATTTATGTATGTGTGTATGTATTTGTGTAATGTACAAAATAGTTTTATTATCATTTCTAAGGAACGTCATTATTGTATAATTCTATATATGTTATGTATATATCTTTAATATTACTAGTTATATATATATTTCTTATACATTTCCACATACATATTTTCTTTTATATACTATGTATATATTATATTTTATTATATATTAGTACACATATTTTATTATACGTATGTATATATACTTCTATATTAATATTATTTTCAGATATCATATTATTCATTATTATACTTATTATTTTCACTATTGCCACTTATTATATTATTTCAATATTATGTACTATTTGGTGTACACACATCTTTTATTATGATTATTAGTGTATAAATACATGTTTTTTTCTAATACATATCGTATACGTTCATCTGTACTATGTATATACATATACATATTTAACATTACTACACATTGTATTTATTCATGATTTGTCTTTATTTCTTTCGCAAATGTCATTGTTATTGTTATTCGAATGTTCTAGTATCCCATGTTAAAATTTTTTATTCATAATGTCATTATTCACATCATTTATTTATTTTAAATTCTTACTTTTGGAATATTTTTCTAATTAATTTTAATACATAAGGCAACATGTCGGTTTAACACAAAGTCGCTGATTTCATCGCTATGTTGGATGAACATCAATCGACTCGTGTTAAAATGGTATGTCCTTCTCAAAAATCCAAAGAATTGAAAATTTCTCATCTTTTTAATCGGATCTCGACTAAATGTTACATTGAACTCGTATTTTTGAAAATCTAGACAACACATGTTTACGAGATACCAATTTTGGGCGTCGCGAGGGTGCTAATACCTTCCTCGCGCGTAATTGGCTCCCGAACCCCAATTTTTCTCTGGACTTTCACATAGACCTAAATTTGGCCTCCTTTTTGTTTTAAAATAATTTTATTAGGTGTCCGGTCACACCTATAAAAAGGATCGGTGGCGACTCCCTTTTTAATAAAATCGAAAGTTGGTTTTCAAATGTTTAATAAATCGCCACAATTAGCGACCAACCGAAAGCTAAAATTTTTACGTCGCTACAGCTGGCGACTCCACTGGGGAAGAATTTTTGAGAGTCGTGTCTGGAATTAAACACGTTTTGTCAAAACTTTCAAATTTCCTTGTTCAAAGTAAATATTTGGTCGTGATCCGAAAATCTCATTTTCAAAATTCATGCATTTGTATCATGTTTACTTATTTGGTTGTTTTTTAGCTTTCAATTTTTATGGTTTTAATTTCGGTTTAGTTTTTAAGTAAAACGCAACGGTTTATGAAGTTTTTCCCCACATACTGTGCATTTGTATTTTCGCATAACATGAGCTCTCTACCCGGGCTCCGTCCGTTTAGGTGAAAGTAAACGCCACGCCTTCGTGAGTTAACTCGTCCCTCCGCACAAAGCTAGTGAATACTTTCGGGTTACATATGGCTTATGCTTTCGTGAGTTAACTTGTCCTCCGCATAGGCATAAGTAAATGTAATCCTCGAATTGAACTCGTGAGCTGTGATGGGTTATGACCGAGGCTTCGTGCTAATCTTAGCGAGATGATAGTACGAGCAATTCGAGTATTGCTCTAGAACCGAGACTACATATAATGAACCATACGAGCTATCCAATTAGAGCCATGCCGAACCTCTGTCCGCTTATAGTCACCAAAATAAGTACACGGGGAAAATGCTTTTCATTTACACTATTTATGCAAAATAATTGGATCGGGTAGTTTAGTTTATTCTTCAAATTATATTTGTTGTGTTTACTAACCAAGTTTGTTTGTTTTTATTTTTATTTTCATCATGCATCATAGGCATCATATTAGGAAGGTGTTGATTAAAGGTTGGTTGCCAAAAAACGGGTTTCTGATGGAGGAGTCAATTACACAAATCACCGAGAAGAATGCCGTGGTGCGGGACTGGTCTCTAAAAACTCAGAGGGACAAGGGGGATAGTCTTGTGGAAAGGTGTGCTGCCAATTTGCCCGAACAAATAACTGTGAATGTTCGCCAAAATAACCTCGAAGATTTGGTTCAAATTTGGAATCAGTGGGATTCAGACACTAGAGACATTTTCACTGAGAGGTATGGAGATATAGCTCACCTGATCACCATCCGTGTAGACGAATAGTTGATTCAAGCCATGGTTCGGTTCTGGGACCCAGCTTATCAGTGTTTCACCTTCAATCAAGAAAACATGACTCCGACCATAGAAGAGTATGCTGCTTTACTCCGCATCGACAATGTACAATTCGGTAAAATATATGTGAAGGAGCCTAAGCCGATGACCTTCAAGAAAAAGTTAGTGAGACTGACAGACATGACCGATGCATGGGCTGAAAAACAGATGAAGAAGAAGAACGAAACCATTTGCATTCCATGGTCCTCCTACGAGATTTGACTCGAACCATCCCGACATCTTTGAAAAGGGTAAATCTATAAGCTTTGGCCATTTATGGTCTGGTTATTTTCCCAAAGGTTCTCGGACATCTCGAAGTGGCAGTAGTTGATTTCTTCGAAAGGTTAAAACAAGGAATCAACCCTGTCCCAACCATCCTAGCCGAGACCTTCAGGTCCCTGAGTAGTTGTCGAAGAAAAGGGGAGGGACGATTTATCGGATGCGCGCAGTTGCTCAATGTTTGGATTTTGAGTCACTTCTGGAAGGTAGAGCGCACTCCATTTCATATGTTTTCTAAAACATTCTCCCCGCTAGAAGCTTTCCTCAAGAAAGAATGGCCGAAGGAAGTCACCGAGCAACATTGGGTATCGATCTTTGAACCTTCAGCAGAGGATATAACATGGAGAGCACCACGGATTCGTCCTTCGCTCGCTATACAAATGTGGAAGCCAAGATTGGGTACCTTTACTTGGGTTATGGGGAGGAGTTGGATATGCTCGCTATTGGTCCAAAGGCAATTTTCTTGCGACAATTCCTCCCATAACTGGAGGGTTAACACGATTCGAGTTCGCTTTCACGGTGAAGGATATATGAAGAGAGTTCGAGACACTGCAAAGTCTTGGAAGAAAATTCATTTCATGGAATTAGCCTTGTATGCTGATACCCTTACCCAAGATTACAACGTATGGAGGAAGCAACGGGTAAATAGTCAGCAAATCTCGACAACAAACCACCCCATCCAGAATCCTTTCTCGAAGGAAATGCCGTCTGAGCTAGAAATGGAAAGACAAGAATTCGAGCGAGAAAAGGCCAAGATGTCTCGAGACCTTAGTGCCCTTCAAGAAGAAAACTATCAACTGAAGATTGAAGTTCAGGTTGAAAGATCCAGAACTGAAAAAGTATAAAGAGAATCCGAGATTGTGAGAAACGACTTAAGGGACCTTCATTCGGAAAACAAGAAATTAAGAAACACTATAAAGAATAGCGGGTTGGGCAAGTCGACAGCAGAATGGAAGGAAGAAATTAGCAATATCAAGGGAGGAATGGAGTTTTGGAAGGAAAAGCAAAGAAAGAGGAGGAAAAGGCATGCGCTTTGATAGAGTTAAGAAGGAAGAACGCCGAGTATGAAATAGCGACTGCAGAATTGGCAAAAAGTCAGTCTGAACATCAAGAATTAAAAAGGAAAACACGAGATCTAGAAAATATGCTGAATCTCATCAACAACAATTAGATAGCCTCCTGAAGGCTCTAGAAGAAAAGAGTGAGCAGTACGATAGGGACATTCACGCGTATAAAGGATCTCTCAAAGAAAGAGAAATGCAACTCGACTTCTTGATCAATGAAATTCGCAAAGCAGCTATGCAAATTGTTCAATTATCAGATGAAGCCGAAGTTCTCAGTTACCAATTCCTTCCGAGCCAAAGATTGAACATATCAGAGTTTTTAGAGCAAGTAAAGAAACAAGGCAATGTGGCTAGGAAATTTGTGTAACCGTTGAAAAATGGAAACTTTGTGTAATAGGCTATGTTGATCAATGAAATACCTAAATATGGGGCTACCTTGAAATTAACACCAATTTTTGCATTCCTTGCATAATTAACATACTAACATTTTGACATTCAGACATTCATTCATGCATTCATCCATACATTGCATATCCCATACTCGTCATTCAAGACAAAATATATAATTCGCAGTTGTAATACCACAAGATGGAACCACGTCATCGATAAAACGCACCGACAAGCTAGAGTGATGGAAGTGAATTCAATGAGAGAATTGAAAGGATGGAAAGGACTCAAAAAGAATTACAAGAGCAACTGGCCAAATCACAACAAGAGACGAGAGACCTAATGATGAGATCTCGAGAGGAATCACTCGAGAAAAGAGATCAAATGGCCAAAATGATGGAGATGATGTGTAGCACCCCAAACCCGGCCCAGAAGTTATGGCTGGATCCGGCATGCCACATCAAAAACGTTAAAAAAAATCCATTCTAAGTCCAGAAAATCGTACTTAATGTTCAAAAGATTAATTCATTAAGGGTTAAAGTGAATGGAAGTCATGCACCGTGTAGGAAACCGGAAAAGAGGTGGTGAGTCCATCGGACCGCTAAGTACCAAGCTCCTTCGGATCCAATCCTAGACATGCATACGCCATTGCCACACCTTAACGTCATGGATATTTCTAGGAAACCGATTTGATTAAGTCATTTTAGGAAAAGTGATTAATTTTGGAAAATACTTTCATTGCGGAAGCTTTGCTTGTTGTCGTGTTATTTTGAAATCAACTATTGTTTTTGAAAACGCGCCCTAAAGCTATCCAGTTTCAACAGTTAAAATAAGTAATACCTATCTTAGTAATACATATTAAAACCATCAAAAATAAATAAGCGGCCTTATTACATTTAAAAGCCCAAAACCTTAAACGTAATTAAAAGGATGTCCAGTTCACCAGAAGAAAATCAAACTTTCAGAACGGGTGGCCACTCCAAATTCCCTCACAGCTCCAAGCCCACTATGGTTGGGGATTTCCTGCGTGGATGAAAATAAAAGGGTGAGTTTGGGGAAACTCATGTAAGGAAAACCCTTCAAAGTCCAAGTCAACTCAAGCCCATTGGGCCTAAGCCCATTCAGTAATAAAGATGGTCTGGGCGAGCCCTTTTCAGATTACAATAAACCGGGCCTTAGCCCTTATTCAGATAACAATATGGCCCATAGGCCCATTTCAAAATACATGCAACATCAATAACATATGCAAGCCCATTTGGGTAATAAGGATCTTGGGCCAAAGCCCTTTTCAGATTATAATAAGCGGGCCTTAGCCCTTATTCAGATAATGATATGGCCCATAGGCCCATTTCAAAATACATGCAACATCAAGAAACATATGCAAGCCCATTTGGGAGACTACTCAACCCACCAACCATTACACTCCACCATACCAGCCATACACTCCATGTGGGAATAGCTCAACCCACCCAAATTTCAACACTCCACGATTGCAGCCTTTGCTTTCGATTATCAAGAATTGAGGCAAAGCCTCCAAGACGTGGACAAGCCACTTTCAAGATTTCCTCCGTCAATATCCCATCCATGCATCGATAATAACAACATGGCATACAAGAAATAACAACAATCAAACATGCATTTAGGTCAATTTAACCCTAGGGGTATTTGGTAATTTTGCACCTAGGGGTATAACAATAATTTTCCATACATAGGGGTATTATAGTAAGTTAACCGCTTTTAGGGTTTTTCATGCATATTCCTATTTTTCACGTACTAACGAGAATCACGCATCGAGGGTTCTTACGAATTGGGCCGTTGGCTCATCATTCCAATTTTGGCCTATTAAGCCCAAAAATATCGAGGCACGTAAATCATGCACTTTGCGGTCCAAACATTGCAGCTTACCAAAAACATTAATCGATTTACCTCACGAGCATTCGCACACTCGTAAATCTACAAAATACCAGTTTTCGGCATTTCGGTATTTCGGCTTTTGCCGTTCTAGACTAAGAAAGAGGGTGTTAGTTACACGCCTGTTTGCGACGATATGCTGACGAGATCCACACACGAACCGCCTACAATTGGATTACTAACACGTTAATCTAACTATTCAAATACAAACTACTATTAACCCCTTACAATATTCGGCCAACCACACCTACAGATCATAGTAAACTTATAAGAAATCAATAAGCAACTCATTAACAAATTTTTGTCAATGTTTACCACATAATCATAATTTCACTGCAAGCTGTCTTCCTGAGAAACAGTCACTAAATCATTTATAACTGGAGCTACGAAACTCCAAATCAAGTTCCGTTAATTTTCCCTGAAAATAGACTCATATATCTTCTATCCATAAAATTTTCAGAATTTTTGGTTTATCCAATCAATACCAGATTTTTCTCAAAGTTTCCCATGTTTCACTGTTTGACTAATCTGACCACTCTTCATTACGAATCAAATTTCTCATTGTACAGAATTCAAAATATGTTCTTGTTTATTTCATTAGAAACTAGACTCAATAAGCTTTAATTACATAATTTATTCAGCTTCTAATTCATCTCCCACAGTTTATGGTGATTTTCCAAAGTCATGTTACTGCTGCTGTCCCAAGCAGATTTATTACCAAATCACTCTTTCACACATACCTTGCATGCATGTTATTTAAACATGTATATCACCAATCAATCATCTCATATCTATGATTTTACTTAAGTATAATCTCCATTTCATCATTTTAAAGCACAATATGTTAGCTGATTTTTCCTTTAACATCTAAGGCACATGCATGCTCATTTGTTTGGCTCAACTTCACATATCTTCTATTTTTCATCAAAAGAACATGAAACAACAACCATTTCCTTCATTTTAATTCATGACCAAATGCTCACAACACAACTAAAAATCAAAATATACTTCAAAAGTTAAGGTAGAATCAAGAAGAACTCATGAACCTCAAAATAGAAGCAAGGTACCAAGAACTTACCTTCAATTTTCCTCCTCCTAATGACCGAATACTCAAGAGCTTTCTCCTCTCCTTTCTCTTCTCTAACTTTCAGCTATGATGAACAAAGATGGACAAAACTTTGTTCTTTTCACCCCTTTTTCTTTTAATAAAACTTCATATTTCATCCATTTAATTCTTTAATACAAAAGACATGATATTCTTATCATGAAACATTTACCTAACCCATTATCATGAAACATTTACCTAACCCATTATCATGGAACATTTACCTAACCTATTATCATGAAACATTTACCTAACCCATTATCATGGAACATTTACCTAACACATTATCATGAAACATTTACCTAACCTATTATCAATTTGTACCAATTTGTACCATAAATTATGGATATCAAGTGTATATTTTGTCTACATTCAACATGATGGCTGGCCACTTCATGTAAAATTGGAGGTTTGTCATGCAAATCCTCCTATTTTGCACTCCTATTTATTTGGCCACTTCAATTTAGCCTATAGCATTTTCAAACATTTTCACATAGGTCCTATTTCATAATTTCACCCCCTTTTTCTTATGGAACAAAAATTAACTAAAATTGACGGGTTCTATCTTAAGCTTGGGCTTTCTAGAGGCCCACTAACATAATTAAACCTATGCCAACATTCACAGGATTCCCGAAAATTGGGACGTTACATGATGTCAGCTCTAGTTAAAGGGAAAGGACCCATGCGGAGCCCTGACATTGAAGAATCTCGATCAAGAATTCACCACGATCAGGATCCACTCTATCCCCCAGGATTCACTCCACCATTCGCATATACAACACAAAGAAGGTGCACTCAAGGGGAACCCACTGGCTTGGAACATCGACCCATGCCACCTGCTCTACCCACTAATTTGGGGCAAGGAATATTCGCGTCAAGCCGGGGATAGTCCTGCGATCCACTAGTTCCGCACTGGATGACCCAAAGAGAGGTAGCCAAGTTGAAATCGGATAACCATGACGCAAAATATAGGAGTCTAGAGGAAAGACTCAAAGCGATAGAAAACCATCAAGTCTTCTTCGCACTAGGTGCCAAAGAACTCGATCTGGTACCCGATCGATTTTGCCCCAAAGTTTAAAGTGCCCGATTTTGAGAAGTATGATGGGACAAGATGTCCAAAGGCGATTTGGTCATGTTTTGTCGAAAAATGACCGGTTATGTGAACGAGGATAAACTACTCATACATTGCTTCCAAGATAGTCTAACAGGTCGCTCTCGGTTGGTACAATCAACTTAGTAGAGAAAATATTCGATCCTGGAAAGACTTGGCGTCAAGATTTTGCGATCGATACAAGCATGTATCGGAGATGGTGCCGACATCGTATGACCTTGCAAATGATGGAGAAGAAACCAGCAGAATCCTTTAGACAATATGCGCAAAGATGGAGAGATATCTCGGCCCAAGTGGAGCCTCCATCGACTAAGATCGAGATAACGATCCTTTTCATCAATACTCGAAAGCACCGTTCTATGACAAGTCTGGTGGGAAGTGCTACGAAGGATTTTTCGGATATCGTAATATCTGGTGAACTCATAGAGAATACCGTCAAGAGCGGCGAATGGAAGGATCAAGGCTCAAGAAAGCAGCACCCGTAAGGAAGAAAGAGCCAGAAGCCCACATGGTGGGAACTGGGAGTCATTACATTCCCAATTCGTATCCTAACCAACCCCGACCTCGAAATTATCCACCCCGAATTTCTATTATCCTCCTCAAACCCCTTACTACCAAGCATCACCTCCTTCCTACCTCAGATACGCCATGAATAACCAAAGGCCCGTCACCACATTCCCACAAAACACTCTACCCACTCAAAGCCAACCCGAAATGAACCAAGACCAACAAAGCTCAATCCAGAGACGACAATTCACCCCTATTCCTATATCATATGGGGAATTGTACCCAAAACTTCTGGAGAAACAATTGATATCTCCCCATTACATGGCCCCCTAAACCTCCATACCCAAATGGTACGATCCAAATGTTAGTTGCGCATACCATGCGGGAACCGAGGGCATTCTAACGAGAATTGTCTTGCTTTCAAAAGGAGAGTTCAAGGGCTCATCGATGCGGGCATTTTGCGATTCGATGGTATTGGCAAAGACGATCGGAATCCATTCCCAAACCACACCAAGGGAATGTGGCGCAGATGAGAGAGGAGGATAAACAACAAAATAGAAAATGGGTTTCAAGTACGAACACCTCTGCGAGAGAATCGGGAGATACTAAGTGAGAAAGGGTTGCTCTGTCGTTTTAACGGAGTATCCAAAGGAGAAGATGCAAAGGTCACGCTTTTGCAAGCTCCATGGTATTGGGGAGCATAACATTCATCTGTAAGGAATTGAAGTTTATGCAAAGTATGATGGACAATAAGGAGATTGGGATTTTTGTAAAGCCAAAGAGGCCGACAAAGGAAAAATATGTGCCTCGACAATCAATCATCGGGTTTCCCATATAAGCGCCGACCGAATCGTTAATAATCTATTATGGCGCGAAGAAGGAGCCGGTGAGACCAAAATGATAATTGAAGTACCATCTCCTTTCCCTTATAAGGACAATAAAACGATCTGGAAGTACGATGTCAACATCGTTACACGAAGGTGAAAAGCTTGAAGCCTGGCCCAAGACATTGGGGAAGTAGGTCATTTTACCCGATGGGCGGTGCTATTCTAAAGAAGTTGAACCGATAAAGAAAAGTAGCGACTTGAAACAAAAAGGAAAGCGGTGATGCACGAAGTCGAGGTCGAGCAAGAAATTCCACCGTGCAAGAAACTAAAAAGCACGTGAATGAGGAAGAAGCTCAAGAATTCTTGAAATTTATTAAGCACAATGAGTATAGTGTGGTGGAACAATTGAGCAAGCGGCCAAAGACGAATCTCGGTTCTATCTCTCTGTTAAATTCGAGCCACATCTAATGCTTTATTGAAGGTGTTAAATCAAGCTTATGTGGCCAACAACATATCTGTCGAAAAGCTTGATAGATGGGTAAACAATCGAATGCGGACAATTTCATCTCTTTTAGTGATGATGAGATCTCGCCAAATGGTAGAGGCTCGGTGAAAGCGGCGCATATCACGACTCATTGCAAGGGCTACATAATACCGAACATACTCATCGATAATGGGTCAAGATTAAGCGTCATGCCATTGGCCACGCTTTCCGAATACCGATGGATTTGTCCTACTTAAGGCCTGTCATTCCATGGTAAGGGCATTCGACGGACGGTAGCGAAGTCATGGGAAAGATCGAAATCCCTTTGAAGTGGGCCTTACATCTATGAGGTTGAGTTCCAAGTCATGGACATTACACCCTCTTATAATTGCCTTTTGGGAAGACCTTGGATCCATTCATTGGGCGGTCCATCATCCCTCCATCAAAAGGTGAAATTTATCATGGATGGTTGTTTGGTCACGATCGAGGCGAAGAAGACATCGTCGCATCCATCTCTACTGATGCACCATACCTGGAAGTAAGCAAGGACGCAGTGGAATGTTCCTTTCGATCCCTCGAATTCGTCAATGCCACTTTCATCACTGAAGGAAACAGAATTCTGATGCCAAAACTGTCGAAAAATACCAGAATGGGTGTCAAGTTGACCGTGGGAAGGGGAGCTCGTGCGAGAAGAGGTTTAGGGAGACATCTACAAGGAATAGTTAGGGCTTTAACGCCAGTGCACCACAAGGCCCGATACGGTTTAGGGTTCCAACCTGACATGCGTCAAAGAAGAAGACAGTGGAAGAAGGATCAAGAAAGAAGAATTGCAAGAACTTTAGGCCGAGAACCAGAATGGGAACCGATAGAGTACCCTCATTTGTCAAAAATATTTACATCTGCGGGAATGTTGTACCCTGGACAAGATGATCCACGAAACATGCTGGGGTTAATTGAAACGGGTTTTCAGAATGTCAGAATAAGTGTCATCGACAAAGAAGCTGGTGCAAGTAAAGATGTCTCGAGGATACGCCTTTGCCCTTCTGGTTTTATGTTGAACAATTGGACTACTGAGGAGCTTCTTGTAGTTTATAAGTCTTCAGAGTAATGCTAAACATTAACCTTCTATTGTGTCATTAGATATAATAGAAGTCTTTTGTAAGAGCTTGCATTCGCTCTTTATCATTTAAATGAATATCGATGAAGATGCATTTTGTCACGATTTTTTTATGTTATCACTAATTTCATGATCATTTTCTCATTTCATAGCCTATCTTTACATTTGCCTCATTACCATGACATAACATTTTGTTTGTTGTTTAGATACTTGGATGTCCCCTATAGCTTCCTTTTCCATTTCAACTTTCGGTGCTCGGATATTGACGACATGAATAAGCCCGTTCTGAATCTTGAAATCGATTTTGAGAAGGTTGTTTGCTTAGGAGAATTTGAAGCCAAGAAAATCTTTGAAGATTATGTCTCGTCTCTGAATTGTTAAGAATGATGGAGCAAGAGGATAAACAGATTTTGCCTCATGAAGAATCAGAGAAACGATGAAATTTGGGCCTTCAAGAGAGGAAACAAGAAGTGAAGATTGGGACTTCTATTTCGAGAGTACCGGCATAGTTTGATCACTTTACTCATGAATACAAAGATGTTTTCGCATGGTCATACCAGGACATGCCAGGGCTAGATGAAGATTTAGTGGTTCATAAGCTCCCATTAAAGCGAATGCAAGCCCATCCAAAGAAAAATTAAGACGGATGAGACCCAAAATGTTGTTGAAGATAAAGAGGAAGTCAAAAGCGGTTTGATTGGCTTCCTACAAGCCTCAAATATCCGAATGGGTGGCTAACATAATCCGGTACCAAAAAAGATGGAAAAGTACGAATGTCCGTGGATTACTGCGACCAATCGAGCAAGCCCAAAGATAATTTTCCCTTGCCACATATTGACACGTTGGTGGACAACACAAAGAAAACATTCATTGTTTTCTTTCATGGACGGATTCTCGGGGTATAATCGGATCAAGATGGCCCCGAGGATATGGAAAACTACCTTCATAACAATGTGGGGAGCGTTACGCTACAAGGTGATGCCATTCGGGTTAAAGAATCTTTGGGGCAACATATCGAGAGGCTATGGTAACGTTATTCCATGACATGATGCACAAAGAAATAGAGGTCTATGTTGGCGACATGATTGCTAAATCCAGGGAAGAAGAGCATGTGGTGAACCTCAAGAAGTTGTTCGAGAGGTGAGAAAGTTTCAAATTAAAGCTTAATCCGACCAAATGTACATTTGGAGCTACCTCGGGAAAGTTGCTAGGCTTCATTGTCAGTGAAAGAGGTATCGAAGTGGACCCAGATAAAATAAAAGCCATCCAAGAATTACCACCTCCGCGAACGCAAAAGGAAGTTAGAGGATTCTTAGGGAGATTAAACTACATCGCCAGATTTATCGCTCAACTTACCAACCAATGCGACCCAATCTTTCGGCTTCTTCGAAAACATAACCCGGGAGAATGGAACGAGGAATGCCAGGTGGCCTTTGATAAGATAAAACAATATTTGTCCAGTCCTCCAGTGCTAGTACCGCCAACTCCGGAAGACCATTGATTTTGTATTTGACTGTGTTCGAAAGTTCAATGGGTTGCATCTTTGGGCAACACGACGAGTCAGGAAAGAAAGAAAAAGCGATCTACTACCTCAGCAAAAAGTTCACTGAACATGAGGCAAAATATTCGTCCATTGAGAAATATTGTTGTGCCCTGGTTTGGGTAGCTCGGAGACTTAGACAATACATGTTGTACCATACGATATGGTTGATTTCAAAGCTGGACCCGATAAAATACATGATGGAATCGCCGGCACTATCAGGAAGAATGGCGCGATGGCAGATTCTCCTCTCAGAATATGACATTGCCTATGTAAGTCAGAAGTCGATAAAAGGAAGCGCAATAGCTGATTTTCTAGCAACTCGAACAACAGAAGAATATGAGCCTTTAAGATTCGATTTCCCAGACGAAGACTTAATGTGCATCTCAGAAATAGAATCCGAGTTATCAAAAGAGAGGTTATGGAAGATGTGCTTTGATGGTGCGTCGAATGCGTTAGGGCATGGAATTGGAGTAATCCTGGTATCACCAGACGGGAATCATTATCCTTTCACCGCAAGACTGAACTTATTCTGTACCAATAATATCGCAGAATATGAGGCCTATATCATGGGGCTTCGTGCAGCTATCGAACGAAACATCGAGATCTTGGAGGTGTATGGAGACTCAGCCCTAGTGATTTACCAAATTCGTGGAGAGTGGGAAGTGAGGGACTCAAAATTGATTAAGTACAGCAATTTAGTGGCTGGATTAATCAAGGAATTCAAAGAAATAACTTTTCATTACTTCCCACGAGAAGAGAACCAACTGGCGGATGCCTTGGCTACTCTAGCTTCAATGTTCAAAGCAAGTAAAGAAGCAGAAATAATGCCCCTCAAAATAAGCGTATACGAGGTCCCTGCACACTGTTGTAGCATTGAGAAAGAAGCAGACGGACAACCATGGTTCTATGATATCTTAAAATATATCAAGAATCAAAGCTATCCCGAACAAGCACATGAGAACGACAAAAGAACGATCAGAAGAATGGCAGCAGGATTCGTTCTTGATGGGGATATCCTATATAAAAGGGGAAAGGATCAAATACTCTTGAGATGCATGGATAATGTCGAAGCCAGAAAGATACTTGAAGATGTTCATGAAGGAATCTGTGGGACACATGCCAACGGCTTTAGTATGGCCAGAAAGATTATGAGACTCGGTTACTACTGGTTGACGATGGAAAGCGACTGTATTAGTTTTACCAGAAAATGTCACAAATGTCAAATCTATGGCGACAAAATTCATGTAGCCCCTTCGCCCCTTCACGTAATGACTTCTCATTGGCCTTTTTCTATGTGGGGCATAGATGTTATAGGGCCAATTTCTCCAAAAGCATCCAATGGACATCGATTCATTTTTGTGGTTATCGATTACTTCACGAAATGGATAGAAGCTGCTTCATTTGCCAATGTGACGAGGACTGCAGTTTGCAAGTTTTTGAAAAAGAAAATCATTTGCCGGTATGGTTTGCCTGAAAGAATCATTTCAGATAATGCCACAAATCTGAACAATAAAATGATGAAAGAAGTGTGCGAGCAGTTCCAAATAAAGCATCATAATTCCTCGCCCTATCGCCCAAAGATGAGCGGGTCATTGAAGCGACTAACAAGAACATTAAGAGGATCATTGGGAAAATGGTGAGACATATAAAGATTGGCACGAAAACTTCCATTTGCTTTGTTTGCATATCGCACATCTGTCGAACATCTACGGAGCAACTCCTTTCTCTCTAGTCTATGGAATGGAAGTCGTGCTACCTATCGAGGTCGAGATCCCTCTCTGCAGTATTGATGGAATCAAAGTTAGAAGAAGCGGAATGGGTTCGAGCTCGATATGATCGATTGAACCTCATTGAAGAAAAAGCGTCTAAGGGCAATTTGTCACGGGCAAATGTACCAAAAGAGAATGATCGCACCCATAACAAGAAGGTACGACCAAGAGAATTCCATGAAGGAGAACTCGTCTTTGAAAGATTCTCCCAATACAAAAAGACTGCGAGGAAAATGGGCACCAAATTGGGAGGGACCATACGTTGTAAAAAGGCATTCTCGGTAGAGCTTTGATCCTTCTTGAGATGGATGGGAAGGAGCTACCGAATCCAAAGAAATTCGGATCAAATGAAGAAATATTATGCTTGAGATGAAAACCCGAAAAGGGCATCTAAAAAAAAAAAAAAAAAAAAAGGGGGATCAGAGCGAAAACTCGAAAAGGGCGCTTTGGTTAAACATAAAAGATTAGGATGAAAACCCAAGAGGGCGTTCTAATGAAGCCAATGTTTGGCTTACAAGGCAAGGTGTTTTAAACTGTACGACAAACAGTGAGACTACAGTATTTGAAGCATCTTTGAAAGCTCGAAATCTTCTACGCAAGGAGCCAGACTCTAAAAGATTCTTGATTGAAGAACGTGAAGAGTTCATGTGTCGAATATCTAAAGCATTTGTATCCGTTGAATACGACCTCTTCTTGGCACAATTGTACTATCATTGGTTAACTTTCTTTGTTTGCCACATTTGAAATAAAGGAGTATGAGATATCATTTTTGTCCCCACCTGACCATTTTCATGCATCTCATTATGTGTTCATTTAATGATAAATAGTGAAATGACATACTCTAAACAAAAGAAATGATAAGCATTACCTAGATGAAAATTTGATAAAGAGCCTCAAAGCAATAACAAAGTTCAACAAGGGGCAAAAGAGCGTTATCTGAGAAACGTCGATTACTTGTGAAGCTTGAAGACGGGTACATGGCGTGAAGAGAAAGTCAAGAGTCAAGTAATCACAAGAATCGTGATTTAAAAGGATATCGACAAACATGCTTAAGGAACACTGCATAATCATGTAGGCATAAAAGCATTTAAGACAAACATGTGCATATCATGATAACATCGTGCATGGCATATCTGAGTACTCTAGCAAAGCAAGAAATCTGGAACGAGAGTCGCATTGAATCAAATGAAAAGACATTTGAGTTCTACCAAATGACAGGTTTTGATATTTTTGATTTTCAACTTCTGTCATCAGGGCACGCTGAGGTATTTTCAATTTCTGCTTTTTAATTCATGTTTTCCAAGAAAATCAGCTCATATTGCGAGAGGTGAGTTGAGCCTCAAGACACGTTGAGGTAATTTCAATTTATGTTTCAAAAATCAACTCATATTGCGAGAAGTGAGTTGAGCCTCAGGGCACGCTGAGGTATTTTCAATTTCTGCTTTTTAATTCATGTTTTCCAAGAAAATCAGCTCATATTGCGAGAGGTGAGTTGAGCCTCAAGACACGTTGAGGTAATTTCAATTTATGTTTCAAAAATCAACTCATATTGCGAGAAGTGAGTTGAGCCTCAGGGCACGCTGAGGTATTTTCAATTTCTGCTTTTTAAATTCATGTTTTCCAAGAAAATCAGCTCATATTTCGAGAAGTGAGTTGAGCCTCAAGACACGTTGAGGTAATTTCAATTTATGTCTCAAAAATCAACTCATATTGCGAGAAATGAGTTGAGCCTCAGGGCACGCTGAGGTATTTTCAATTTCTGCTTCTTAAATTCATGTTTTCCAAGAAAATCAGCTCATATTGCGAGAGGTGAGTTGAGCCCCAAGACACGTTGAGGTAATTTCAATTTATGTTTCAAAAATCAACTCATATCGCGAGAAGTGAGTTGAACCTCGGGGCACGCTGAGGTAATTTCAATTCCTATTAAATCTAAAATCAACTCATATTGCGAGAAGTGAGTTGAGCCTTGCGGCACGCTAAGGTATTTTCAAATTATATTCATATTGCGAAAGGTGAGTTGAGTCTTTTTAATTTCTATTTTCAATTTCTGTTTTTTTTTTAATTTTTCAAAGATCAACTCATATTGCGAGAGGTGAGTTGAGCCTTTAATTTTCTTTTTTCAAAATCTAATTTTCAAAGATCAACTCATATTGCGAGAGGTGAGTTGAGCCTTTAATTTTCGTTTCTCAAAATCTACTTTTCAAATTATTAACTCATGTTGCGAGAGGTGAGTTGAGCCTTTAATTTTCGTTTCTCAAAATCTACTTTTCAAATTATTAACTCATGTTGCGAGAGGTGAGTTGAGCCTTTTAATTTCTGCTTTTAATTTCTATGTTTCAAAAATCAACCCATATTGCGAGGAATGTGTTGAGCCTCTGTTCACCTGCTGAGATTTGGATACCCTGAAGTGCGGTGAAGTAGGTCAAAGTTGCAGGTCCGGTCTCCTTGAAGTTGCAGTAGAGCTGATCGAGGATATCAGATCTTGCCTCGCTAGAGTTACAGAAGAGAAGATCACGAATCTCGTCTCACTGAAGTGATAAAAGTGCAGATTGAAGTCGCAAATTTCATATCCTTAAAGTTACAAGACATATATCGAGAAAATGCTGTGGATTGAACCAAAGCTACAAGATGAGATGGACTAGAAGGAAACTATTTGAACAAGAAGAGCACCGATGAACTCAAGACTCGGCAAGACGGAGCAAAATTGGCCTTTCTTTATGTCTTTGCTCTATTCCCGATACACGACAATGAGCAAAGAGGGGCAGCTGTTATAGGCCAATTTTAAGCCGTTTATGAGACTCAGGCCTAAATACATTACAATAGGACTTAGCTAACCCCAACAACTAGACCCTAAGCCCATTAAACCTAACTAAACCCATTCAATAACCCCCAAACCCTTACAAACCCAAAACCCAATACACAGAAACCCAATAACCCCAACTAACCTAAACCCATAACACCAGCCCGAACCCGAACGGCCCACTAAACCTAACCCTAGCCCCCACTTGCGTCGACCAAAGATTGAACCCCACCAAGACGCCCAACCACAGGCGCCATGACTCCCATGCCACCATCGCCCATGCCCTGCAAAACAACAAACAACAGCAGACAAAAAAGCAGAGAAGAATGGCAAAAATAATAACAAAATGTGTAACAAAATAGGCTATAAAAAGCCGAATGGAACACTGTAAACGCCCCCTTTTTTTAGATCTTTGAATACACATATATTTGAAAAAGTCGAGATATAACAAGAATACCAATCAGAGGTAGACATCAACACAAAAAACAAAATCAACAAATCGGGAGCTAAAATCGAACCGATCTAAGGTGATTGTTTTTTCTAATTTCGCTTTTTGGCGAATTCATACACATATATTTATCAAAGAAATACAATAAAATAACAGAATAAAAAAGAATAAAAATAAGATTTTTTACCTTCCAACCATCAGACGCTGGTGGCCATATGCTTTGCGGACCTCGTGGCCGTCCGGTGGACCGACCCGTGGCCGAGCTCCCCCCCTCTCTTCTCTCCCGCTCCTCTTTTCTCTCCTTCCCTTCTTTTTTTTTTTCTTTTCTTGGTTTCAAATGAAAAAGCAAAAATTTGGCTTATATAGGGTCCAAACGCACTGCTTTGGACCCCCATTAATACATAAACGGTCTTGTTTAGGCCTTGGATCGGGTTGACCGACCCTAACCCGCCAGATCGCGTGTTTTAAACGCGGAAGGGCTATTTGCTTAATCACCCTTCCGCTTTTTCGGTGTTTGCAATCGATTTTTCTTACGTTTAATTTGGCCCCGAATTTTGCCCGTTCATCAATCTAGCCCTCCGTGTTTAACAAGGCTTTTGGGTAATAGAGAATATTGCGCTTTTGGTCCCCATTGTTTTCACGCGTGTTCGTTTTGGTCCTTTATTTCTTTATTTCTTTTTAAATTACCAAATTACATTCTTAGGTGATTTAGTCCTTTTCGTTTATTTTCATTTTTTTACATATTATTAATATTATTATTAGTATTTTATTAATATATTAATTATTTTCAAAGTATTATTACTACTAATGATTATTATTTCAAGTTTTAGCATCATTATTAATATTAATATATGTATATTATATATGTATATATTCGTACATTTATATATAGTACTATTTTAATTACTCTATTTTAATATTACTATTATATTATATTCGTTTTTATACTTCATTATATTTCTAAGGTTATTATTATTAGTTGTTATTTGTTTCTAATATGTATATATCATGTAAATGTTGTAATATTATATGCATTTTTTACATACGTGATGTATATAAGTTCTTAATATTATATTATATATATTATTATATATATTTTAATATCATTAGTCATATTCTTCTTTTATACTATTATATATATATATATATATATATATATATCTAATATTATAAGGTATGCTTCTAATACTATTATTTATATATATATTTATGTATGTGTGTATGTATTTGTGTAATGTACAAAATAGTTTTATTATCATTTCTAAGGAACGTATTTATTGTATAATGTTCTATATATGTTATGTATATATCTTTAATATTACTAGTTATATATATATTTCTTATACATTTCCACATACATATTTTCTTTTATATACTATGTATATATTATATTTTATTATATATTAGTACACATATTTTATTATATGTATGTATATATACTTCTATATTAATATTATTTTCAGTATATCATATTATTCATTATTATACTTATTATTTTCACTATTGCCACTTATTATATTATTTCAATATTATGTACTATTTGGTGTACACACATCTTTTATTATGATTATTAGTGTATAAATACATGTTTTTTCTAATACATATCGTATAATGTTCATCTGCATACTATGTATATACATATACATATTTAACATTACTACACATTGTATTTATTCATGATTTGTCTTTATTTCTTTCATAAATGTCATTGTTATTGTTATTCGAATGTTCTAGTATCCCATGTTAAAATTTTTTATTCATAATGTCATTATTCACATCATTTATTTATTTTAAATTCTTACTTTTGGAATATTTTTCTAATTAATTTTAATACATAAGGCAACATGTCGGTTTAACACAAAGTCGCAGATTTCATCGCTATGTTGGATGAACATCAATCGACTCGTGTTAAAATGGTATGTCCTTCTCAAAAATCCAAAGAATTGAAAATTTCTCATCTTTTTAATCGGATCTCGACTAAATGTTACATTGAACTCGTATTTTTGAAAATCTAGACAACACATGTTTACGAGATACCAATTTTGGGCGTCGCGAGGGTGCTAATACCTTCCTTGCGCGTAACTGACTCCCGAACCCCAATTTTTCTCTGGACTTTCACGTAGACCTAAATTTGGCCTCCTTTTTGTTTTAAAATAATTTTATTAGGTGTCCGGTCACACCTATAAAAAGGATCGGTGGCGACTCCCTTTTTAATAAAATCAAAAGTTGGTTTTCAAATGTTTAATAAATCGCCACAATTAGCGACCAACCGAAAGCTAAAATTTTTACGTCGCTACAATCATAAAGGATCGAATTCAAGCTCTAATGACATAATACGAATGCTTTTATTACTAGATTAGAAGGTTGTTGGCACATTAGTAATTTTTTTAGTATCATCTTCATATTACAAGTGATGATTCTTGTCTTCATGCTAAATTGTTTGGATAAATGGTGAGATTGATTTCGTAAAAATAAAAATAGTGATGATAATAAAATTAATATCGTAAATAGTAAAAATCGATGTTATATTGATAAGATTAAAATGAATAATTAAAGTAGAAAATAACGTAGTTAATATTTTGTAAAATGGGAGGTACACTGATCTACACTCTCTTACGAGTAAAAAAGAAAGGTATGCAATATAGGTTTGTTCTTATGGGATCATAAAATAGAATAAAGAATAATAGTCTTTTTAAAAATATTAAAACCAAATAATCTGGCAGGGAAGAGACACATTGAAGTTTTCCAAGTTTTCGAGATATATTTTCCTTGTATATTTTCCAATCTGTTTTCTAGTAATATTCAAAGGCAAGGCTACTTTTCGTTGATCACTGCAGCCGTGTTACTGCCATGCTCATCCTATTGTTGTATCTTGGGAGACAGTCGACCACCGTTTCTCTAGCACCAAAGGAGCGGCTTAATCAGTCTTAAGAAGACTGTTTATACAGGCCTCGACTACCAGTATAATATTTCAATTTAATTTTTTTTCCAATTTTATATATATTGTTCTTGTTCGAACTTATGATTAATATAAAACTTTATATTACTGATATTTTACTAATGTTTGTGCAACAAACTCTTGAGTTGCTTTTGATGTATGTTGAGTGAACTATTGTTCTTTATTGGGATTCCATGAACTTGACATATAAGAGGTTATGGGCTTTAGTCGATAGAGACGAATTGTTACGTTTGTTTGATTTGATAATTGAATAAGAGTATATCCTGAGTGAGGCTCAGTAAACGTAGAAGAATTGTGTCTAAACTATGAAAACAAATATTGGCATTGTCATTTCTTTTTTCATTTCCTTATTTCCTCACACATTCTATTTTCGTTCTATTTATTGTATCTGCAGACTAAATTTTTTTCAATATTTATGAAGTTTTTCTTTTAAATTTTGCCAAATAATACATAAAAACGATAAAATAGAACTCATTTTATAAAAATGAAGTCAAAAGTCCAAAACTCAAAATTAATATGAAAAATCAAGAACCAAACAGAATATTCATGGACAATCAAAAAATACAATAAAAACTTAACTGGATCGAATTGAACTCATCTCTATATTTAAGCATAGGAACTTTAGCAATGTTAATGAAGTTAAAGTCCTAAAACTTTGACTACTCAAGTTCGAGTATCATATAGTATAAACCATTGAGAGATTTTTCAAATTTATTTTAATTTAAATCTCATAATATTCTGATTTAAATTCAAAAATATTCTAATTATTTATCTGATATTTATAATTTTGATTACCCCAAATCCATTTAAATCTATTTTATTATTTTAATTTTTAAAGTATATGCTTTTATTTAGTATTTAATAATTTTATATTTTATTAAATTTGTAAATATGAACTTATTAAAACTAACTTATTTTAATGCCTTATGGTTGAATAAATCCAGTTTGGTCTACCTAAATAATTAACTTCCACCATGTAAAATGGTTGTAAATTATTTTTCTGGAGAAAATTTGCACGTCGAAAAGAAAAAAAAATGGAAAAATATTTAAAAAAAAAAATATTGGATGACAATGCAACAATAAACCTGAAAATTTCCACTCAATAAATGCAATTATATACACCACATAATACAGATAAGTGTCGGTGTTTAGTCTTAACACAGATTTTCATTAATTTTTTTATTAATTATTATTATTTCAAATTAATGAATGTCGGCCCTATGCCAACGGCAGCCGCACACCTTGTACTAGGCTTTATCACGCTTCACCGACCTAAGAGTATTTTGCTATATTATGTACTTGAATTTGATATATTTTTTTTAAAATTTGCTTATTGAATTTGAATTTTATTAAAATAAAATGATATGATATTTAATTTTTTTAAAATTATATAAAATTTAAAATTCTAAAATATATAAAAATTATAAAAAAAATTGTCAAGTGACGTCGTGGAATAGTCTCTTAGTGCCAAGTCATCATAGTTTAGCAGAATTCAAGTCTAAGGATCAAATTGAGAAAAATTACTAAGTACTAGAACTAATGTAGACCAAAAAAAGTAAAGGGACCAATATGAGAAAAGTTGACAAGTTTAAGGACTAAATATTGCTTTATCTCTTACATGATATTGCTTGGATTATAACGGTTAAAATATGTTTCAAGTCATTGTACTCTTCATATATTTAGAATTTAGCCTCTTTACTTTTATTTCAATTGTAGTCCGTCTACTATTTAGATGCCGAAATTTAAGTTCAATTATTAACTTCACTAAAATATTTTGTTAAATTTGTTGGTATGACGTTTTGAAATAAAAAAAATTCATACAACAAAAAAATTGTGTAGGGTTAATTTGGACAACACAAAGTAATTGAATAAAAGTGTAATTGTTAGAGTAATAATTACAAATTACAAAGAATTGTAATTCCTTAGATGTGTTTTGGTTGACAAAGTATAATTACATTACACTGTAATTTCTTATGTCATGTTTGGTAATACAAATTGTATTACATAGTTACATAATTTATATTTTAAAAAAATTAATTACTATAAAAATTATTAGTATGATAAATAATTTCTAAACAAGTAATAAAATTAAAATCAAATCATTATATGTATTATGTTAATCTAAAATAGTAGATGATAATATGATTACTAATAAAAATAGAAAGAAAAATAAACATCATATGTAATTTTATCTAATTGTTTCAATGCATATTTGTTGGGTCATTTCATATTTAATATTTAATATTTAATATTTAATATATGCTTCTTATCATCATCTATTAGTTCTTGCTCGATTTCGTCATCATCTGAATTTGAATATGCATCATTAAGATAATGAAAATCTCCTTCTTCTATGTACTCTTCGAAGTATATAGATCATCTCAATTCCACCTATAATTGAAGTTATAAAATATGAAACATATTAGTATGACCCACCTTTTTTTATACTATACTAACGTGATGGTAATATGAGAAAATTTTTTTAGAGCAACAAATGTCTTTTCAGCCATATTTCGAAGCTTTGAATGAATAAAATTAAAGATTTCACAAGTTGTCTATGGTGCTTGTGGCTGCCACCGTTCTCTCAAATGGTATCATACCATCACGATATGGTGTAAAAAAACCTCTTCTATTTGTAGGTTCACAATTCAAATAGTCCGTAGTTTTAATTATAAAAACTTATATAAACTTAATTTAGAGAAAAACTTCTGCTAGGTTATATCCTTTTTTCAAAATATGTAAATTAAGTCAAAATAATATAAAATTTATAATATTTAACATTCATAAAAGATGGTTTTATAAATTGCCCAAAACTTTCATAACACTTATATATAATATAATTTTTGTAATTACTTTTAAAAGCTATTTTCATAAATAAATTATAATAAAAATTATAACATTTATTTTTTAATATATAATATGGACAAATAAAATAAGTTATGTCCATACTTGGTCATAGATTTTATAAATAAATATATTATAAAATTTTTATAACATAAATTATTTTTATAATAAAATTTTTACCATAAAATTAGATTTTTTAAGATTTAAATAATATATTTTTTGTTATAACTTGAAAAATGCATAAATTATTTTTGTAATATTTTTTTGTCATAAATATCCTAAACACTCGTACATGTCATGCTTATAATATAATTTTATAACTTGTATAAAAATAAAATTTTAAAATTAGATTTGAATGTAATTATCTATGTAATTACTCTAATTCTCACCTTCTTCTTTAAATTGATGGAATCCATAAATTATAACAGTTACTTCAATATGCTACTCTTGTACAATTATAAACAATTACACTCAAATTCAATTACTAAATGCCTTTCCAAACACTACCGTAATGGACTTAAATATAATAATAATTAAACTTATATTTTAAATTCAAAAATTTAAATTTTTCTTTTTTAAATAATAAAGTAAAGATACCAGACCAGATAGCTCTGTGGAAAATTAGGAAAACTAATAAAAAGAGAGGACAAATTAAACTAATATGCTACACATTTCCACTATTATTGGTGTGAAAATAATTTTAGAAATAGTAATTTACCTGCACTTTCCATTTTTTTTTCTTTCTTTCAGAAAGGAAAAATTGTAGTTATTGCATGCAATTAGCCAAATTATTGAAGTTTGAATTAAGAGTTATTTTGTGGGTTAAGTCGTGTGAGTTTGTGGGGATAAATTCTAATATCAAATGATTTTCACATTAGTGGACTGCTTGGTCATAATTTTGACTCATATTCATATGTATCTTTATTTAATGCATTTTAGAACCATTATTATTGCCACTTTTGTTGTAATTTATTATATCTAACTATTCCATTTAGAGTATAAATCATTTGTCGATTGAATTTTGGTTTAGTTGGTATTGATATTATTATTAGTATAAAATGATATATTAAAGAGAGACTATAAATAATTTTAGACATTATATCAAAAAATAAAGACTAAAAATCGTGATAATACACTCATATTAACCTCTTTTATCTCTAAGAAAACTCTTAACAAATTTTACTCATGTTTCTGCAACTCTTTGAGCATTCGTAACAACCATTAGCAACTTTTAGCAGTCCATACGAGTATAATACCTTGCACCCAAACTTTGTATAAACAAATTTAACACAATGTTATTATTAAAAATGTAATCTTTTGCTGAGAAAAAAATTAATATTTTGTAAAGTGTCCTAAAGGATATCCTTACATTTTTGCTATGGTCCTCCTATCCAGTAATACTCACATACAAAAATATATAGTACTATGTAAAGGAAAATGCAAAATATTGCAAACCCCACCATCTTTTCCCTAACACATTCATTAATGCGAGTGTCTACCCCTCTCCGTTGAATATCTAGGCTCACCATTTTCCTTCTTTACTTTGCCTATTAACTTATCTTTGGCGAAAATATTTATTTATTCGTTGGCTTATTATTATTATTATTATTATTATTATTAAAACATGTTTTTAATATCTATACTTAAATGAAAATTGAAATTTAGTTCATGTGATTTGTTATATCTTTACCTTTAAGTTCCTTTTAACACTTGACCATCACAAGAATTTGGCAATACATACTTTTTAGCATTGCTTGAACATCATCTTTAAGGGACACAAAAAACCCATAGAACATATATTGCAAAGAGTTCCTGACCAATCAATAACATTCGACAGACACTTTGCCGGTTTCATCCAAGTCTGCTCTAATAGTGCCCTATGCCAACACATGTCACCCTATCACAGCATCGAAGGGAAAGGTTGTTAGGATCTAGTGCCTTAAGTGTAGTTTATTTGTCATTTATACTTGTAATTTTTCAAACAGATTGATTTAAATAAAATCCCACTATTCACGTTAATATCGTATGTGTTTGTCGTCAATGGTTTTTGCACGCAAAACAATATAAAAGTAAATATTAGCTCATTGGTTACCTAATATTTAACTAATACTAAGTTGCATTACATGGTCAGATTGTACTGCGAAAAGATAACTTGTATTAGTAGGTAATATAAAAGTTTCATATTCTAATGAATTGAACTTGAGCAAATCAAGTTAAAGGGCTATTATGTCATTTATCAAGTCCAAATAGGGGAATATCTTGTCTTGGGTATCAAAGTGATTTACTCTCAAAAGATAGACACTTAGATGTGATAGCCTAGATTGACGATACATAGAAAATAACCAATGTCGGATTAATCCTAGATCCGTTTATGGATTAATTCACTTGTGACATTCATAGTGTGACTTACCTCAATCTTAAGTAAGTGACTGGCTATGTGTGCGTGACTCGTATACTTTGATATATTAAAGGCCTGATGAGTTCAAATAATTAAAGAGCCGAAAGTTGGTATGTTGGGCATATGACTTTTGCATGACATAACTTCATTTACAATAATGGAATTCATAACCCAATAAAGGATAATAATATCCTCTCATTAGCATTACATATAGATGGAAAAGTAACGTGGCCAAAGATCATTTTTTTAGGACAAATGAACTGATTACTATTTATTAGTAATTGGCTTTTTCATGAAGATGTAATGGCTACCATGAGATAAAATAAGATCATATTAGAAGAACGAATTAATCCCAAAGAGTTTAAGGACATTCTATAAGGGTTGTATAGCCCAATTTTGGCCCGGGCTAAAACAAACCCAACTAAAGCTAACCCAAATAACCTAAACCCAACTATCCAAACTCAAAATTTAAAAAAAACCTAGCCCAAACCTAAGAGGCCCAAAACTTTAAATTTTTTTAGAAAAAAACCCTAGCCCCTTAAACCTAGCGCCGCACCTAGGTCTTCAACCACTCTTTGCCGCCACTCCTCTGACACCACCTGCCTCCATCACATCAGCCACTTGCTCCACTGCCGTTTACCTGCAAGAAGAACAAAGCAATCAAGTAGAAAAACAAGTTGTAAGAATCGCTATATAAAGCCACAAAATCATTTGTAATGGAGATTTTTTGAATGCAAAAACAGTGTTTCAAATATATATTTACAAAAAAAAAGAGGATTCAAGCATACGAAATAATCAATAAGAAACAACAAGTAGATCGAAGAGAAAAAAAAAGTCAAAAATGTGCTAAGGTCTTTATTTTCATTTATTTATTTATCTTATTTCTTCTCTTTTTTCCTCATTCGATTATATATACACATGCCTATATTTTCTTTATTTTTCTTTTAAAAAAATAGTCTATATATATAAATATATCAAAAAAAAGAAGAAAATAATTACCGTTTTTTGAGTTTCGGCCGCCGTGGCGACGGTCGACGGCGATGGTCTGTCGGAACTCTCACTGGACCCTAGGGCTCCTTCAGAAAAAAACAAAAGGGGGGAGAAGTTTTTTTTTGAAAAAAGTGTTAAAAGTGATTTTTTTAAAAAAATTTGGCCTTAAATAGACCTCCAAAACGACGTCGTTTTAAGTAGGCATTTTAGGCACCAAAACGACGTCGTTTTGACTTAGACCGGACCGGACCGACTCGACCCGACCCGCTTAGGATCCACGTGTTTTTTGGAAAATGGGTTATTTGCGCTTTTAGCCCATCCGCTTTTTTATTGTTTTGTAATTAAAATTTTCATTATTTCTAATTTTACCCCGCAATTTGTTTCGATTTCAAATTGGTCCCTCTTGATGCTGTGTTTTGGAAGGGAAGGAAAGGAAAAATTTCCCTTTTGGTCCCTCCTTGTTATTCGCGCATTTCAATTCGATCCCTTGCCTTATTTTTATTCTAGATTTGCCCCAAAAGTTTGTTTTTAGGTTCGATTTAGTCTTTTTTTGTTATTTTCACTATTTTAGTATTAAATTAATTAATTTAATATATATTATTATTACTATCATTATTTTACTATTATTTAGATTATTATTATTATTATTATTATTATTATTATTATATTACTGTTACTTTACTATTTAATATATTATTATTACCTTTTATTATTATTACTACTATTGTATTATTACTATTATTATATTTTCATCTATATTTATTTTCTTATTATTTATCTAGTTTTTATTTATCTATTTATATTTTGTTATTATTATATTTTAGGTATTATATCTTTATTTATATTTATGTATTAATATCATTATTTTACTATTGCTATATTTTTATATTATTATTATTATCATTACTATTATACTTTTATTACTACTACTACGGTATTATTATTATTATTATTATTATTATTATTATTATTATTATTATTATTATTATTATTATTATTATTATTTACTTGTTTTTTGTTTATTTTATTCTATTTTTATTTTATTTTTTCTTCTCTTTTTCTTTCTTATTGATTTGTTTAAAGTTTTAACAATTCTTGTTTTACTTGTTTATTTTTTTATTTTTATACTATTAGCCTTATTTTTATTTCATTTTTACAATTGCTTATATAATCATTATTGGTATTATCCTCGTCTGTTATTATGATATTATGCGTATTAGTACCGTAATTCATTTTGTATTTTACTACAAATTAGTACCACATTTTGCATGTTGGGCATATGACTTTTGCATGACATAACTTTATTTACCATAATGAAATTCATAACCCAATAAAGGATAATAATATCCTCTCATTAGCATTACATATAGATGAAAAAGTAACGTGGCCAAAGATCATTTGTTTAGGACAAATGAATTGATTACTATTTATTAGTAATTGGTTTTTTCATGAAGATGTAATGGTTACCATGAGATAAAATAATATCATATTGGTAGAACGAATTAATCCCAAAGAGTTTAAGGACATTCTATAAGGGTAACAAACTTATAATAAGGTCATTAGATGACACTTGATAAGTAACTTTTGTAATAGTATATAATAAAGGAAATTTCAATCATGATACTACAGTGGAATGACTTCATGATTAAATAATGTTATAATTAATAGATGAAAAGTTAGAACTTAATTACAAATTATTTAAGCCTTAATTATATATGTCCAATCGATCTCTCTACTAGCTTGAGATAACTCGAAATGAATTGCATGTAGAACCAATAATATGGAGTGAATAAAAATAATGAGAAAGGGAAATGGATCGTATGTATTACTGTAATAGTCCGTTTTCAGTAGTGTCGGAAACAATGATTTTGGGACCACAAATTCGTTAAGTCAGTAAATATTATTTACTTAGTATTTACGAGGTTATTTGAGTGTCATATTAAATTTTGGTCTAGTAATTTTAATGTTTGGTTAGTGAATTAAGGAAAAAGGATTAAATCGTAAAAGATGTAAAACTTAATCGCTATTGGACTTTATTGATTAAATGACTCAACTAACATAAATGGAAGGATTTATGAGCAATAGAACCATTATTATTGTAAATATATGGTTAAGGGTTGTAATTAGTTGAATTTGATGTTATATTAAAAGGGTAAAATTATAAATAGTTAAATAATGAATAAAGAAAAAAAAAGTTTATCATCTTCCTTAGCTTTGTTTCTACCAAAAATTTGAAAGGAAGGATAACTTATTTAAGCTCAACATTCGGCCATGCTTGAATTGATGCATGTAAGTGATTTTCTTAATTGTTTCTTGAAAATTTTATGTTTTTGATATCGTTGTAGCTTAATCTAGCTAGCCCAGAGACTATTTTGTGAAACTGTTAAAGTATTAAAAACTTAATATGGTTGTTATTGAAGTTTTCTTGATGTTTATGCTTGATTTTAAAGCTTGATATTGAAATAGGATTATTTTGTAAAGTAATTTTGTAGTATTTTTAAGTTTAGGGATTTAATTGAAAATAAAGTAAATATAACATGTTTTCTTGTGAAATTTCAACATGTGAGGACTGATTTGGGGTGGTTATGAATTCGGTTCAATGGGTATAAATTTTAATTGTGAGAATAATTTAATTTTGGTCTTAAGGACTAAATCGAATAAAGTGTAAAATTTTGGAGCTATTTTGAACAAGTTGTGAATGGGAAGACAGATGCATTAAATTGAATATTACATGAATTTGAAGCTAATAATTTGAAATAAACTACTTTATAGATCAAGAACTAGTAGAAAATTATGGAAAAGAGAAAGTTGCTAATTAGTCCCCAAATTTTACTATATCTCTACACTTTAGCCGTGGTACATTAATACGGTTTAATTTGGTTTAATTGGTATTATTATGTTGATTTCTAAATTTTGGTATGTTAAAATGTATGTAAATTTGTATTTGAATTCTTATAAATTGGTTCAAGGTGAGAAAATGATTTGAATTGTAAAATGTTATATGATCTTGTATATCGAGCCCGAATGAACATAGGATAGGATACAATTGGCATGCCAATAGGTTATTTTACGCGTTGCACGGGATTGACCTATGATAAGAAAATTCCTGACTTGATATTAAACACTAAATATACCGGAGTCCAGCATTTGTTGCGGACTATCGAATTATATTTATAGTGATTCTGGTGTGTTTCTAGGGGCGAATGTAAAGCCTACAGGCTTGGCATTAGATGATCAGTCGTGCTCTTGGTTGGATTGTCTCAATTGAGTATTTTGGCGCGTCTTGGGTGAATAATCGTGTATACACGTATCTGTTTATATCATTCATCAAGCTGCTTTTAAATATTTAAAAGTTTTACTAGTAAGTTATATAGACATTGACATGATTTTCAACATTAAATCGTGACTTGATCTTGAATAGTTGAGTATGTTATGTAACTTATGTATTTAAAATTCACCTATTGAATGATTGTGGTCTACAGGGTTAATGTTTAGAAACATTGTTGTTAAATGTTATGTTATGATTATATAGTAAGTTTATTGTTTCAACCTGTGAACTTACTAAGCTCTATTGAAGCTTACTTAGGTCGTTTTATTATTCTTGTAGATATCGTTTTGTGAACTAGGAAATCAGATTAACTTGAAGATCACACTATCTAACTATCTTTTGGTAATTCATTTTGAAAAAGTTTATTTTGGGATATGTGGCATGTAATAGGAGAATCATGTAAATGTTTTAAGTAATTACTACAAAATGGTACGTTCTATACTTGTGTGATGAATGTATGCTTTTAGTTGATAGTGTGTTTGTTCATGGTTTGGTATGAAATTCCAAATATGGTGTGAAACTTATCATACAATAGGAGATATGTGCTTATAAAGATGTTTTGGAGATTTTATGGTTGCATGGACTTGTTAATATAATGTTGTGGTTGGAATTGTCTTTATAAGATGTTAGCTTGAAGGATGTAATGGTACGTTTGATATGATTGTAAGTAGGAACTTGTGACTGTTAAAAACGACCAAGAATGGCACCAAGGAAAAGGGTATTGCAATATCCACACATTGGAATCGCGATACCTCCAACAGTATTAAAGAATGGAGGTACCCTTTAGTGGTATCACAATATCCACATTTCAAAGAGGACCCCAAGGCTTGACACTAGATATAGCGATATCCTCTTCTGGGTATCACGACATTGACATCGTCAAAAGGACAAAATTAGACAAAAAGGATAGTCTTTATCCACTCGGTCCACCAATCACCCAAAGCCCGTGTGGGGGTATTTTTGGCAACAAAACTCATCAGAAGACAACTTAAAATAACCAAAATTGGTTGAGAAGGAGAGAGACACAAATTAGCTTAGTTTTAGGATTAATTTTCTCTTAGTTTTCTGCACTTTTTCTAAGGTTTTCATTTCATTTCTTTTTTCTCAGTTTAAAGTTTATTTTTTTCTGCATTTACTTATTATTCTTGATGTTCTTAGTGTTAGTTATCATTGTAGTTTAGGTTTATTTACACTTTAAGTCCCTGTACTTTGGTTGCAAAATATTTTTAGCTTTAGTTTAATGTATTTCAGTTTCTTTTACTTTAACTCTATTAAAGTTTATTCCTTTAATGTTTATTACTTTAGACTTTCTTGTTGAATGCTTTTAATTTCATGTTTTTTAAGTTTTCTTTCATAAAAATCTCAACTTTTATATTTTTCTTCAGTTTTACTTTAATGGTGGTATTTTTTTCCGTTTCTATGTTCATCATCTTTATTTTCAGCATGAGTAGCTAAACCTCAAAGGGGGTTGGTTGATGGAGATGTGGATAAGCTAATTTTTTTACCAAAGACTAAATCGTAATAAATTGAACTAAATCGAATAGACCTAAAAACTTAAGAAGTGACACCCCTAAGGGAATATCAAGGTAAGTGAGGCCAAAAGGTAATCTTATTGTGTACTCGTTCATTAGTCCCGAATTAATCAATGAGATTGAGAGATAAATTGGAGCTAAGCCGTCTAAGTCAGTAAAATTGAGATCGAAATATAAAATAAAGTCACTTAGTAATTTAAGTGATTTAAGTTTCTTGTCTGAGAACCTGTAAACCACATTAAAATCAACCAACCATTGTTAGTAATTTATTTGGTTAAATTCTTAATTTTATATTCTTTGCAATTTAGCCCATTGATTTGCATATTTAATTTTCTTGCAAAATTTTCTTGTTATGATTTGTCGTAATATAAAATCGTATAAGTAGCTACTTAGACTCTATCATGTATGCTAGTTATCACTTAATTGCTATCTTCTTTAGGTTCGATCCTTAGAATACTCTGATGTTCCATTGTAACACTATAAGTATTACAACTGACTTGTACGCTTATAGTAAAATCGTGCTTTAAAAATTGCCTTCTAAAATCATTGTTTTATGTGCACATGCGTGATGTCAGTCAGAACTCAAGCCATGCTACTATATAACTTACCTTTCATCTACCCGTGAGGGGGGGAATCGTTATATCTCTACCTTAAGTTCCCTCAACAGAACAATTGACCACCATAAGAACCTAATGATGAATAACCTCACCATAACTTCTTAGCATCGCTTTTACATCATCCCAAGGGATACACGCAACCCATAAAAGATAATTCGGGAAGATCTCTTGACAAAATTTATCAACCCATCACATCCAACAGTCACTTAGCTTGATCTCATCCAATTTTGCTCTAGTACTGCCTTACGCTGACACACACCACCTTATCACCACACCTAGAGGAAAGGGTAACTCAATAGTTGGGACCCTTACCCAACCCTGATTCCCCTCAACAAGTAGATGAAGGGCAAGCAATCTTACTCTATAAAAAGTCTTCCTCACAATCTTCCCAAAATAATAACTCTGCGCACTACTCATAGTGTGAACTGCCTTCATTTTATTGGCTCTCTACATTCTCATGGAGTAAACAATCACCACAAGTCACACCTACATTTTGTGTTATAACATATTAAAAGTTAAAGATTAATTTTTCATTTTGATTTAAAAACATAATCTAATCATTGAAGACATTAATATCTTAGTATAAAAATGACTATTAATAACTCATACAATCATATCAACCTAAAAATTAAATCATAATAAACTCAGTAAACATATCTAATAGTAAACCAATTTTGACAGAAAATATCAACAATATTAATGATTGGACTAAAATTTTAAATTGAAAAGATAAAAAAATTAATAACTTTTTAACCACAACAATTAATTTTGTAAAATATAATGATTGAATTATTATTGGACCACCAAGTACTCTCCCATAACCACAATAATTATATCAACTCTCTCTTGTTACTATTTTTTTCATTTGGGGGTTTACCTTTCTCTCCCACATCTTCTCCTTCAAACTCTCTTTAATTCACTGTCCTTCACCACTGTATTTAAAGTCCCCAGCTTTGGCTTAAAAAAAACTCAAAGCTAGCCTTTAGAAATGGAAGTGAAATTTTCTCCTGAAAGATTCAACATAAGCTCAAACATGGCAAAGGTTGATAGGGTTGAGCAGCTTAAAAAAGATGATGATATTGTTGTAAATGAAACCCCACAACCACACACAGATGATCATAATTCAGATGAAGAAGATACATCTCTGAGCCTGAGCAGCTTGTCCAAGCTTATACTTCCCCCTTTGGGTGCTTCAACCTATAACCACAGCCACATCAAGTCCAAAGGATGGATCATCTCTCCCATGGATTCAAGATACAGGTATGCTTTATGTGTATATACATATATGTGTGCAATACTACTCCAATAATTGCTAAGAGAGAGACAATTATTTGTTTGATTTGATTTAATTTAACTTTTTTTTACGTTAATTATTTGGAACATGAAAAAGCATTCATGAATACATATTGTCAACTGGTCCAGAATAAATTCCTAGAATAAGATCATTATACAGGGATAAGCTTTTTCTCAAAGCTGTTTTTTTATTCACAAAAATTGGTCCAGAAACTTTTACTTAAAAGCATATCCATGATAGGTTGAATCACCAAGTTAAAAGCATTTTGCCCCCAACAACTATCACTATAATTCCAATTTTGCATAAATTCTCTCACCTTTTTACTTTCTAGAATTCTTTAGAGTTGAGCTGTGATTTAAATATCATACCTACTTGTGTCTATCATTCATTTGCATAAATTTTTTTTTTTGAAGCAATTTGTTTAGTTAAATATATTGGCTGAGTTCAATTTTCTCCAAATTTCATGGATTCCCCCATCTTCTTTATCTCTTGCATTATGCCCCTTTTCGTAATTACAATTGGGCCAATTACTCGGGTAGTTCAAGTCCACTAATCTTGTATGCAAAGATAAGTTTGGTCAAATTTATAGAAGATCCTTGTACTTTATATTTTTGGTGGATTTAATCCCTCATCTAATTTTTGAAATGTCTATTTTCAGTCCTGAAAGATAACATTTTTTTTCCTGTTAATTACATCAATAACTTGACGTGGTTTATTATTTTTTAACATATATATAATCATGTAACTTATATACCTAGACATTTATTTTTTCTATTTATATAAAAAATTTTGCACAAGCGGCCGGTTTAATATTGCTTTTAAAAGTTCTTTGGGGACAAAAGTATTTCTAAATAAGCTGTTTTTTTAGGGAAAAAGTATTATTCCCGAGCCAAAAATTAACCTAAAAATATTTTTTTCAAAAACTTCAACTTTTCCCTTTTAAGAAACATTCCGGTTAAATTTACTAAAATTACATGAAAAATAATAATATAAAGACAACATATCTTGGAGGATTGAAAATAAGCATTTCAAAAAGTAGAAATCAATGGAGCCACCATTCATATGGATATAAAAAACAATACAAATATATCAACATCATAAGAAAGCAATAATTAAGGCAACATAACACCCAAAATATCAACGTTGAAACAAACTATTTTTATCCTCATTTCTCAATTTTTAATATGGAAATTTTGGAAGTAGAATATTTGGTTAACATACCCTAACTCACCCCAAGTAAAACAATATCACTTTTAAGTACTGTAATACTATCGCTTTATGGAAAGTTTAGGCCAAAAGGAGGAGGAGGACAAAAGCAAAGGCAAAAGTGATCAACTTTTATTTTTTGTGGTTGGGAAGGAAAACTGATAAACTTGAAAGACTTTAGAGTACATTATTTATAACTTCATGTTTTCAAATTCAATAATTCACAATACGAGAAAGGATAGTACGAAACAAGGGCATCACGTCATCCTACATTCTTTTCTAATTATTTAATGATATTTCGGTAATTTTTTCATGTCATTGATACATAAATTTGATAATTTTTTTAACTCGAAACTCTAGACCTCAGACCCCAAACTCAACCCCAACCTCAAAGTCGAACCTAGACCCCGAACCTTGATTTTGGCCTTTTAGTTTAGGGTTTAAGATTCAAAGTTCGAGTTCGAGTTTTAAGTTTGGGTTAAGGGTCGGGTTCGGAGTTTAGGTTAAAAAAATACCAATATTATGTACCAATAGTATGAAAAAAAATTACTAAAATACCAATATTATGTATCAATGTTTCATACAATCATTTCTCTTCACGATAGATATACCATAAAATCTAGTTGGATGGAATAATAAGGAATTTGAGGTCTCAATAATATTTCATATTTAGATAATAATAGATAGCGTAGATTTGAATATTTATAGATATTTAATTTGTTTTTTATTCAAATATTTAGATATGTTAATTGGTATTCACTGTGAATTTAGACTGAATGCATATATTTTATATATTTATTATTCAAATATTATTTACTTTTATGAATAATGGATTCGAATATCTAGATTTATTATCTATTTTATTTTTAAAAAAAATTATACTTACTATATGTGAATATTTAGCAGATTAAAATATTTTACGTATAACTTAATTAATTCGATTATTAATTAATGAATTTAAATTGAAAATCAAATTTTAAAGTAGATTTACGTATTCAAATTTAAATTTTATAGAAATTATATATATTCAACTCAATATCATTTTTATCTAAGTTTATTCTTATAAATGAAAATATTTATCTATTAAAATAAAATTCGACCCAACTCTACTCCGTATTCAACCAAATCCCATACGGCTTTCAATCATCCAAGATATACATATACTGCTTATTTTGAAAGAAGAAGAACGAAAAAATGTTGACTTTAAGCATGCAATGTAGACTAATTAAATTAAAATTTGTTGATACACAGTATTAACGGTAGTGAAGAAAAAGAGGGAAACATTCTAGTTCAAGATCAGAAAGGAAAAGCCCCTCCTCAAAAGGGTCTTTGGAATTGTATTTTAAGAAAATACCAAGTCAAGTTATTTTATAATAAAATATAAAATATAAATTATTATAATAGTATAACAATTTGCCCCATATGGTCGAAGAAATATAAAATAATATATATAAATTACTTAGAAGTGTAATAAAGAAATGGAAATTGCATTTGCAGGTGGTGGGAAACATTTATGGTGATGTTAGTATTTTATTCAGCATGGGTTTACCCATTGGAAGTAGCGTTTTTCACGTCATCGTCTCCGCCCACAAACCTCTACATCGCCGACAACGTTGTCGATTTTTTCTTCGGCGTCGATATTGTCTTGACGTTTTTCCTTGCCTATATTGATTCAACCACTCATCTGCTTGTCCGAGACCCCAAAAAGATTGCCCTAAGGTTAGTGTTAATCGTTATTATGTTATCAGTCTAATTTCGATTGCAGTCCCTATACTATATTTTTTTATATTTAGGATTTGATCTTTCTATTTTAATTTGGCATGATTTGACCCTTTCACTTTTATAATACTATTAGTAGACCCAAATTGATAAAACCTTTTAGTTTAAAATGGTGATGTGGAATTTTATAAAAAATATGTCCTCAATTAGTGGTTGAATGTGGCAGTAAGATTTAAGGGGCTAATTAAAATTCTAAAAAAAATTGGGTTTAATTAATTTTTTCAAAATTTTGGGGTTTAATGAAAATTTTAAAATTATTAAGAGATTTAATTGAAATTTTTAAAAGTAATGAGAATTTTCAAAATTTTGAAAGTTTAACTAATATTTCAAAACTTTTGTAGAACTTAACTAAAATTTTAAAAAATTTAAGGGTTTAAGTAACATTTTCAAAAATTTGAAGAGTTTAAGCCCCAAGCATTCATTGATATGTAATTTTATTATTGGTTGAATATGTCACAAAACAGTAAAAGTTCTAATTTTATAACTTTAACTATGAAAATTAATAATGTTATCAATTTAAACATACTAAATTAAATTAAATATAATACTAAATCTCAATTACATACCTTAATATGTATTATTAATTATATAAAATATTAAATATTAAATATATTTATAACATTATTGAGCCTTATCTTAATTGATATTGTTGGTATCGCAACAACTAGTAAGACATGACTTTATACGTGCTTAAGTGCGCATTTTCTCAGATTTAAAAATGGAAAGGTATATGGGTAGAAATGTAGACTTTGTATAAATATATATATATATATATATGTATAAATATATATATATACTTATAATATCAAACATGTATGTAAATATAACACATTTTTAAATTATGTTTAATAAAATTATTATTATTTGATACATTAGTGATGAAGATTTTAACTTCACAAATAGGGTTAAAAACGCAATATGTTTCGCTTATTTCTTTTATTTTATAAATATTAATTAAAGATATGTGGTTACTTTTAATCCCGCTTGTAAAATTAAAATTTTCATTATTAATATATCGAATAATTATCCAATAAATGGAATATGTATATATACCTAAAATATTGGATTTGATGAATTTATTCTCAATACTAGGTTCCTAATTTATTTGTTAATGGAAGGAGAACATATTCCGCCACGAATAAATCAATTAGGGCTTACTTTATATAGAATTTTTTAAAAATCTTTTAAATAAAATTTTAATTCAAATCATAAACTCGAGTTTCAAGTAATAATTTGAATTTATCATTTAATAAATCTATTTCAATCAAATAACTAAAAAAAAATCCTGTAATAATATAATATGCAATCTGTATTTAAGATTTTGATTGAGTTGACATCATTATCAACCAAATTTCAACTCAGTTATAAAATTATCAAAAACTAGTTACTTTTACAAAGCAATAGATATTATTTTGAGGATAATTTTATTTTTTCATATAAAATTTAGAAAATATTTATACATTATGAGATTTGATTCATGAATATAACATTATTGATAATGTAATCACCAACTTTGGAAAGACTAATTTTCACAAAGTACATAAAGAAGGGGGGGGGGAAAATGATGAAATGGTTTTGGGATTTTAGGTACCTTTCAACATGGTTCTTAATGGATGTGGCATCCACTATCCCATTTGATGCACTTGCCTATTTGTTCACTGGCAAAAGCAAAATGGGACTCTCTTATTCCCTTTTGGGATTGCTCAGATTTTGGCGTCTCAGGCGGGTCAAGCAGCTTTTCACCAGGTTTTTTTCTTTTTGGCTTAATATATCAAAGTTTGGGTCAAATTTTCGTATCAAACCCTTGAATCTTTACGTTTTTATTGACTTTACTTTTTGTAGGCTGGAGAAGGACATTAGATTCAGCTATTTTTGGATCCGATGTGCCAGGCTTATAGCTGTAAGTGAAAACTGAAATTATCCTCCAGATTTTGAGTTGGTAATGAACTTTAAAATCGTCAAAATACCAAGTTGATCAAATCTTTTCTCAAATTTAATCATTAATTTAAGCATTAAATATACGGTTCAAATCTTGCAGTATATTTAAAATACGTGGATCAAATATATTAAAATCAAGTTATCCTATCCACAATTTTATCTAAATTTTCTCTGCATCATATTTGAGCTGGAATTAGTATTAACTCCCCTTTATAATTGACGCCGTTTTGCTGAATGCAGGTGACACTGTTTCTGGTGCATGGTGCAGCATGCCTTTACTACATGCTGGCTGACAGATATCCGCACCAGGGAAACACATGGCTTGGGTCCGTGAATCCAAATTTCAGGGAAACAAGCCTTTGGATCCGATATATCTCGGCTTTGTATTGGTCCATCACCACCATGACCACCGTCGGGTACGGCGATCTCCATGCAGTCAATACCGTTGAAATGATCTTTATCATCTTCTACATGCTCTTCAACCTCGGCTTGACTGCTTATATAATTGGTAACATGACTAATTTAGTGGTTGAAGGAACTCGACGCACCATGGAATTTGTAAGTTCTTCTAAAGTTTCTCAAATTCAAATTAACCCCTTACTATTAAAATGTATCAATTTAATCCTTATGCTAAATAAAAAGAATAAAATAAACTAAAATTTAACAGGGTTGGGAATAAAAAAAATCAAGCCATTTTAACAAAAATAATTAGGTAAAATTAAAGAATAAGGACTAAATCTCGAATTTAAATACTAAAGGGGAATCAAAACCAGAATTCGACAGCCATATATTCGAGAATTTTATGTAATTTTTCTCAAAAATGTTGCAGAGGAAAAGTATTGAATCAGCTTCAAATTTTGTGTCTAGAAACCGGTTGCCCCCAAGGTTAAAAGACCAGATATTGGCTTACATGTGTTTGAGGTTTAAAGCTGAGAGCTTAAATCAGCAACAACTCATTGAACAACTCCCTAAATCCATTTACACAAGCATTTGCCAGCACTTGTTTTTACCTATAGTAGAAAAAGTATACCTTTTCAATGGCGTTTCAAGGGAAACCCTGCTGCACCTGGTAAGTGTTTGTGTCAAATTTTGTAAAGAGATTCGAATTATGGGATTTTATATATTTTTTTTATTTGAAAATTTATCAGGTGGCGAAGATGAAAGCCGAATACGTACCGCCAAGAGAGGATGTTACGATGCAAAACGAACCGCCAGAAGACGTTTACATCGTTGTGTCGGGGGAAGTAGAAATCATCGAGTGTGAGATGGAGAAAGAGGAAGCTGTTGTTGGAACCCTGCAGTGTGGGGACATGTTCGGAGAAATCGGTGCGCTTTGTTGCCGGCCTCAAAGGTTTACGTTCCGGACGAAGTCGCTTTCGCAACTCTTGAGGCTCAAAACCGCCGATTTGATCGAAGCAATGCAGGCCAAACACGAAGATAATGTTGCTATCCTTAAAAACTTCCTTAAGGTCACTCCGTTCACTAGTTTCTAGCCGCTTGTTTATGCTATTAGTTTGCAAACTTAGGGGTTGAAGTTGAACATGTAACATGTTGCAGCATAACAAAAGGCTTAAGGATCTTAAAGTTGGAGGTATAGTAATGGAGGGCGGAGAAGAAGACGGTGATCCGAAAAACATGTCCGTTAATTTGCTTGATGTGGCTGACACCGGCAATGCTGCTTTCCTCAACGAGCTTCTCAGGGCAAGATTGGATCCCGACATAGGAGATTCTAAAGGCAGAACCCCGTTGGTGCGTTTTAATTTGAAGAGAACTGAAGAGTCGAAAAGTAACATACATTACAATCATAATAAACCCGAACTAACCTAAACTATTGTTTTATTTTTCAGCACATAGCAGCATCAAAAGGGCATGAAGATTGTGTGTTGGTACTCCTTAAGCATGCTTGCAATGTGCATTTACGAGGTAAAAATAAGACATTGTAATGCTTTTTAAATTCATCAACTTTTGTCTATTATGGACATGGATTGTTATTAAAGTAAAGGGACAAAATTATGTAAAATTTAAAGTATAAGGATTAAATATCAAATTTGAGTATAATAAAGGGATTAAGACTAGAATTTGACCAATTAATTAATCTCAGAATTAATCAAATGTTGCAGATACAAACGGCAACACTGCACTGTGGGATGCTATATCCTCGAAGCACCATTCAATATTCAGGATACTATACCATTTCGCCTCCATTTCCGATCCGTTCACCGCCGGCGATCTCCTATGCACTGCCGCCAAAAGGAACGACCTGACGGTGATGCAAGAACTATTGAAACAAGGACTGAACGTCGACGCGAAGGATCGCCATGGATCGACGGCGTTACAAGTCGCCATGAAAGAGAAACACCAAGAAATGTTTAACCTGCTCGTAATGAATGGAGCGGACGTCGTCGATCCAAACACGTATGAATTTTCTCCCACGACTTTGAATGAAATAGTGAAGAAGCGAGAGATCGGCCACCGAATCACGGTGATGACCGACAACGAACCGCCGTTGAAGGAGGTTGAAGGTGACCTTCATGTGGGCATAGTAGGCAAAAGCTGCAGAGGGATGGACCATCCAAGGGTGAGCATCTATAGAGGGCGTCCATTAATGAGGAAAGAATCTAGTTGCATGGAGCCTGGGAAGCTAATAAGGTTGCCTGGTTCTTTTGATCAGCTCATCAACTTTGCAGGTTTGGATCATAGCTGAACTAACATTTTAATTTACAGGGTTAATTCCACTAGACGTCCCCAAATTATAGTATAGATTTTAAATTGGTCACTAAATGTAATTATATCCAAGGGGTAAGGCAACATTTACCTTTGAACTTGGTAATTTTTTCCAACTTGGTCCTTGAACTTTTTTTTATTCACATTAATCCTTAAAATTTATAACTTTTTTTAATTTTGATCCTTGTGATGATGTGACACTCTAATATTGATCACCTAAATTATTTATAAAAAAATTATAGTCTTTTAGGTGATGATATGGAACAATATCATAGTGTAACATCATCACATAGACAAAATAACGAGAAAATTTGTCAAATTTTAAGACTAATATATAAAAAAAATTCAAGGATTAAATACTGTTTTATCCTTACATCCAAGGACGAAGTTGAGGACAGGGAGAACCTTGATCCCCTTGGTTAAATGGGCTAATTCCAATCTTAGCCCTTGGTTATAATAAACTATTTAATTTAAGTTTTCTTAGCCTCTCAAAAAATAATAACTTAATTTAAGCACTTTTAGCAACAAGTTTTTAGCATTGACCCCTTGAACTTTTATAATTTTATCTCGTCCTAGCTTTGTCCTTGATTGTATCAATCAAGTCCTTCTGTCAACCTAATTGTTAATTCAAGCGTTAAATGCCGATTCAGATCTAACATGAATCATATTTAAAATGTGTGGATTAAACTGTAAATACATATGTATCTATTGAATGGATAGTTTGAATATGACGTGTTAAAAGAAATCAAATATTACTACTTCTTTTCATTAACACTTCATATCCAACTATCCAAGCAATTGGTACACATATTTTCAATTTGATCCTCATGTTTTAAATATGTTTAGCATCGAGTTGACATCTAACAACCATTTTAATAGCTAGGCTAATTCAAGAACCTAATTAATACAATATCAATATACTTTGAGCACTCAATTAAAATATTTTGAAGTTTTTAGCCAATTTAAAATCTAAACAAGAATTTGAGGATGTGGGGTGCAATTAACCCTATCTTATATCTAGTCCTTTGCAAACAAATTAATTATTTTCACTCAATTTGTCGCAGGAGAAAAATTCGGGATCGATGCAAGAAATGCCATTGTAACAGATGAAGCTGGGGCCGAAATTGATTCCATTGAAGTGATAAGAGATAATGATAAACTTTTTATTTTTGAAAATTTTAAATAAAGAGTTTAACGCGGGTGATTGATGTAATTACTTTTAAAAGGTGGCATCATGTACAAGCTTATTTAGATAAAAGAATTACTAGCTTTATCAACAAATATTAATATTATTAAGCGGGATAATTACAAACCCTATACATGAACTGTAAAATAAACATGAAAAATACTAAAAGAAAATTACTAAGCTTTACATTATTAGGCAACTATATTTTATTCCCTTGGTTTGAAAACATTTTTTACCTTCAAAAACATTGGGAAAATAGTTTATTGAATTTTAGTTCAATTGACATCATTTTTGTTGCAATATATAAGAGAATGTAGATTCGAGGCCGTTTAAGTGCGCATTATGTTTCGATTTAAACAATTTGGAGAGTTTATGGATAGAAATATGAATTGTATAAAAATAACATATTGCAAAAAATGATGGAACTTTTTTAAATTTAGTCATAACGATATTTAGTGCATAATATAGTCCATGCAAGCAATAGCGGAGGCAGAAAATTATTTTAGGGGCCGAGATTAAATTGTATATTTTTACGACAGTAAAAATGTAATTTCACTATTTTAATGGTCTATATCTTTATGAATTTTAAAAGATTAAATCAATTTTTATCATTTTTAGGAGGGCAAAGTGCAATTTTACCATTATTAATTTAAAATTTTATAAATTATAAAGGGTTTAAATGAAATTTTTTTCATTTTAGGGGAGGCTAGGGCCCCTACCAGCCCCTGGCTCCGCCACTGTAAGATTATAATAAGACTTAGATAGCTTTAACGCATACTTTGAGTTGAGTTTGAGTTTAGACATTTTAATTTTTTTTTTTGAAAAACCCAACTGATGCCATTATTAGATGGGATATTATCCAAGGACAGACGCAACAATAACTTCTTCCTACAGCTGTCCTACTGTAATTGGCATCCAAAACGATGCATTGGGGAAATTGAAAGCAGAAAAACAATAAAATTTTATTATTCGAGAAAAGTAACCAGAAAGACTCTAAACTAAAAGCAAATACTGAAATACTAAGATTAAATCCCATTTTTTTCTCACTAAACCCATAAATCTGTTGTGCATCAGTCGCTTTGGAGACTCCTCCACTATAAATCACTTAGCATTCGGCTTTTTAAGCACCAACCTCCGTTGTTTCCACGAGTTCATCGAATCGATTCGTCGTTATTAGATTCAGACTCGTTACTAACATTTCTTCTATCATTGCAGCAATTCCTGTCAATATTTATCAGTTCTTCAACCACGTATAAAACCCCTTCCACCCAATATTGTGGGTCTTTGTACTTCCATCATTCCATCGCCATTCCGTGCACCACTGTGTTAGCTGTTTGGTACGTGTATGAACTTTATACTTCTGAATCCGAGTGATTTTCGTTTGATTTCTTGGATATAGGCTCTAATGCATAATCTGTCTTTTGTTTCCCGATTCAGTTTCCTAATAACCGTCAACGCATCTCCCTCAACCTGTATTTCATGAAAACCTCTTTCTTTCGCCATAGTGATAACCATTAAGCACGCCCTTGCCTCTGCCGTTGTTGGATCTGTAATATTATCTCCTGGGTAAGTACCTGATGCCATAACTATCTCGTCTCTATTTCGCGCAATGACTCTAGCTACTGAAGTATGATGGATCTGGTTAAAAGACGCATTAAAATTTATTTTTATTACATCTCCTCTGGGTGGTAGCCATTCTTTACTGTTAATCTCAGTTCTGATCTTCATTACTTCACCTATGTGTTTAATTTCTACATAGTATGCATTGATAAATCCCACTAGTTCATACACTAGGATCCTTCTTCCCTCATGAAACACTCTGTTTCGGTTATACCAAATAGCCCATAACAAAATGGTTTTGATTTTACATTCCTCGTTAGTAAGATGCTCGAAATCAGTCGCTAACCATGTTTTCCAATTTGTTTCTCTATTGTATATCGCCTTGATATCTCCCAAATCCTGGAGTACTTGTCGAGTGAAGTTACAGTCTTTAAAGAGGTGGCTCACTGTTTCCTCTTCTGCTTGACACACTGGACAAGTTGTGTTTATCACCAGCTTTCGGAGTTTCAGATTATACAAGATCGGCACAAACTCATTCCCAATTTTCCATAAATGTATTCTGATTTTACTTGGCACCTTAAGGTTCCACAGTTTTGTATAAAACTTTGTTAGGAGATTATGTTGTATTCTGCAATCCCCTGTTGTATTCAATCGTCTGTAACCAGTCTTAGCTGTGTAAATCCCTGATTTATCCTCCTTCCAAACTAGTACATCTTCTGGTTCATTGCTCGCCAGCGATATTGAGACGATTTTCTGCATTTGTTCCTCACCGAATAGAGAATGTATTTCCTTCTGTTTCCAGGTAACAAAATCTCTTTCAATTAAATCAGATACCATGGAATACCTAACATCAATTTGTTACATTGAACTCTTCCGTTTTTAGCTCCCAGTATCCATGCATCATTCCAAATATTGACACTCCATCCATTTCCGATTCTCTAGCCAGTCCCCTCCTCTAACAGATGCCTGGCTTCCCATATGCTTCGCTAGGTAAATGATGGGTAAGATCCGATTCTTGCACTCATAAACTCTTATTTTGGAAAGTATTTCGCTTTCATTATTCTTGCAAACAAACAATTGGGCTGCATAATAATCTTCCAACCCTGTTTCACTAGTAGGTGTAACACCCCTATCCCGTAACCGGCACCGGAATAGGTAAGGGCATTACCGGATGGTCAGAATATTACAGAACAATACAGAATAACAGATATTAAATATCATTAATACAGAGGCATTCATCAACAATTCATTCATTAAGATGGTCTACGAGACCTAAAACATACATTTAAGAAAGGTCGGAACTAAACCGAATATATTTAGAATTTTCAGAACTTAATCAAATCTTTCAAAACTGTTAAGGTCACACGCCCGTGCAACCAGGCCGTGTGCCTTACACGGGCATCAAACGCACCCATGTGAACCAGCCGTGCCAAAACAGAGCAGGCATACTGACTTTCACCCACGGCCAATAGACACGCCCGTGTGCTATAGCCGTGTGATACTTGGCTAGCTACTGACTTATGCCCACGGCTATATGACACGCCCGTGTGTCAAAGTAGTGTGATTTTTAAGAGGTTACTGCCAAACAAACACAGCCACAAAGAACGTCCGTTGCCTTTGACCGTGTGGTACAAAGTAGGATCGGTTTAAGCCAATTTTCCACCTCTTTTTGGGTTCAATCCTACAAGCAATAATATACATCAATCATACCAAAATTTTCAACCAATTCTATGTTCAAAATGGCCAAATCACATTAGAACATAGCACATTACAAACATACACCAAAACTATGCACAAACTTATCATTGTTAGCCAACTCTCATTGACTAACATATATACAATTCAAAACTTACATACTTAGACATTCTAGCCTATATATGCCATACTTTAAATTTTACACTTTCAAAAGTACCAAAATGAGTTCGATAGTATGGTGACGATCCTCGACTATCCCCGAGCCTTTAGTAGCTACGATAACTGTAAAACAGACATAATTCACACAGTGTAAGCTACAAGGAGCTTAGTAAGCCAAATACAATTTGTCTAACTACTAAAGCTTATAAGTATAATTCAACCATAAAGATTCATAACTATTTCATAGAATAATTCATAAACTTAACCATGCTCCTTTGTTTGCTTATATGTCGTGCCTCATTTCCAAATTCCATACATATTTCACAGAGACAGAGTCTTTTATATTCAGAAATTTAATACAATACAAACGTACATGTATAGGTTATACATTTCATATAATCATTCTTATATTTCATACTCTATCATCAGACAGTTCATATACGATACTGATACTCACAAACAAGTACAATGCTGACGTCCCTAACGTGGTCTTATATGTAATTCAATATCGATGCCTCTGTTCCAGACAAGGTCTTACACAAAATCAGATATGATGCCGATGTCCCAGACATGGTCTTATACGTAAATATCAATTGAGGCCTGTGTTCTAGACACGGTTTTACACAATATCTCAAATAGATGTCAACGTTCCTTTAGAAGCATACAGAGCTTTTCGGATACCAACATATTAACAGAATTTACTCAAAAGATATTCATCAGGCTCTCAAGGCCATTCAGTACAAATTAAATTTTTTATATGAAGAATTTAATCAGTTTAACACGTAATTGTAATTTGACTTACCTCGTACGGATTTCGAACGGAACGAGTCGACTATTCAACTATTTTGGACTTCCCTCTATCTAAGTCTGATTTTTTTTGTTCTTGATCTAATACAATTCAGATTCAACCATTCAATCATTCATTTCACTCAAAATAATCCATGAACACATATTTAGCGCACTTTTCATTTTAGCCCTTACATTTTCACACTTTGACAATTTAATCTATTTTTCACAAAATCACAAAATATGCAAAATTCGCCAAGACTATAGATTAGCCGAATATACATGGCTTCCATAAAAGTCCAAATAACACATTTAATTTACAATTTAGTCCTTCAAAACCTCATTTTCACAAATTAGTCCAAATAACTCTATTTCATCAAAATTTAAAGACAAATCGTATAAATCCTATACCAAGCCTTTATAATTCATCCAAAAACATCACAAAACTCATGATATCAACAATGGAATTTCATGAAATCTTTAACAAAAACAGAAATTCAAACATGGGTTTTAAAGAACACAAAGCAACGATCACAAAAACGTAAAAATCATCAAAAATCGAACAAAATAGACTAACCTATTCACTCATGCAATGGTCGAATACCTTGAAGCTTCAATAGCTTCTTTTTCTTCTAATTTTCGGAAAAGATAAAGCATAATGGAAATATTTTATGCTTTGGTTTTATTATAATATACATTAATAAACCATTTACCTAACCACCCTTTAAAAATAACCATATTAACCATTATGCCAAACCATATATTCCACTATCATATAATTGTATTTATTTCATCATAAGGACCTTACCTTTAATGAGCCAAAACAAATAGGCACTTTTAACAAACAACAGACAACTTTTACACTTTACGCGATTTAATCCTTTTTCATAATTAAGCACAGAAACAGACAAATTAAATCACAGAAATTTCACAGACATAAATTCACATATCACAGACACGGGAAATAATATTAAAATATTTTTTAGACTCGAATTTTTGGTCCTGAAACCACTATTCCGACTAGGGTCAAAACCAAACTGTTACAGCAGGGCCATATTAAACCTTGATAGATTTTTAAAACCCAACCCTCATTTCGTTTTGATGATGCACATATCACTCCATTTACACCAGTGAATACCTTTATTTTTTTCGATTATGCCACCGAAATTTACACATAATATTTTCAGGTTCATTGCAAAAAGAAACTGGTAGCTTAAAACACTGCATCGCATAAATTGGAATAGCTTGTAAAACAGATTTAAGAAATACCTCATTTCCCCCTGCCGATAAGAATCGAATACTCCAATTGTTTATCAGTTTGTTGAAACCTTCTTTAATCTCAATGAAAGCCTGCTTTTTCTTTTGACCCACCGTTGTAGGAAGCCCCAAATACTTCTCCGGATTATTAGTAATACGTACTCCCAAAATGTTGCTCACCTGCTCCTTTAATTCTTCTTCAACGTTCCCATTAAAATAGATCAAATATTTTTCAAAATTGACTTTTTGCCCCGACAAAGTTTCATATTCATTAATTATCCCTTTCAATATATTAGCACCTTCAAGCGATGCTTCTCCAAACAATATACTATCATCAGCAAAAAATAAATGCGTAACTGAAATATTGCTTCTGCCCACCTTTGCTCCTAGCAGCTTCTCCTCTCTCTTTGCTTTTTGAATAAGTCGAGAAAAACCTTCAACACATATAAGAAATAAATACGGACTTAATGGATCTCCTTACCTTAATCCTCTTGTAGGTCTAAACTCCTCTCCATTTTTTCCATTGGTCACCACTGTATACGTAACACTTGTTATGCACCTCATTATAAGAGAAATCAAATCCTCACAAAAACCCATTCTTCTCATCAGGCTCTCCACAAAGCTCCATTCAACCCTGGCATAAGCTTTGCTCATATCGAGTTTTAAAGCAAATCCTCTATTCGAACCCCCTCTTCTTTTCTTAAAAGAATGCAAAATCTCGTAGGCAACAAAAATGTTATCTGTAATTTATCGTCCTGGTACGAAAGCTCCTTGACTGTCATCAATACAATAGTGTAAAACTTGACGAAATCTACTGACAATCACCTTTGAGATTATTTTGTAAATCACATTACAAAGGCTAATGGGACAAAACTGACTCATGTTCTTTGGTGAAGTCACCTTAGGAATTAAGACTATACTTGTGCGATTCACCTCCTCCATATTTTGTTGACCATTTAAAATTTGCAAACAGTACCTAGTGATTTCCTCTCCCATAATGTTCCAATACTTTTGAAAAAAGATTGCAGAAAAACCATCATTCCCTAGTGCTTTAAGAGGGGCTATAGATTTTATTGCTTTTAAGATCTCTTCTGCTTGAAATTCCTTCTTCAGATTCTCATTAAGCTCTTCTATGATACAAGGTGTTATTGTTGAGATTAAATTATCGCTGTTAGCAACTTCTCTGGTCAAAAACAGATCCTTGAGATAATTTGTTGCTATATTCGAGATTTCGTTAACCTCAGTCACCCATCTTCCAGAAACAGTTTCAAGCCCTTTGATTATGTTTTTTTTCCTCCGATATGTGGTCCAACTATGAAAAAATGATGTATTTCTATCTCCCATTTGAAGCCAATTAGCTCGTGCTCGTTGTTCCCAAAAAAGCTCCTTCCTATCAGCCTCTAAATTCATCTCCAATTTAATCTCTGTCATTTCTGCTAAAACTTCATTATTGATTTCTTTAGCACTCAACTTTAACTTTTTGGAATTCAAATCTCTTATTCTGCGTTCTCTTACCCCTTTTTCTTTCTTCGCCCATTTGCTCAATCGATCTCCCAACCCACTTAGCTTCCTCAACGTATTCGTCTCATTTATTGACAACCCCTGTTGAATTTGCTCCTCTAATTTTTTATCCAACAACCAATCTGCATTAAATCTAAATTACCTGTGACAATCTTTAGCCTATATTCTACCATCCCCTGCCGTATCCACTAATATTAGGAAATGATCCGAAAAATCATGCTGTAAATGTTGCACCGAATATTTATTAAAAAGATCCCACCAATCTTGATTAGCAACCCCTCTATCTAGTTTTTCCCTAATTTTATTTCCAATTAATCGTCCTCTTTCCCAAATATAACACTGTCCAGAAAAACCTAAATCATTTAATTCACATTCTTCGAGAACCTCTCTAAAAGCATTCATCTGTCTTTCCTTCCTTATTCGTCCCCCTTGTTTTTCAAAAGAGAATAAAATTTCGTTAAAGTCTCCCAAAACTATCCACAGTTTGTCACTTCTCCACTTCAGATATCGTAATAAATTCCATGATTCTTTGCGGTCATTCTCCACTGGCGCTCTATAGAATCCCGTAAATCTCCATACAATCTTTCTATCTCCTTCATCTACCTCCACATCAATGCGTGATTTCGAAAACTTTTCAATGTTAGATTCATACCATCTCTCCAGCCTAATGATAGTCCTCCTCTTGTGCCCTCCGCATCCACATCAATGCCATAATCAAATCCACACTTCCTCCTTATTTTTTCCATCCTTCTTCTATCAACCTTTATTTCCATTAGAAATAAAATTTGAGGTTGAATGTATCTCACTTTGTTTTTGAGACAATTTACTCTTCGTGACTGCCCCAAGCCACGAACATTCCAACTCGATATTTTCATTGTGCCCGGTCGGCCAGCTTGATAGTGGCCGCCGATAATGTATTTTTCAATCCTTCCTCCGTTACTTCCTTTCTATTATCAGATCCTCCCTTTTTCTATATTATATCTCTGCCTTTTCTTTCCGTCCACAACTTCTAGAGACATATCTTCCAAATTTGCTTCCTCTCCTCCTCCCTCAAATTTTCCCCTATTGTTCTCTATTGTCCACTCAGCTGGCTTTCTTGAATATCGCATTGAACTTCCCTGCAATCCAGTGTCTCCAATATTTTCTTTTTGATTGGTAACATCACTACCGAATCTTCTTACTATTTTCTCCCCATCTATATCCATTCTTGCCCATCTTTCATTATCAATCTCCTCCCGTAACCATTTACTGACTACTTGTTCTCCCCTCCTTGATGTTGCCCGTAGGGATATATCCCATCTAAAATCAACTTGCTGATTGCTCAACGTTAATCGTACTGGGAAAAAACTTTCTCTATGCCCAAGACGACCACATAAAAAACAAAATAATGACAATTTTTCATATTGGAATAAAGCATATGTGAACTAGTTTTTCCCAATATTTATCTTTTTCTTCGGTTTAAGTGGGCTCCGAACATCTAATAAAACTCGTATCCGCATATATTTACTCATCCCCTTTGTAATCAATGACGCATCATACTCCATAAAATTGCTAATAAAATTCTCTAATTGTCTTGCCATTCCTTCTGACATGAAACCAGCCGGTAAATTATGAATGTGTACCCAGAAAATTGTAGCCCATAATGAGATTGTTGTTGGATCCTTACCCCTTTTTACTTTATGAAAGATTATCAGGTGTGGGTTAAAAAACCATGGCATACCGTCAATGACTCACTTAAGATCAACTTCACTGTAGAAGCGAAATAAGATGCGCTTGTCCTCCATCTCCGTGATCGTCACCCCTCTTAATGGATGCCATATATCTGCCAGCGTATTCTTTAGTGATGGAAAATTCACAATACTCTCCGTAAGTACTTTCCCTACTAGACATAACTCATACACAAATTTGTCAGAAATTTCTTCTCCACCCAGCACCAAAGTGTCCTCCTCTTCATCCATTATTTGTAGATTCGCCAGATCTGCTCCTACTGCATGAATATTAGCCATAACCACTCCCAGATTTGAGATCTACCTTTTGTTGATTGCCGAACTCTAATAAAACCTCAAAACGTAAATTCGTGCCACAAGGCAGACCAACCCTAATTCGTGCGACAAAGCAGACTATTTCTTATCATAAATTTTTGAAAGTGAAAGATTATTAGACATTTTAATTTTAAATTAACTAAACTTGTTTTATTGGTTAACAATAATAAATATTTTATAAAATAATTTGATATTAATATTTATATATTTTATAAATTAAATTTAAATAAAATATTATTATTTTTAAACAATAGTTTGATCTAATCTATGAATACCTCTATTCATAATCATTTTGTTAAACAAGTAGATTTCAAGTAGAAAAGGGTGGACTAGTCTAGTAGAATGTGCAAGTAGAAAAAAAATATATAAATTGAAATTTGATAAGTGTAAACCTCGAATCTCAACATGTCATCTCTATAATTCTTTCTTTTATAGATTATCAACATTTGTTAAATCGAATTATAACGAGTTCAATATCTATTAAATAATGGATAGATGCATGGTTGAAACTTGAAAAGAGTTGAGGCCTCCCCTCTTGATTAAATAATATATTATTAGTTTTAGTTCCTTCCTTTTATCAGACGTTCAAGGATTAAGCTATCCGTCCTAAATTTGGGAGGTTTGGGACAAAAAAATTGGACTCAAAAAATAGGTTTGAAAAAAAGTTAGGCATATTTAAAATATGGGTTAGACTCAGACATTTAAGACCTAAGCCCGAGTCCACCCATGTTCTATGTATATAATATAATATATTAATTATAACACATAAAAACTAAATCTATAATATTATATATACTATCATGTAAATATAAAAGAAATATTAAGATTTTATATATACAATTTTAATAAATAAAAATATTAAATTAAAATTAATATAAATATAATTTTAAAATTAAAAAAATATGGGCCAGTCTAAAATAAAATGGGTTAATCATTTACAAATATGAATAGATTTAGATAAAATATTAGGCTCATATTTTGAGTCAAGTTAGACTTAGTTAACCATAAAGTATATTAATATCATGTTTAAACTCAATCTAAACATGATTCAATCCAGCCCATAAACATTTCTATTTACACTTCCAAAATTTTAAAATTTTATTTTACCTAAATTTTTAAATTTACGTTTTATTATATTGATAACAATATTCATATTAATCTATCGATCTTATAAATTGTGTACAGAATGAAAATTGGGTGCAAAGTAGAATTAGGTTGAATGGGGGATCTTTGGGGCCCAAATTATAATCCCTTCAAACTGATGTTACAAGACGTTATTGAACCACAGAATATGTAATATTAATGCAACTCATCACTGCCGAAAGTGTTGTCATTTCATGACAGCTTGTGGCCTAATCTATTCCAACTAACAGAATTTGCAGATGTGGTTCTACCACATTACTTTCCCTTTCCCATGAATAAGCACTTTCTTTGTCTCTTTTTTTTTTTTTTTTGTCTTTTTCTTGCAGTCTTAATTAGCTAATAACCAAAAAAAGAAAAAAAAATTGAAGACCAAATGTAGATATTTTTGATACAAGATATTAAGTTGACGGTTAAAAATGGTTCACTCGAAGGGTTGAGAGTAATTGATTTTAAAAAAAAAAATTAATAATAAAATTATAAAATACTTAAATATTATTGGATGTGACCCGATTATATTAAATAAATTCAATAATAAAATGAGAGATTTTATCAAATTTGATAAGAGATGTCCCTAAACAGTCCTTAATTTGGCAAGTATATAAGACCTTTCAATTAAGGGAGCATACGGACAAACTCTTCTTTGATTCGGGTATTTGAGTTGACTATTCCTCCAAGCAAAGTGGTTATATGTAACACACATTGTTTACCAAACTACATCCTCTAAAAATGAATATTTGATGGCCAAAAAGGACCAATTAGTCTAAATTTTAACATGTCTATAGCAAGTCGACGCAACGACAACAATAATAATTATTCCTTAATCTCCAATGAAGTGAAGATCAAGGATTAATTCAATAGGTTAATTTAATATTTATTGGATATGATTAGAATTCATCATGATTAGGCCACCTGTTTAGATTTAAAGGCTCGTCTAAAAATTGGGAGAATTTTGGTAAAAATATAGGTTCAAAAAATGAGTTTGGACGAAAATAAGACCCGTTTTTTAAATAGATCAAGCCTCAGGTAAGATATTTTTTACCTAAACTCGGGCCAACCCGAATTTGCCTAATTTTTTTTTACTGTTGTTGTTTGGTGTTGTTTTGCTGCGATATTGCTACTATTTTATTTTTATTATTTAGATATCGTATAAATCTTATTTTATTGTTGATTTTGTTATTATTTTAAAAACAATTTGTTTGCTAAGTTGTAATTATCTTAGTGTAATTTAAATATAAAAACTTTTTTAACGTATTTTTAAATTGTTGGAAAATATTTATTTTAATATTTTAGTATATTTAATATATTATATTTTAAATTTAATACAAATAGGTCAAGTTCGAATTTAATATTTTTATTTGATTAAGTTAGACAAAATTTTAAACTTATTTTTAAATCAAGCTAAGCCTAAACTAAATAAATAAGCCTAAAATTTTAGGTCGACTTAACCCGATTTGACCATAATAAGATTTATTATTACAGAAATAATTCCATTAACGGTGATAATTTTTTTTCCTAAAAATTAAAATTAAGCAATATAATATTATTCGCGTAACAAGAGCGAATTCTTTAATTAATTATTATAATATTACTTATCAAAAGTTAAAACAAATAAATCTTAAATTTGATGCCTAAAATAGAATGTCGGTTCTTGGAAATCGCAAAGTAAAAGAATCCACATTGTAAAGTGTAAACATAAATTAGTGCTTAATCTCTTTCTAATTCAAAAGAAATCTATCGTCTCTATTCCCACTTCCAATAAAAACAGACCGTGATTTAGGAATATTAATTAATAAAACCCAAAAGATTGAAACTAAGCAACATATATTTGAATCCTTTTACTTTATAAAAATTAAAATTTTAGTCCCTCTAATTTTTCAAATTTGTTAAACAAGGGGCTTGATGATATTACTAAAGTAGTTAATATTGTGGTTGAGATTTTGAGAGAGGTTATTTATAAAAGAAAGATAGACGGGCATGGCCCACAATCCCCCTTGAATTTTCTATTTCATGAGTATTGTAATAGGGTGACGGATGTTAGTTTAAGATATTTTTAAGGTCAATCTGAAAGGATTAGGACATGGCAATTGTCATTGGTGGGTTGACGAGTGTTATTAAAAACTATTTTTGATATATTTTTTGCGAATTGTGTGAGCCTGTTTAGTGTGACATGATGTTTAGGATAGGTATATCAGTCTCCTAGTAAGAATGATGTGTGTTCTTTAGATTTCTAAGTAGTCTATTGATCTAGCGGAGGGATCTGAAGCAAGAGTATAACATCATTTGTAATTCACAAAAAATTAAGAAGATAGTCAAACCATTGACAAACACCAACGTTATAAGAATTGAATTGGAGGTTGGACCAGAGGTGCTCATGTATCGGGTCAGGCTTAAGCATGATATTAACATATTTTATGCTTGCCTAAGCTCGGCGCAGTCTAAAATATGAGCTTAAAATTTTGCCCAAATCTGCCAATATTTGCAAAAAAAAAATAACCTAACCTCATTTTAAGTTTGCCCATATTAATTTTTAATTTTTTAAAATATTTATATTATATTATTTTAATATTTAATAAAATTTATATTTTTTTATTTATTGGAAGTTTTATATAGTTATCTTAACATTATTTTAACATTTATATTACAGTAGTATTATATATCTAGTATAGGTTATTTTTTTAATGTGTTCTAAATTACATAATATATAAAAATAACATAACATAAAGTATTAAAAACTTAAAAACGAGTCGGGCTCGGGAGCCTTGAATGTTCAAGCTCGAGCCCGACCCATATTTTCAAAACTGGCCTAATATTTTTACCTAAATCCTTTTAAATTTCGAGCAAACCTTCAAGCCTTAACAAATAACCCGACCCATGAACAGGTCTAGGTTGAACCTCTAGTTTTAACTTTAACCGCTTAAAAAATTAAAAAGAATAAATTAGTTACAACTAAAAATTAAAAATATATATATATTAAAAATTTTAAAAATTAATAAAAATTATACTTACAAAAGAAAAATCAAAGATAGGAATGAACCAATTCCAAGTGGTTTGGCCATTTCCATTTATATGTCACTAGTTAGACATTCAATGGGGGATTTAGTTCTAACTTCTAACAACCTTGATAACATGGGAACTTGAATTATTGAAATTTTTTTTTAAGTTTTAAATTTAACAAATTAAAAAGGGATTAACTTTTAATTTGTTACAAAACAGAGGGATGAAATTAATAATTATATATATATATATAGTTAAAAAGGGGAAATAGTATGTTGGAGAAGATGGAGAAAAGGTAAAAGGAAGCAATAAGGCAAAGGGCATGGGCACTCAATTCAAAAGGGTAACCAAAATCAAAATGGAAGAATGAGAAGAAGGAGAAGAATCTAAATCAAAGTTGTGGTCAAACTATTACAGCTCCCCCAAGGAACAAAATCTAACATATCATAGAATAAAGAGCTGCAAAGATTGTTTTTGATTGATTTTACTTTCAATTACATTTTCCATTTATTACTTGTACTCAAAACAAAGGAAAAAAAAAACTCTCCCTTTGGGTACTGCAATTATATAAAGAAGCTCATGAAGTTTTCATGTTTCAACTTTCTTTTTGGTAAAATTCTATGAATGGTCCTTGTACTATGCCTTCTTTATGGATTTAATCCATTAATTACAATTCCATCATTTCTTTTCTTTTCATTATGGATTTAATCCTTTAATTACAATCTGTCGCAAGGCTAAACATATACTGTACATGTCATATTAAAAAATGAAACATAATTGGTCTCAAGATTAAAAATACACATTCCGTTGATATTTCTGTATAGTTGGATAAATATTCTACATTCCCCATATCATGTAATCGTACTTTCTTAAAGAAATGAATCACGTCAAAATATTTGGTAGAATTAATGGAAAAATTGATCTCAGAATTGAAAAATACATACTTCGAAACGAAAAAAATAACTAAAAGACCAAATTATAATAAAGGGACTAAATAAGTCAAAAACACATAGTAGAAGGACTTTAAACAAAATAAGACCTTAAGTTTAAAAATAATGAAGACAACAGATTCCCAATCATCGCCTCCACTGTATAGGAAACATACATAATTGCACCCAACAATCCTTTTCACCATAGAAGACTGGGCTATTAAGGTGTAGCTCTCTATTCATCACTTCTCTTACACACCCCTTTTTTTCCCTTCATCTTCCAATATAAATATCCATCAATCTCCATCAACTTTTTCCCTCACCACCACCACCATAACCCATAACCCACCTCCTCCTCCTCCTCCTTCTTCTTCTTCTTCCATTATGGATCCTTCATGCACCACTACTTCATCTGTTAATGGCTTCTACACCATGCTAAACCAAGAGCTTGAAGACCTTGACTGCACTTTCCTTTCGTGTAACTTCATGTCGATGCAGTTCCTTCAAAAAACCCTCTCTTCGCTTCGATCTTTTCATTCCCAATTGACCCTTTTGGTTCAAAGGCTTCACCTTCCTGTAGGAGAAAAATGGCTGGATGAATACATGGATGAAAGCACTAGGCTATGGGAAGCTTGCCTTTTGCTCAAATCTGGCATTTCAGGGATTGAAAGCTATTGTTCTTCCGCTGCCAATATTGCTTCCTCGATTGACCATCATCACCACTTCAACCCACAGTTTGCTCGCCAGGTCAGTGCAAAAACAAATTGGTCTAATTGCTGTTTTGGTCCGTTATTATCATTAAATTTGATTTAATTCTTATACGTTAATTTGGTGCAATTTGGCCCTCTAAATTTATATTGTTATTAGTTAACTATATCCGGTTAAAATATTTACATTGATTTTTCTTTTTAAAATCATATTTTCTAATGCAAACATAGAGTTTTTTTATATTAGAAGAGGGTGTTTTAGGAAAAAATCAACATTTTACCAAATATTTCTAACTCATCATGCATAGATAGAATTTCTTTATATTAAATGGGATGTTTTTAAGAAAAATCTAGATCAAAAGTTAACTATTTAGATTAAGTTAATAATATTATAAAAATAAAAAATTAAATTATGTCAAATCAAAATATAGAGATAAAAAAATTCACTGACATTTTTCTGAAATTCTCAAAAATAATTAAGTGCATTAATTATTTAAACTAAATAATGATATTATAAAAATGGAGGATTAAATTATGTTAAATTAAAGTATAACGACTAACTTTAAATGTACGAAAACCATAATTTCACCTCAAAATAACCCAAACCCAAAACCTTGTCCACACTAACCTTTTCATATTGGGTTTTCAATGGAAGTTTATTTTTTTTTCTTGATTTGGTGTTGTAGGTTATAAGGGCAATGATGGGGTGCCAAAGGGAAATTGTAGGATTGGAAGAGGAAAATAGGAACCTGATAGAAACAAGAGCAAGACAGCTATCACTAAGATTTGATGAAAACATTACAAAAGAATCAAAGTTGAATGGTTTCAATGGGTTCCGAGGTGTGCTTTATGCAATGAGGAATGTGACTTCATTGATCCTAATGATCTTGCTCAGTGGTCTCGTCTATTACTGGCCTCAACTCAGCTTCATCCAGGGCGAGCACGAAGGGCATGTGATGTTTGGGTCAGCTTTCATGGTTTCAATTGCAAGGCTACACCAAAGGGTGTGTAACGAAATGGAACAACAAAATGGAGGGCAACAGGCAGCAGGGATCATGGTTTATGAGTTTAGGGAAGCAAAGGTGGCGATGGAAGAAGTGAAGGGTGAAATTGAAAGGATGGTGAAATATGGGGTATCATCATTGCAAGTTGAGATACAAGACAAGATTGACAACTTGAAGAGTTGCTTTGGGTTGTTGAGATGTGGGGTGGAAACTATAATTGGACAAATTGATGATTTCTTTGATGAAATAGTTGAAGGAAGGAAAAAGGTTTTGGACATGTGCACTCATAGGTAAAGTTGCACTCAAAGGCTGTACTAGCAGTAGCAGTAGTAGTAAGTAATTTTAGAAGTGAAAAGAATCAGTTGTTAAAAAGTGGCATCATGTCACTCAATTTCTTCGTTTATTTTTCCCCTTTTTTCTTTAATTTCTCTTTTGGTCCCTTTTTTTCTTAAAACATGTTTTTAGTTTGGTTTAATTCCACCCCATACTTTATACTTTTAGGAGCTTTGAAATTTTAATCCATCTGCTTTTATTGTAGAGATATAACCTCTTTACTTGTTCGATTTTAAAATTAAAGTTCAATCGATAACATATATTTAGATTAACGAAGGTAAGTTATTCATGTTTTCAAATGAATTTTAATTTTTAAATTAGACAATTAAAAGATTAATTCCTAGATTTAAAAATAGAGAGATTAAATTTCAAATCTATAGAGTACAGGGACTGAGATCAAACTAGACCTTTTCAGTTTTTCAACTTATTGTTCTTTGAAGTCAAGTGTTTGGAGCAGCAATAGTCTTGAAGGAAAACCCTTTTCTAATGAAAACCCAGAAAAGGAAATGCCTTAAGAGAAAGGAGAATATGATTCTTAAAGATAAGAAAACAAGAATATATATATATATATATATATATATAAAAGATAGCCATTAGCTTCTACAGAAAGCAAGATCTTCCAAAGGAGAGACAGAGGGCAGATTCTTCTTCCTTTTCTGTTTGGTATAGAAGAAAATGTTATATTTTCCAGGAAGAAAAGGAAAATGATGCTCTTTTGAGCTCTTTGTTGTCTAAATATTACAATCTGATCTTGTATTCAATATATACACTCATAAGGAAATGAAGAAGTTGATGAGCTTTTTTAATTAAAAACTTTGAATTTTGAAATTTTATATATTTAAATTCATATAAATTGGACTTTAATTTTCAAATTATACAAGTAAAATGATTAAATTTCAAAAGTTTGCAGAGTACAAGGACTGAAAGCATATTTAACAGTTTTTTGTCAGGCAAATCATAAAGAAAATTATGCTTCTTGTTTGCCCTTTTTTTCTGAAACACAATTTTATGAGTATTGTCCTTATTTCCATGGTTAAAAAGATTAATTGTACATATGGTGGCTTGCATGGAAAAACTTTTTCTTTGGATTCCAATTAATTTGTACTACAAAAACTTTGAAGATTTAAAGCTTTTTGGCCTTTGAAAATCTAGTCATGAAAATGTTTTGTTAAGCATTGTTATAAATAAGGTAAAATTCCATGAAAAGTCCCTATATTTTGTATCTTTTATAGATTCAGTCTCTTTAGTGTAATTTGATTGTTTATAGTCTCTTTGTTTCTAAAATATATATTTTAAGTCTTTGATTATTTATTCATCCTTAGCATTTTTATACAACAAGACAAATATTGTGACTTTTTTCTTTTGTTTTTTGTCCAGATTAACAAAAAATTTAATATATATATATAACACATCATCATATGTTTAAAATAAATAAATCATGTCAAATTATTTAATATAATTAATGAAAGTAATTAATATCGGGATTGAAAATACTTGTTTCAAAAAAACTTAAAACTATAAAATTATAACTAGGAGATTAAATCTCTCAGCAATTTATAATACAAAAACTTTTTATACAATTTGATCTCTAAATGCTGATTAAGTCTTAGTTCAATTGGTATAGGTATTATTGTCAATGCAAGAGGATGTGGGTTTGAATGCGTCGAACCTTATTGTCTTTCTATTTACAAATTGAAGAGAGATTATAAATAATTCTAGATATTGTGTCAAGATCCATAAAAGACAGAAGATTAAAATAATTAAGCATTGAAATTAACATCAATTTTCCATGTAAAAAAGAAAAAAAAATTCTCATGAAAAAGAAAACAAAATATCCTTCTCATTTCAACTAAATTAAAAAAGAAAAAAAAAAGATTACACCTAAAAAAAGGGATTTTTATGCCACCTGCCAACAAGACACTCTAAAAATCTAATGAGACAATGACTCATTTTCACTAATGATGAAAGGACTAAACTTTTTGTTTATGTATGTGTGGATCTTGACCTCTAAATCTTCAAATAATTTTAGTTGCCCCCCAATTTTAACTTTTGATTTTGGTTTAAGGTCTAATTATAAATTCCATCCTTTAATTTTAAGTTTTTAAAATTTAATCCTAATATTTTTAAAAAAAATTAAAATAACACTATTAAACTTTCTCATTAAATGATCGGTTTGGAAATCAATTGTTCAACATTTTTTATTGTGCAAGGAATTACCAAATATCAACAATTCAATAATTTATGTACAACAAATTAACAAAAATTATGAGTAAATTTACATTTTATATAATTTTATTACTATTCGTAATATCTTAACTTTTAAATTAGAAGATAATGGAAGTTTTAACATATTTAAATTTGGGTTTTAATTATTGCAAGAATTAAATTAAGTCACAATCCACCTTTCTAAACATCTAAATATAATACTTTATAATTATATTGATGGAAGTTTAAGTGCATGAATATGTTAGAGTTGATATATTGGTGGAGGAATTTGTAGTGGGAAAAAGAAATCCCTCAAAATCTCAATAATGCTATTTTAATGATCTTATATTTTTTTATTTTATTTTTTAAAGAAAAACAGTGTCCTCATAAATGTGGAAATGTTTGGTTCAAACATATCTTTTTGCAATTTCCATAAGAGATTCTCTTAGAGTTGTGATAGTAAATAACTAATGATTTCGGTTGTGAAACAATGATGGAAAAAGTGGCCTCAAGGACTACAAACCCACAGAGATTCCTATGTTTTCCCCTTTTTTCTGTTTTTTTTTTTCTTTAAGAAAACACACAGATGAACCCTATGTATTAATTTAGTGGTAAGGATGTTTATTTCTTTAGATATAGTTTGAGTTTGAGTTGTGCTAATAGCATTAATGTAAAGATTTTACCTTCCTCTTATAATTCATAAAAAATATAAATTATTAAATTGTACATTAATATTATATTATGTTTTTATATTGATATTATAATTATTTTTAAGTACTTTCTTTTTAATTTAAGGGTTTTTTTAAAATTTAGTATTATGAAGGTTTAGATTAAATTATTAATTTTCAAAGCGCATGCTTACTAATGAGATTAAATGTGGTTGTTGTTATGAATATTTTATAGATGTCTATCAATATGAAGATAAGTTTAATATACATTAAAACTCTAATATTTATTGAGTTTTATTTTATTTATAATTTTATGTCTATTTAAACTTTAGAGACGTATTGTATTCATTCCCATTGATTAATGAAATACATTTTTTTCTTGTGTTTTCTTATTTCTTTTGCTTTTACTCTCTATACTTTATTTCATAACACGTTATAAGCACGAACCTAGGCTTAAGCACCATCATTGTCTTTTCACAACCGCTCAAGGGTTATTATTATTTTTTGTCAATAAATTCTTATAATCGATTGCCACCAGAAGGAAGAAAATAAAAACCAACGCTAGTGTGAGGATTCGAAGTTGTAACCTTTGATTTATTCTATAAGGTCTTAGACACAAAATGCGAGGATTTACATGAAGTTTTTCTTAATATTTTATATCTAGATTTATTTTAATTTTAATTTATGATTAATTTGATTAACTTATTTTATTTATATTTTTTGAGGATGGTGAAAGATTTGATCTCAGCATTGATTTTAGTTCTTGATCTTGGATTTATCAGGCAAATTTTAGATTGCTAAGGAGCTTCGACCTTTTTTTTTTTTAATTGAGGTATGATTATTATTTGTTTGTTTTAAATCTGATCAAACTATTAAGTTATATTATTAAATATTGATGGGTTCATAAGGTTTATTAATGAACCTTTGTAGTATATTATTTGAGTACATATGGTAATTTTTGTTTGGATTATCTCAAAAATTATTGATTGTTTAAATACATATATTGATTGCTCACTCAAAGATAAGCTTTTGTGACATTGTTTATCTTTAAATAAATAATATATTGGAATGTTTAAGGTTCACTCTGCTAGATTTGTTACATTCTCCGAAATGAATGCAAACATTAAAAAAAGTTAAAGGGTATATGTAACAGCCTGATTTTGGGCCTAGTCAGAATGGTAGTTTCAAGACCACAAATCCGGAGTCGAAGAAATTATTTTGAAATTTTTTTTATGTGTTGTGGCATAATTATACGAGAGCATGAAAATTTTGATGGATTAATTTTAGTGATTGCATGCTTAATTGTGAAAAAGGACTAAATCGCATAAAGTGCAAAAGTCCTATTTTGATAGCTAAGGGTTTCAAATAGCTAGAGAACCAAATTGGGGGCCTTTAAAGGGAAAATAGACCCTTAAAATAGAAGTGGCCGGCCATAGGGACAAAAAGGATGAGAAAGTCAAAGTTAGGTGGCCTAAATTGATTAAAATAAAACCTAAGAAAAAGGCTATCATCTTTTTGTTTTGCTCCTTCTTCTCCACCGATTTTCCTCCAAGAAAATGGCCATGGAAGATTGAAAATTTTCAGCAACTTAAAGCCTTTGCAAGTAAGTGAATTTGGGGGCTTTTCTTGAATATTTTTGTACTTTTGAGATCCTTGTAGCATGAGCTTTCTAACAAGGGGACTATTTTGTAAAATAGTTGAAAGTATAGGGTTTTTCCATGATAGTAGACATGTTTATTTCTAATATTTTATGGAAGAATATGAGTTATGGTTGTGAAATAAACAACTTTTGTGAAGTAGTTTTCATGGAAACCTAACTAAGGACCATTTTGCATAAATTGTGAAATAGATGTTTCATGTGTGTAATAATGAGACTTTTGGGCTGCTTCTAGTATAAAAAGTATCCGGCTAGGCTTGGTTAGTGAGAAAATGTGATAAAAAATCGATTTTCGAATCTAGGGATAAAATGGTCATTTTGTGAAAGTTTAGGGGAAAAATGATCATTTTGCTTAATTATGAATTTTTGAGTGCCTAGATTAATATGTTGATGAAATGAATGAATTTCTATCATTTTAGATCAAGAATTACAAAATTCGGGCCTAGACCGAGGAAAAGCAAATCAAGTGTACTAAGCCGAACTAGTTGCCTACATTTTGAATACCAAGGTAAGTTGTATGTAAATAATACAACTATATTATTATTATATGGTTTTGAATTGATATAGCATAAATTGCTTGTTTGTGGAAATGATTTTGTACGTTGAATATTGAGATTGTAGAACTCCTGTTTGAACCTTAGAAAATAAATCGGATATTTATGCTATGACATTCGAGTTATTTGTGTGCTAGTGTAAGACATGTCTGGGACATGTATCAGCCACATTATGAGAGCCAGTATAAGACCATGTCTGGGACATGGCATTGGCATTGAGACGAGAGTTAGTGTAAGACATGTCTGAGACATGCATCGGCTACAAGATGTGTCAGTGTAAGACCATGTCTGGGACATGGCATCGGCACGTATAGAGGTGTCAGTGTAAGACCATGTCTAGGACATGGCATCGGCACGGAGATGTGAGAGCCAGTGTAAGACTATGTCTGAGACATGGCATCGACCTCGATTTTGATAGTCAGTGCAAGACCATGTCTGGGACATGACATCGACTTGATGGATGAGCCAGCGTAAGACCATGTCTAAGACATGGCATCGACATTACACCCTATGTTTAAGGCTCAATGAATATCTGATAGCATTCCAAATGGTTCAATGGTGAGAGTTACAGTTTAAGTTAAAAGAGGAAAGTATAACCATGTTGTGAGTGGTACAAGTACCTATTTGAAATGTTTGAGATGTGAGCTCAATATATGCTATGTGAAGTGTATTGGATAGTGATGAGTAAGTTGTGCTTATGCCTACTTTAGTACTAAGAGCATGATGATGAATGGTAAAGTTGTTGTTATATTTATTACATGCAACTTACTAAGCTTTATGCTTACTCCCTCTTCTTTCCATTTTCTTATAGTGTCGCCTATTTAGCTCGAGGATCATCGGACGTCGGAGGCATCGATCACACTATCATCCGAAGAACTTGGTATAGTTAGATCTATTATTTTTAGTTATGGCATGTATAGGACCTTGACTTTTGAGTTTTGTGTCATTGTTAATTTTCCAAATGTGTTGGCTTGCTTTAGCATTTGATTCATTTTGTATAAAGCCATAGAAAATGGCTAATATTGAAAGTTTATATATAACTGCAAGATAGTTTTACATGAATGTGAAATTGTTGGCATAGTTGGATATATAAAATGTGTATGGGCCTTAGCTATGGTTGTTTGGTCGAGAAATCATACTAAGGTAGACTTTGTTATGTTGTTTGGTGTTAGATTGTGTTTCAGGGTGGCAAAGGGCTTTGTAGATAGCCTTATATTGTCCACACGGGTAGACACACGGGTGTATGTCTAGGCCGTATGTGACACACAGTCAGCACCATGGGCATGTTGCTTGGTCGTGTGTTCCTTGTACGTAAATTTTACAAGTCAGTATGCATGGTAGTAAACACACGAGCAGAGACACGACCGTGTGACTCAGCCGTGTAGAGGACACGGCCTCTGGCCAAGGACGTGTGCCTCGTCCGCGTGCCCTAAATTGGATGCTGACATCAGAAATAGAATGTCAAGGTTTTTAGACACGGGCGTGTCATGGCCGTGTGAGGGACACGGGCTTGTGTCAGGCCATGTTAAAACCCTTGTAGGTTCGAATTTAGAATTTAATTCACACGGGTATGGGACATGAGTGTGTCCCTAGATGCTTAGGCCGTGTGTGTCACACGGGTCATCAACACGACCATGTTATAATGACCACACGGGCGTGTTGCCCTTCCACAGTGGCGTGTGCCTGGTTTTAATAGTCATTTTTATTTAGTTGGTTTAAGGACCCGAATTGGTTCCAAATGGTTTCCAAGGAAAGTTTGAAGCCTCGTAGGCCCACTTTAAAGAGTTTAAACAGAGTTCGAAAGAGTTTAAAAAGTTTGAAGTCTTGGTGACTCGAAACGATTGTATGGATGTGGTTAAGTATGATAATACCCCGTGCCCAGTCCCGGCCTCAGACTCGGGTGAGGGGTGTTACAGTATAATCATGAACACGATAAGTGGCATAATAGTAACCACTAAAAGTGTAAACACCGTAATAAATGAAAGAACAATGAAAGTTCTCAAGATAACTCTTCAAAGGATAGAGATAATTTGTATTATCAATGTGAAATGAAATATCATTGGTCATTTACCTAAATTATGCCTAAATTTGTTTTTCAAAATCCATTAATTTTCTTTAAGGAAGATTGGTCAAATACTTATCATATGCCCAAATCTTTGTGGAAGGAAATATATGTCTTGCTGGCAATGTGACAATGAATATTATCCTTACAGGTAGAAAGTATTTATCTTATTTAGCACTGAAACAAAATAATATTATTGCAATATTTGGTAGTAGAGCTAATATTATCAATATTTGGTAGTATAAAATTAGTAAAATCTCTAGAGGAGCATATACATCAATAACTAAAATAAAAAATTTGTGAGGGTTAATGCATTGATTTTAAAAGATATTCATTGTAATGGATCTCTTATTAAGATTGTGAATGAGGAAAAATTATATTTGATATGAATCACTATTGCTATAAATATCTATTTTGAAAAGTATGAAAGAAATTAGGTTCTTGATTATAATTATTAATACTGTTATTAAATTCAGTTTATCGTGCTTATCACTATGATTTTCTTTTGTCATCATCTCCATTAAGGGTTGAAGCAATATAATTTGACTATGAAAGATCCACCTAAATTGTGGAATAATCTAAAAGAAAGATTTGAGCAATAGAATATAATAATTCAATCTAAATCTCGTTATGATTGGATGTACTCGAAGTTGCAATATTTTAAATCTGTAAGTGACTATAACTCTGCAGTATTTAAGATGAGTTCTCAATTATGTGGGAATAATATTACTAATAAAAACTTGTTAAAGAAAACTTTTTCAACTTTTTACTATTCAAATGTACTCCTGCAGTAGCAATACCATGAAAAAGTTTTTAAGATATATTATGAATTAATGTCATGCTTGGTTTTAGTTGAATTAAATAGCGAACTATTAAATGAAAAACCACAAAGCCCATTGTATTAGTTGTTTCATTCCCTAAAGTGAATGTAGCAATATATATAGATGTAATCTTTGACATGGACATAGTAAATGACTTTATAATAATTGTAAAAGGAATGGTTATAATAATTCTTCTCCCCACTAGAAGTGGGAAAATGAAGATAATGTAAAGACTGATTATAAGATTAATGTTGAGTGTGTTTATTGTGTGATCATGCACTTTGTTTATTTTGCACATATATCTATGCAAATGAAATATTTGTTTGTGCACATTTTTTAAAATTGATAAATTGTACTTGCAATATATGCATGTGGCTTGGGCTTTTATTTTATTGTATTGAGTTTGGATGCTTTAAAAATGATATCAATAAATACCTATGGACTTATTAATTTGATAGTTTCTTCAATTCAATACTAGTATATCTATTTTGTTTGATCACATATGATGGTAAACCTGTAACACCCCAGATTTAATGGGTCCAAAGTTTCGGCGTATAGTAGCAAATAGTCTATCTGGCGTAGTGTTATCTGCCAAAAAGTTTGTTTTGGCGTATACTTGTGGGCGTGTAGTAATCGTCACAAGAGTAAGTAAGAATTTGATTTTCTAAGCATTTGTAATGCTTACCTAGTCATTTTTCCTTTGTTTGTAGATTATCGATTTGCAAAACTTGTTGATTGGACTCCACGAAGCTCACATTATCCCTTTATCAACTTGATAGACTTTTATTCATTTTAAGCTCGGTATTATGGCATGTACTTAGGTGCTTAGATATGTATTAATTGGTGAATGAATAGTTTGGTTGAAACCTTGTCTAATGATTGAATTTCGGAAAGCTAATGTCCATATATGTATAAAGTGTGTTGTAGCAATATGATAGGCACTAAATGTGTGTAGTTGAAAGGTAAGCTTTGAATACATAATGGTATGATTTTGATCATGAGATGGTACAGTTATATGTGGTTTGAGTGGCTTGAAATCATGAAGAATAAGTTGTGTTTTCAATAAGTTGTTAGATGTGTTTGGCACCTTAAATAGACACGTTGATTCTGGTAATGGTTAAATAATGAAATGGTATATGTATCTTGGGTAGTTTATGCAGGTTTGAGGTGTGCTTTAAAATGTCAATTAGATAGAATTTGGTTTGGGCATGAAATGGTCACCAAAATGAAAGTTTGGACATTTTTGGTACTAAGGTATCGATTCTTAGCCTTTTTTTTTTAAGTAGTTCTCAAATAAACAGAATGCTAAAATGGTATCAATACCAGACTAAAGTATTGATACTCTATACCAGAGTACCAATATTTTGCAATGGTATCGATACCTATGACTTTGATTTGGTTTTTACAAAGAAACAGAATCGCAAATTGGTATTGATACTAACAAAAAGTAGCGATAATTGTATGAGAGTATCGGTACCTTAAATCAAGTATTGATACATGTTGATTTAAGGATGAATTTTTCAACATTTATTGGTACCCTTCAGGGATATCAATACTTGTTCCAAAAAAATTTGCAATTTGATTCTATTTCATGTTCGAATTATCAATTAAGTTCTCGTATGTTCAATTGAGTCTCAAGAAATATTATTCATCATATAATGACTATAATTATGACATGTTAGCATGTTAGATGATTTATTTCCAATGTTTTCATTAGTAGTTGCTCCGGAAATGATTGTAGCATTCCGTAACTCAAACTCAACGATCAGGTCAAGTGAGGGGTGTTGCGGTACTTTTTTTCCTTAATTGAGGTTTTATCCCATTGAGTTTTCGTGGTAAGGTTTTTAATAACGAAACACATTATTTACCAATAGACATTCAAGGTAGAGTGTTATGAATATTTTATTATTAAGAAGATGTCCATCAAGATTAAGATAAATTTGATATAGATTAGGGCTCTAAGTTCATTAGAAGTGAAGTTTTATTTTATTTATACCTTTTATGTCTATAAATATAGACTTTAAAGAATCATTGTAATCATTTTCATTCATCATTAAAATATGTTGTAATGTGTTTTCCTATTTCTTTTACTTTTACTCTCTCTATTCTTTTGTTTCATAATAGTTACATTTAATTAATTTTTGGATGGCAAATTTTTCCAAAACTTAAAATGTGAATCAAGCACAATGTATTCATGTAAGCTCATAATCAAGGTAGCAGACAATCATCTTGTCCTCTTGTTTAAATGATATAATTTAATTTTAGTCCCTTTCAAAATTAATAATTCAATTTAATCATGTTTAATTTCTTTATTAAATGTACTAAATCATTATCCATTTTAAATGCCTAAATCATGTATATTATGACAAATTTAATTTTTAATGTTTACATATTTGATCATTTTGGCCCTAATTCTTTTTATAGATTACTTTGATCTTCAATTTTAAAATTTCTTTAAATTTTTTTTTTATGAAAGTCAATCATCATTAAAATTTTAATGGCACTGACGTGGTCACCAAGTGGAAGTGGAAGCACACGATACTTCATAAAAGTTAAAAAATAAAAATAATTCAAAATTCAAAAAATTTCAACGGATTATCCATGTTAGCGGTATTTGCACATAGACGGTCATGCGGGCTACTATATTAATATGATTAAAATTTTAACAATTTAGTCAACTTTTCCATTCAAAAGAAAGTCGTTTGACTAGATTTTAAAGGTCAATAAAAAAAAAGAATTAAGACTAAAATGATAAAATGAATAAATATTTGGAGTTAAATGCAACTTTATACCTTTTAAAGTAAAGCTTGAGGAAATAAAACCATAATCACATAATGGGCAATGCCAATGGATGAAAATCTTTGAATAGTTTCCACAAACTTGCTGCCTACCACCTCGTGAACAATGAATAATTGGAAAGAAAATTGATAATTTTGCAATATATGAGTAATGTGTTGAAATTAGGCTGCCATTGAAAACTAAATTTGGTTTGGTCTGTTATGGATCCTATCTCATCTTGTTAATCTTAGCACACGTTGTCCAGATTTTAGATTTGGTCTAATTCTGGTTTTAGTCCCTTTATCATGTTAAAGTTTAAGATTTAATTCTTCTACGTTAATTTGGCATAATAATATCATTAATTTTTTAATGTTTTTGGTAGGTAGAAATTTATAACACCATTAGTTGCTACCATTAAAGTAATGATGTGAAAAGCAACCCTAAGATTTGACTAATATGTGAATTTATTATTAATTAAACATAATTAATTAAATTTTTATGTGACTCTAATTATATAATTGAATAACAATGAAAACCTTACGTCATTACTTTAGCAATAGTGAAGTTTTATCTATTTGGACTTGCTAATAATTATTATAATAAAAATATAGGGATCATGTGTCAATTAATATAGAGACTAAAATTCAACATAATAGAGGGCTAAAATCAATATAGACCTTTAGTAGGATTGAAATGAATTGTTTATTGAACAATTTATTTGCTATTTGTTTATGTTCATTTATCAAGCTAAATAAACGAAAATAAAAATAAATTTGAGGCTTATTTATGTTCGTTTAATAAATAATTTAAAATTGGTTTAAAATTTATTTATTGTTTGATTAGTATGTAATTAATAGTTTTATTGTTGTTTATGTGCTTATTTTATTTATAATATAATTATTAACTTTTATATTTGATTGTTTTATATAAAAATAATATATATATATATGATTATCGTTTGTTCATTATTCACGAACATCATTCGTGAACATGTTTAAAAACATGTATGTGAACATGTTGATTTAATATTCACAAATAAGTTTATTTAACTAAGATAAAAGAACATAAACACTTACAACTTTTAATAAACGAACACGAGTACAATTTCGAAATTCATAATGAACACAAACTAAACATGAACAAACTTTAAAAAACACACACACACACGAAAATGGATCTCTTCATTTACCATCTTAACCCCTTTTTTTTTTTTAATAACCTCGTTATAGGTTTCGATCATATCTACTTTTTTTGACACAATATCTAGAACTACCCATAGTCTTACTTCAACCCATAAATAAGAAGATAATGTGCTTCAACACACTTAAACTCGTGTCTTGTTGCATTAACAATAATACTCATACTAATTGAGATAAGACTCAATCGATTTTACTAATCTAACCTTTAAGTTTATTAATTTTGTATATAATTAACATTTTAATAATATAAAACTCATTATACACAGATGAAAGCCTTTAAAACCAATAAGATATTTCAATATTATCTCAAATAAAAAAATTATCATATTTATCGTGAACAAGTGCTGTGAACAGAAGAAATCTTGTCCTTTTGGCTTCTGGCATGATATCTAAAGGATATATTGTTCCATTTTAAAGGCCAATAGGGAGTAGACATATAAATTGGAAAAGTATACTTTCCTGACTATACATATTGGAACTTGTAATTGTAGAACTAGAATCTCCCTTGTCTTTGTCTCTCATAGGCTTTTCTTTTGCCCCTTTTCAAGTGTGTGTAATAATAAATTATTAATGTTTTGAAAGTGAAGAAGCTTGTTGTAGTCAAGAGGAGAGGTGTGTTCCCCTTTGATTCTTGATGCAGCTTTTGATATTCTTTTTCTCTTTCTTCTTTAACTTTTTAATGGGATTTAGATTCACTTTTGTGTTATTACAACGTTCTATCATCCATAAGTGTTCCATTCAAAATCATTGTCCATAACAAAAAAAAAAAAAAAAAAATCAACCTAGGAGGAGTTCTTTTTGCTGCTTTTTAAGATTTGTGCCTTTTCAAATAAAACTATGTTGTTTTGCTTACATATATATATATATATATATATATATATATATATAAATTTTTGTCTCTTGAACCACTTTAATCGTAAATGATTTGTTTATAGAAGAATTCATTTTAATTTGTATGTATTTAATATGCGAGTATAGGAAAAAGACGATATAAAATAGAAACGCCACATCATCTTATATCTATTAATAATTATTTAATATCATTTCAACATATTTTTTCATGTTATTGACACATTTTATCAGTCATTTTTTTTTATTTTAGATTCGGACCTTGTACCTATGATATAGAGTATAGAGTTTAGGATCGAGAGAATGATGTGTTAATAATATGAAAAAAGAAATTGAAATTGCATTAAATAATTTATAAAGGATTAGATTCAATGAAAGTTTTTTTAATCACATCTCATAAATCACCTAAGATTCTGTTGTTAATTCTACAAAGAGTAGGGTTTGACTTATCCAATAATATCTTAATAAAATACTCCAAGATTTTATTTGTTATACCTCATCAACCTACCTGATGGGACATCTATTTAGAATAACTCACGTCAAACTTCTCTGTAAAATCCCCTTGTCTCCAAGAAAACTTATGGCAAAAAACACAATATCGAAACTCTACTCAACTTCACACAACTATCCAAACCTCTATAACGTCCTCTATTGACTCTTGATACATCAGTGTGAACAATATTCAACCATCATCTCAAATCTCCTTTAGTGAGTCTTGGCACATCAGTGTAAACCATAACCTAACCATTGTCTCAAAACTTTGTATCAACAAAGATGTAAAGGGTAAAACTCGATTTAAAATTTGAGGTTCATCGGACTCAATTGCAGTGAGAAGTGCCAAAAAAATTAAAAATTAAAAATAGGCTATTTGGGTCCGAATATCCAAAATAACCCAACAGGTTCACGGTCCTAGCTTTAGTGAAGCCCATATTTAGTCTAAGCCCACTCAATATTGCCCAAAAATTATAACCCTTTACTTTTTGTTCTTATTGTTAATCTATAATAATTCATTTTTATCATTAATTTGATAAAATCGTAAAATTAAATTATAAAATTAATTATTTTTATAACCTTAACAAGTGCTTATAGAAAATAATTGAAAAAAAAAACAATGTCAAAAACCATATGTAAGTTTTAAAAGAGAGAAAATTACAAATAATTTTCCATTATTAATTTTTAAAATTATAATTTATTTATTTTAACTCATTTAAAAATAAACTTGGGATTATTATAGTCTTGTTCAGCCACTACAAGATGGTACTGGGCTTGATGGATCTTAGGCTAATAATGATTAAAACCAGCTAACACATAATAAGATGAACTATATAAGCATTCCAACTTAGAAATATTTTTCAATGCTTAAGTTAGATGAGGGATAAATAATGACATGTCATGAGTACGAGAGAGTACGAAGATTTAACCCTTAACCGTTTCTTATTTTTTATTGGTTGAGATTTGTATTCTCTACCTTGCAAGGGCTATTTTGTCATTGAATTCGTCCAACATCATCCTTGATCAACCAGTCTTTCAATCACTAAAATTTCTTATAATTCATGATTCTCATAACTTCTTAATAATCAATTGATCTACTTCTATCTCTATTTGTGTAACACCCCACGTCCGAAACCGTCACCGGAGTCAAGCTTGAGGTGTTACTAAACTTATCTTACCTTTTAAACAACTCTAAACCACTTATTTTAATTTTCGGAATAAACTGTTTTTCTGCGTCATGGTTGCTTAAAAATTCATTTCTCAAATTTCAAAACTCGAAATTAAGATCCGTAAATTTTTCCTAAAACTAGACTCATATATCTATCTACTAATTTTTTTCTAGAATTTTTGACTTAGCCAATTAATACAGTTTATTAGTTAAAGTTACCCTTGTTTCAGAATTCGACTGCACTGCACTTTTCTCTCTGTACAAAAATCATATGACTATACCGTTTGTTTCTATTAAAACTAGATTCAATAAGGATTCTAACCATATAAAGTACACCACCTAATTATTTTTGTAAAATTTATGGTGAATTTCTAAAGTTGGAACAGGGGATCCGAAATCGCCCGCCCTATTTCACCAAAACTCGATACCCTATAAAATACAAAACCTTTACCTGTTTTGCTTATTCCATATGAAAATAGACACAACGAGCTTTACTTTCATATACTATTCACCATCAACCCATGTCTCTACAATTTCTTGTGATTTTTCAAAATCCCGTTATTTCTGATACTTGAATCTGTTTTTAAGTTACTTTCACATTTTTCTTAGTTTTCATGTGATAGTTACTAATTAATCATACATACTATTAAACATGTATATCATCAGCCACTCTATTAGCTAATCACTAGCAAGTATTTACACATCATTCATTGATCATATCATATCAAAAGAAACCAAGTTCCTATACATGCCATACACAAAACGAAACGTCTAACTATACCAATGTGATTTCTTCGATAGTGTGATCGGGTCTCCGACGTTTCCTTCGATCCCTGAGTGGCTTGATAAAAACTCGATACAAAATGTGACTAAACTTTACAATTTAGTCCTTTACTTTTTCTTTTTCCCGATCTACTCCCGAATTTCGCTCTTCTTGATTATGGAGCTTGAAAGCTTGAAACAAACCCTAGCTATGGAGAACCCTTGAAATTTCGTGCTAATGAAGAAGATGATGAATTTTGTGTTATTTTTCCCTTTTTATTTCATTTAATATCCAAATGACCAAAATGCCCTTCCTTATTAAACTTTCAAAAATTCCATCCATGTCCTATTTTGTCCATGAACTTAGAAATTGGTCAAATTGTTATTTAAACCCTCCTAATTAATATTCCAAAGCAATTTCATACTAAAAACTTCTAGAATGAAAGTTTTGCAAATTATTCGATTTAGTCCCTAATCTCAACTTAAGCACTTTATGCATAGAATTTCATCACGAAATTTTCACACAATCATGCAACCATATCATGAACCTCAAAATAATAATAAAATAAAATTTTCTACCTCAGATTTGTGGTTTCGCAACCACTGTTCCGTTTAGACCCTATTTCGGGATGTTACAATTTGCAACTAGATTGATGTCACCTGCGAATCTAGACACCATAGAGTTATTGTTCTGAATTTATCAAGCATAGATCTTGCAGGGACCATTCCGTCTCAATTGAGAAATCTATCTTTTCTTGCTTGGCTCGATATTTTTGACAATAATTTTCATGACTCTTTACCCATTGAGTCAACAAATCTACACCGGTTGAAAATTTTGAACTTTGGAAACAACTTCAATGAAAACTCCCATCATGGTTTGAGTGATATATAATTAGTTTATAAATATTAGATTTATGGGGTGAAAATTTTATGTAATTGATATAAAATTTAAATGTTGTTTTGATTGAAATGATAAAATTTTATATTATAAAAATCATGATGTTTCATGTTCATATCTCATTATATTTATATATTTTTTATATTTTATATGAAAATATAAAAGATAAAAATACCTCGAAATAATATTTCTTATTTTTAAAATAATAATTTTTATAATTTTATAACCAAGTTAAGATTCGATGACGAGTCATACCAACTCAATCAATCTCTTAAATAATGTATACCTACATGTATAATCATCAAGACAAAATAAATCACGAACAATACATGTCCAATTAATTAGAATTAGAATAAATTTAGCACAAAGCATAAAATAAATTTATATAGGGCTCGCACATAATGAAAATTAAACCTAAAAGGTTACAAAAGAATTCACATGTGACATTTGTGTACGATTTAGACTCAAACTTTTATAATTTTTAAAAAGTAATCCTTTTAGATTATTTTAAGAATTCATTTTTTGTATTTTTCAAAATATTTTTATAAATATTAAAATTTAATTGACGAAATAATTTATCAATTAAACATATTCTTATAAAATATATATATATATATATACCTTAATAGTAATGCGATTAACACGATTTAAACTCAACTTACAGTTAGTGAATATCCTTAGATTCATATCAACGCACAGTGCCCATGCTTTGATTGCTATTAGGTTGGCAACTAAAAGTTGTGTTCTTAAAGGCAGGCTAATTATTTTAATTAATTATTTTGTTCTTTTAAGGATATTCAACTTTTTTCAATACCCAAAGAAAATTAATAAATGTAGTAGACGCAATTTATTAAATATAATTCAATATTTAATTAGATCTGTTTAGGATAATTATTGGGTTAATGATAAATAAAATAAAATAAAATAAAATTAAAAATATTCATAAATTAATTAAACGGTTGACTTTTGTTTTAAATTTCGATTTTGATCCATTCATAACAATTTCTCTATTTTTTATTATATATTATTAATTAAATTAGTCGGACCACTAATTCTTAGTTCAAACGGTTAGTTCGATCTAATTTTGATAACACTATTTAAAAGATTACTTATTTATATGTATTTATAAACCAATCACTTTTCATTGAATCTAAAAATCTAATTGAATTAACATGATCTTAAACTAACCTACTATAACTTAACCATCAAACTTAACCCTAAATAATTAAATTATCTAAAATCTAAAATTGACTGAAAATCAAAATTATCTTAATCCAAAACTAGTCCAAAATGAAAAATAAAATTAATTTTAACTAAAATCAACTCCGTAATTATACTATTTTTAAAAGATAAATTAAGTTGAAACTTATCAATCGAGTATTAATTTAGTTAAAATTTACAGAAAATTAATTTATTTTATATAATAACAAATATAATTATATAAATTTTATTATTATTTTACATTTTATGTAAAATCTAGAAAAATACGTCCGATACTAGACATGATTCAAACAAAAACTACCATTTTAGTGTTTTAATTTTACCATTTCTAACCAAATCTCATTTTATATTTCTCTTTTGTTCACTCTTACCTTAGATGTGACGTAATTTTTTTCTAAAGTATTTCTTTAATTTATTTCACTTAAACCAAACGTCCAAACCGACCTTCTTGGAGAAAGTAGAAAAATGCAAAGGAAAGGGCAATAGCGTCATTTCGAAAGGTAAAGTAAAATATAATAAAGAGCCGTTAGAGTAATGTCTGACGTGGCTAACATCCGTACAATCAGGATAAGTAATTTCCCGATTAGACGACCACACACAATTCCAACACGCTTTTATTTTGACAAAACATTTCCCACAAATTTAAAGAAGTAATTTAAAAAAAAAAAAACCCCGAAACGCTCTGTTTCTTTAAAAGCTTTCAAACAAAACTTCCAGAACAACAAGAAAAAGAAAAAGAAAAAGAAAAAAAAAACACTGTAATTTCTTATAATCAATAAGAAGTTTTCTACGCTCGATTGTAATTTTTTAGGATATCGTGATTGTGGAATTGTATAGATACGTTTTGTGTGTGTAAATTTGGTGTATATGATGATGATGGAGACGCTGGAGAGTGGGAGAGCGGTGGCTTTGGAATTTCCGGCGAGTGAGACTCCGTCGTCTTCGCGTGTTCCGAGGAGGATTCGGAAGAGGCTTCTTGCCGAGTGTAAGAATCCTTCCACTGTAGAAGAAATCGAAGCGAAGCTTCGACATGCGGATCTTCGTAGGCAGGTAAGCCAAGATTTTTTTTTTCTTTTTTATTTTTTGAATTAAAGATTTCCGTTCTAATTGATTTTATTTTATTTTTTGAAATATTTTTTTGGCGTAGTTGGTGAGAAATTAAAGAGGATTTTTGAAGAATCTTTAATTTATAAATAATTATTTTATGAGCTACTTGGGCGATAAACTGAAACAAGTAATTGGTTTAGTCGAGATCAATACTGAAATTTTTTTTTTTTGGGGGGGGGGGGGGTTTAAGAAGGACCGAGAATTTGATGATGATTTTCAAAGTTAATTACATACGGTTCTAGAAGAGATATGACTACGAATCCAGCTAGCTTAGTGGTGGTTTAGATTGAGTCATTTTTTTAGATATAAAGAACAAATTAACCGAAATATAATTCTGCTATATTTCCTAATCTATTTTTCATATTTGTTTCGGCGGTGGTTGTTTTAATTATCTGGGTAATATAGAGTTTACGATTCCATTTTGTTAAATGAAATCTAGATTTCATTTTATGAAAACACTTCCGTACATAAAATCTTTGTTCTGAAGTATGCTTCTTTGCGTTAGGTAAACGGGTGGGGTGGGTTGTTCCTGCCTGAATTATTTTTGCACTTTTTGGTACTAAATTTCACGTACAGACTTCTCTCGTTTCTCTTGCAAAGCTCAAATTTCCATTGTTGTTTTTGAATAATTTGTTTACTCTCTAACCAACTGTAGTTTAGGTTCCATTATTTTACACTTACTGTGAACTGTTCAATATATTGCATGTCTACTGAAATGTGCGGCAAATTAACTAGAACCGGAACTTTAGTTTTCTGTACGTGCACTTCTCTCTACTTATTTTTGCTGTGGTTGCTGTTTGATTGTAGCAATTCTATGAAAGCCTGTCAAGCAAGGCGAGGTCAAAGCCAAGAAGCCCCTCCAGGTCCTCAAATGAGGAAGATCTTGGTCAGCGCCTTGAAGCGAAGCTCCAAGCTGCTGAGCAGAAAAGGTACAGCCAAATCTAGTGTTATACTGCCTTTGATGATTATAAGTTGTTTCATTCTTATTCTTTATACTTTTTGCAGCATTTTAAATTATTTATTCGTATAAGTTGTTTCATTATTATCCTTTACACTTTTTATAGCATCCTTTAACTATCTATTCAAAGCTTGCTGTGTTCATTATGTTGTTTCCAAAATATTTTCGTGTGTGATTTGTTTGTGCTGCTGTTATGTTCTATATGGATTTTGACAGCATGGAAGTTATCTGGTACATCTTCAAAGGATAAAACAAATTCTAGTCCTGTGTTGGCGGTAAATTTTTTTAAGTTGAAAGCTCACAGGCTGGTGAATTAACAGGTTGAGCATTTTGGCTAAGGCTCAGATGCGCCTAGCGAAGTTAGATGAATTGCGGCAAGCAGCAAAAACTGGGGTAGAAATGCGTTTTGAGAAGGAACGTGAGAAGCTTGGCACGAAAGTTCAATCACGGGTTCAACAGGCAGAGGCTAATAGAATGCTTATCCTTGAGGCTTACAGCCAGCGGAGGGCAACCCTAAGAGAGAGATCATCACAATCATTGTTACGAAGGATGGCTAGAGAAAGTAAATATAAGGAGCTTGTGCGTGCTGCTATTCATCAAAAGCGTGCTGCTGCTGAGAAAAAACGACTGGGGCTGCTTGAAGCAGAGAAGAAGAAAGCTTGTGCTAGGATTTCGCAAGTTAAGAGAGTTGCTAAGTCAATCTCTCATCAGCGTGAGATTGAGAGGAGGACAATGAAAGACCAGTTAGAAGACAGACTGCAAAGGGTATGCATTTTCCATTACTTTTGTATTGTATGGTTCTCCCAAGTGCAAATGTGTCATTGTTTCTTCTTAATATTTTATTGCATAGATTTCGTCTCTCTTATTAATAATTGAAAATTAGGCAAAGAGACAGAGAGCAGAGTACTTGAGGCAGAGAGGAAGATCACATAAATCTGTTCAAGAGAACTATACCAGGATGTACAAGCAAGCTGAACTGCTTTCTAGAAAATTAGCAAGGTATAAGACCAGCATTTCCTAGTTGATCATTTGAGAGATGTATTTGTTTCATGGACTGTATGTGCTCGGTACAGTTTATTATCTATTGTTGCAATTTTCAGAGGGTCTTTTGAAAAATATCTTTTGCAGCAGTAGAGAATTCCTTACCGGGAATTATTACAAAATCGTTTTTGTCAAAAGATTTCATGCATCAATTTGGGTCAATACCTAAAAGGTTAAAACTACTAATATCCTAGTATCTAATACTTTTGTATTCTTCAGGTGCTGGAGGGGATTCATTAGGCAGAGAAAAACTACTTTAAACTTGGCAAAAGCCTTTGATTCCTTGAAAATCAATGAGAATTCTGTTAAACAAATGCCATTTGAGCAACTTGCTCTTCTGATTGAATCAGTTACTACCCTTCAAACTGTGAAAGCTTTGCTCGATCGAATTGAGAGCCGCATTAAGGTCGCAAGAGCAGTTGGTGCTACTGATCATCTATCCAGTTTGGATAACATTGACCATCTTCTCAAAAGAGTTGCTACTCCGAAGAGGAGGACCACTCCCAGGACCTCAATGAGAAGCAGAGAGACTAAGAGAGTTGTGTCGGGAAAGGAGGCTGCCAAAAGTCTTACTACCGTATCAAGGTATCCTGTCAGAGTATTTCTTTGTGCATACATGATATTGGGCCATCCTGAGGCTGTTTTAAGTGGTCAAGGAGAGCGAGAGATTGCTTTGGCCAAGTCTGCAGAAGCATTTGTTCGAGAGTTCGAATTGTTGGTAAAGATCATTTTAGAGGGTCCAATGCGGAGTCCTGATGAGGAGTCTGACTCTACATTAAGTAAACATTTGACATTTAGGTCACAGCTCGCAGCATTTGATAAAGCATGGTGCTCCTACCTTAGTTCTTTCGTGGTGTGGAAGGTTAAGGATGCTCAGTCATTGGAAGAGGACTTGGTAAGAGCTGCTTGCCAGCTTGAGCTCTCAATGATACAAAAGTGCAAGTTGACTCCAAAAGGAGATAACACTGCTCTTACTCATGATACGAAGGCTATTCAAAGACAGGTCTTACTATCTCACTATTGATCTTTTTTCTGATACCAGTGAATATCAATGCAAATTTATAAGTACACTCTGATCAGTTTGACGACACTTAATGATGCAGAAGTTTTTCAAACTTTTTAATTAGTATTACCTAATTTATTTTTGGTTCAAAGTTTTAGTTATAACCAAAGTGACCGCCTTGTTCTTAGATTAAACTGCAGAGAATCCTCATTGAATTTTTTTAAACACAGGTTATGGAAGATCAAAAACTTTTAAGGGAGAAAGTGCAACATTTGTGTGGAGATGCTGGAATTGAACGAATGGAATGTGCACTATCTGAAACATGGACTAAATTTTTTCAATCAGAGGAAGGTGGCAGCCCAACGGGATCACCAATTACACCCTCCCTATCTTCAAGCACAGATGGTTCTCCTAGTTCTTTGACTGCTAGAACTGATAATGGAACTGATCTGACTCAGATGCCAAACCGTGTTGTCCGCTCTCTGTTTAAGGAAGATGAAGATAGCACATCCTCATCCAAGAATTCTGTTTCCTCTGTGCCTAGCAGCAGCCATTTAAACACTCAGATAGCATCTTCTATTGAAAAGCAGCCAGTCTCTGAGAATGAATTGATTGTTAATGAATTTCTTCATGAAAAGCGTGGTTTTGTTGATAGCATCAGTGGCATCGAGGAAGATCAAAATGGCATAAAGGTTTGTGCATTTCTTCTTTTTATTGCTATTTGTACTTGAAGCAGACACTCAGAATCATCATCAGGGTTTTTGACACTTTTGCAAGCTTTATAACTGTTATGGTTGGTTTGATGGGATTTTATGAAATATTCAAATAAAGGAAATTACCTTAGAATTGATCATTTTCTTGTCTGCCATGCTTGATACTTATTATCGTAAGTTCTTCATCTTCTGCAGGCAAAGATAAGAGAAACAATGGAGAAGGCTTTCTGGGACGGGATCATGGAATCTATGAGTCAGGATAAGCCCAATTATGACCGAGTTATTGAGCTTGTGAAGGAAGTCAGGGATGAAATTTGTGAAATGGCTCCTAAGAGTTGGAGAGAAGAAATAATCAATGCTATTGATCTGGAAATTCTCTCCCAGGTTTCTACCCTGCCTTTATCATTTCCGTTTCAGAATTCCATCTATGCAGTCCTAATTATTTTACTTTTCCCCCTTTTCAAAGGTGCTGAAGTCAGGCAACCTGGACATTGACTATCTTGGAAGGATTCTGGGGTTTGCATTGATCACTTTGCAGAAGCTCTCCTCTCCAGCCAATGATGATGAAATGAAAGCTGCTAACCAGAGGTTATTGAAAGAGTTAACTGAGATATGTGAAGCCAAGGAGAAGCCGGATCATTCTCCTGCCCTTGCAATGATAAAGGGTCTACGTTTTGTCCTTGAGCAGATTCAGGTATCTTTTATGCCCATTTCTTTTCTTCTTGATAGAATGAATTCATGCATCACCAGTTTTGAAGGTGTTAAAGTTATGAAAGAGGAGGTTCTGGTGCATAATATGCATTTCCTTGACAGGATCTTAAGCGAGAGATCAGCAAAGCTCGTATAAGGATGATGGAGCCGTTGCTGAAGGGACCTGCAGGTTTGGATTACCTTCGGAATGCATTTCAGAACCGTTATGGGTCTCCTTCCGATGCTGGGTCTTCTTTACCATTGACAATGCGGTGGCTTTCGTCTGTTTGGAACTGTAAAGATCAAGAATGGGGAGAACACCAAAATTCTGTGTCAACTTTGAAGCCCCAGGATAGTTCTTCTCGGGATGGTCAGACTCCCATCACGCTTAAAACTGGTGGAAGCTACAATTCAGCAAATGCAAGCCAAATGAAATTTGTCAACCCTTCAAAAGTTACAGGTTTGGATATGAAACTGTTCAAATTGTTTGAATCTAAGTCCTAAGTGTAAGCCAAATGACATGTGCAATTGTTTTAACATACTGATGAGTCATATGTTCTTTGGTCAGATCATGAACAACCAGAATGCAATGGAGATCAAGTTGATATGTTGGTGAGGCTTGGTTTGCTGAAGTTAGTAAGTGGAGTTTCTGGTCTAACTTTGGATTTTCTGCCGGAAACCTTTACTCTTAACCTCGCCAGATTGAGGGGTGTTCAAGCTGAGATTCAGAAGATAATTGTAATATCCACAAGGTATTCGGATGATTGATTTCTTGCAAAAAAAAAATATTTTGTAGCCTTCTGACAGTGAACAAAGGATCTGATCTTAAATATCTGATCATTTACATGCAGCATTCTTATTTGTCGGCAAATTTTCTCGAGCGAGCAAGTTGTAGCTAGCCCTACTGACATGGAAAGCATAATATTGATTTGCACTGAGCGGCTCTTGGAGCTCTTGGACCATGTTGAAGATGTCGGAATTGAAGGGATTGTTGAAGTAATCAGTGGGTTCTCAAGAGTAACAGACGAGGATAAGGTTCAAATGTGGAAAGTTATGATGGGGAGGATGCTAGCAAAGAGCTTGCAAGCTGGGGATGTGGTGTTTGAAAAGGTATGGCGTGCTGTTTATTTAGCTTTTAGAGGGGTTGTGTTTGGGGGGAGTGGTGTCTACGGTAGAAAGTTGGCGGAAATTGCCCTCCGGCAAGTTGGGACTGGGACAGGCAGCGGTTTACTGACTGAAAGGGTTGTGAAAGCGGCGGAGGTGTTGGTGGTTGCAGCTACAGTTTCTGTCAACGTCCATGGGCCTTGGTATATTACCTTGATTGGCAATATGTGATTGTATTTGTAGATTTGTGGAAGGAATAAGGAGCATAAATACAATACACATCTGTAAATATAAGTGTGCACTTAACTGTAGCGTATCCTGTGTTTTAATAAAACGTGATTAAAAATTTGCTTTATATATGTTTTTTTTAATTTTAAATATTATAATATTTCTAATTATACTAAATTTTATTATATTGATTTGATCTTAATTACAATTATTCGAATATTATTTGAAGCAGCTCATGAAATTCCTTGGCCATTTCACAAAAATGTTAGTAGAAATGTAGGTTTAGTGTTAAAAAGTTTACATTCTATTAGCAAAATTAAACCAATGTTGGTTGAGATGTTACACATGTTTCATGTTCTAGGCCAAGAAGGTAGCACCCTTCCATTTATATTGACCTCTACCTGTGGGCGGTTCTCTTTCGATTCAACATCATATACATAATCAAGATCATCAAAATCCAGGTCATTCTCATCAGCAGGGTATTGATGATTATTATCACTGTTACCAACTTTGTCCTGCCTTTCCACTGTCCTTTTCTTGGACCGACCAGTGCTTCTACTGAAGTCGTCATCGTTGTCTATGTTTGCGTTTGTGTTTCTTCTCCTCTTTGCAGAATCATTACTGTCATTGCTGCTGCCACTACTGATTTTGTCTGCTTTGTAGTGTTCCTTGATGGTAGCTTCAATGGTTTCCAACAACCGATCTCCGTATTTGAGTATCTTAGCCCTGTATTTTGATTAAAACATTTTTGTTGATTAATCATATACACATACGAACAAAAATTATAATAGAAACTACTTTCAAGGATGGCAATACGTCAAATATAAGTAATTTTATAATGTTTGAATCCTTGAATCCGAATTAATTAAAATATCTATTAGATACCTGAATCAAATAAAAATATTGGCACTTAATAAGTATAAAAATAAAAGGTGAATAGATTCAGATATCTGAATCCAAATGCAAAAATAAAGTCGATTCAAATATCCAATTCAAATAATGGATATTCGAAGGTTTATTTTGCATCCTCTCTGGACCCATTACAGGCAATAATTGGATTATCCGAATCCAAATATCTGAAAAAGCAAGTCCAATATCCACAATATCTGAATTTCAGAACTTACTTCCCAATGCCATTGATCTCGAGGAGTTCTTCCTTTGTTCTTGGAACCCTTTTGCTTATGTGCTGCAGGGTAGCATTTCTAGGTGAAGAGGAAAAAACATATAAGCTTAAAAGAAACGATAAAGATAGCATAAAACTAGAATTTCTAATAACTTTTTTCCTCTCATTTTATCCCAGTTTCACTGAGACAAAATAATGTGAAACAGAAACATAAGAGATGAGTGGCAGAATATTGAGAGATTACCCAAAAATGTGGTATGCCATGACCCCTTCACCAGCTTCTTTAACAAGAATGGTTCGAAGCATTCGCAAAGCAGAATATAGTTTTGCAGACAGATTCTGTTGTAAAAACATATAATAAGTTATCAAGAAAACCAGAATCATGTCTAGTATATGAGCAGGAAGGCATCAAAGAAATGTACCAAGTCAACTATGGACTGAGATTGGGCCGGTGTGTCAACTATTGGAGGACTTAGCTTCCCTGATGTGGTCAATGAGCCTTTCGCTGGAGTCACTTCTGGTTTGCTCAGTTTACCTACTTTTACAGTGCTAGGGAATCTACATTGTATTATCAGATGTCAGGATGATTTCATTGCAGTATTCTAAAAGCAAACTCTGAGCAACAAGGATTCGAATATAAAGATATATGTCTGTGTATCAATTCTTCAACGGAGTTGATATAACTCGACTGATAGCATTAACTCAATCAAGAGCTTTATAATTAGCATACATACTTCTTTCTACTGATTGCTACAAGTTATGATAATACAAACAGCAAAAAGAAACACTAAACCTTATTATGATTGCCTGACTACCAGAGAAGAGATTTTTAACCTTGGATTCATTCACCTGGAAACAAATCAAAGTAGCAATTATGTACTCGCTCTTTTTTAAAAGAACCAATTCAGCCAAGTGAGCATTGTGAGAGGTAGGTATTGAGGGATACCTTCAGCACTGATGACACAGATCCATAAATATCACTCTTTTTAACATCTTCCAAAAGGTACTCCTCAACAACAAGATGATGTATTATGCGGGAAGCTTCACCCTTGGCTAGATGTTTTCCCACACCATGCAGGCTCAAAGTCTCATGTCTATGTTTTTTGACCTAGTTTCAGCATTACCCCAAAAAGATTGTCATCAGAGAAGGTAATGGAATAAACAACAGCCAAACAATGTGTTTAGGACTCACAAATTGGCTTAAGGAACCTCTGAAGACTTCTAAAATATGCGATGATGAAAACTGCTGGCCTGTTAATTTTATAAGTTCAACCTAGCAATGCAAGGGTGATATAAGCAAATTGAAATTATAGGTTCATATTCCCAATAAAGACGGGGAAATGAATGCAACAGAGATGCAAAATTCCTTCTAACCAGTTGTTTTGCTATATTTGTGACATCCTTATCGACAGAACTTCTAGTCTTGCAACAATTATCACAAGTTTTTTGGCAGTGTGTGGAATTGAATTTTTCTCCAAAATGAAGAAGCTGTAAAAGACGTCTGCAATCAACATCATTTTCACAATAACCAACCTGAAACATTAAGATCATAATTTAAGATAAATTGAAAATTTATAATAACAATAATAAAATCAAGGGAAAATATACCAGGAGTTTATATCAATACCATGCGTAGGAGATTTTCAGTATTTGTTTCCAATATCCTCCCTGAATTATTAAAGCGACTATGTCCAGTAATTAAGGGGCTTTGCTCTGCAGCTCCTTGACTAATCATATGCTTGACTCGTATCTTCAAAAGAGTCAATATGTATAAGTAGGCAGAAAAGAAATACCACTACCACTTCACTTGATTTATCCAAGACTTTAATATGTGAAAGAAGACAGGAAAAGAACAGATATCACTAGTCACTTTAAGTTTGTTGAGCATAATCAGAAGGTGGATGAACTCATTTCCTAAAGATTTAATAACTAACAAAAATCCCAAATATGCATTACATGAAGTGGAGCAACTTACATAATCGCTGTAGCTATAATACAATAAGCAAGATGAGCGTTGACCATCTCGACCAGCACGACCACACTCCTAAAACATGGCAAAAACATATTAAGCATACAGAATTTTCAGACTGCATGATTTTTATCTCAATGATTACCTGATGATAACCTTCAATTGATTTTGGAAGAGAATGATGAATGACAAAGCGAACATCTGGTTTGTTGATACCTGAAAAAGAAGGGTTAATGCATGGTTGTTTTCCATGAATGAAACAACCAGAAAAGAAAGAAAAGGGGAATGATACCCATTCCAAATGCCACTGTAGCACAAATTATGTTGATTTCATCTTTGCTCCACTGCTTCTGAATAAAGGCACGTTGTGCAGGATCCATATTACCATGGTAAAATGCTGCCTTATGCCCATATTCCTAAAGACAGAATGCACCATTACAGGCATGGACAAATTAGATGAAAAAGGATAATTGATTTGATTTCTCATAAAATCCAATTCTTCAGTTAATCGGATTCGTTTAGAGTATGAAGTTTAAGGATTAGGTAGATATAATATTCTACCTGTCTACTTAATTAAAAAAATTCCTAGTGCAAACAGCAGTCTTTTTGCTAGCAGATGGGCAAAACATTGAGCTGATAAATTTTCTTCAGTACTTGGACATCGACAATACAACTCTAATGTGATCAAATGGAAGCGTTACAACCAAAAGGCATAAATACAACTTCAATACTTATCTGCGCTCGAACTAGTTTCCTCAGCTTGAATACAGAAATTGTTTACAATCTTTTTCCATTTTCGTTATATTCCACCATCATAAAAGGGTTTCATGATCACATTAACCATCATTGGAAAACAAAAGGAAAACAGCAAATAAGATTTCAAGAAAGGTCAACAGAAGCATGTTAAGCCATAAACATGCTTCCTTGTACCTCCAGACTTAAACACCTTTCAACTAATTTACATTGTGGCACTTGGGCTTAAATAGTAAGTGTAAGGTTAGATTTGGGGTAGAGGTCCTAGGCTGGAGGCTAAGTACCTTGTTTGCACCCCAAAAAAAATCATAGTTGTGAGCTTTCAAAGAGTACAAACAGCTTGTTTCGAACAAGGAAATTAGAAAAAGAAGATAAACCAGAAAGACAAACCTGCAACTTCTCCGCAACTTTTTCACAATCCATTCTAGAAAGACAATAAATAATTCCACATTCATCAAAATGGTTTTCTTTGATGAACTTATCGATATCTTCCACACATTTCTTGGTTTTGGGGATAACGGAATACCTGTGATCTTGAAATCAGAGATGATTTGATATACATAAACATTCAGTTACAACCCAATCTTGATTCAACACTTACCATAAATTTGGGCGATTAAAACTTTGCCTGAATATGATGCAGTTAATGAGACCAAGAGCTTGCACAACATCTTCTTTTACACTGGCTGTTGCAGTTGCAGTTAAAGCTAAAACTGGAGTCTTTGGAAACTTCTGTTTCAAGATACCAAGGCCCTGGACAAATTTATGGACCGGCTTAACGTCAAACAAAAAGTTATATGAATATGGCCAATAGTATAGAAAATTCAGAGGTTTACAACCTGATAATCCGGTCTAAAGTCATGCCCCCACTGACTCACACAATGAGCTTCATCAATCACAATCCTTGCAAGCAAGTCACGTGAATTTAGAATGTTCAGGTGCCGCAAGAGGACATCACTCCTGTAATCAAGATAGAGGTTATACAAGCAACTAAGCCTACATAAAAATAAAAAAGAAAACAAAAACCCAAGTGTATGCTGCTGATTAGTACACTTGGGAATAATTACCCACCAGAAACACATTGTGGAAGGTTGTAAAAGGGAAATTTTTCTAAAATTACAGAGAGAGGATGTTTAAGGTAGAGAAAGAATGGGCTCTTTCCAAGGAAAGACAAATGGTAGGAAAGGAATATCCAATGCTTTCAAAAAGAACCAAGCAAAAGTTAAACGGTTAAGTAACAATATTTTGTCTATAAAAGCTATTCAAAACAATTTCCTTGTTGATAACCTTCATGCTATGTTCTATGAAAATTTTAGTTTTAAACTACCAACCAATACTAGATTTCGCTTTTAGTATGGTAAAATGTAACACATTTACAGTTAGAAGAAATAAAGGCTTTGTTCTTTAAGTAACTCTATAAAGTCATCATTGAACTTCTTGATTTCTTGCGTGAACTCTATTCTTTCAAAGTAATACAGGCAAGTGATGCAGCCCAAGTAATTACCTCAGATATCTGTAAACACCATATGCAATAATATAAAAGAATCACATGACACTCACTTAGCCACTTTCTCTGGTGTAACGTATAACAACTTGTATTTACAATAATCAGAAGTAAGCTCTCTAAGGATCTCCTGTTGTTCACTCCAATCCATATTGGCACTCAAGTAAGCAGCAGGTATATTTGCCTATCATACAGTCAAAAAGGGTAAAGAAAGTACATTCATCAATTAATGCAGCTTACCAGCCATCCAGAAAAAAGATAAACTATATCAAGACATGTATAAAACATATTACCTGCAACAAATGCATTATTTGATCTTGGATGAGTGAAACTAGGGGAGAAATCACCAATGTTATTCCTGGACAGATAAGAGCAGGCAGCTGAAATAGAAGAACAAACAACATGCTTAAAGTCCATCCTTATGGAGTATCATGCTGGCATCAGCCAAAGCCTAAACAAGAAAACCTTTTTCCCTTGTTACCAGTGATCTAAAGCAGAATCAAAGCTTATGAAGAATAAAATAAAAGTTTAATCCATATAACAATATATGCTTCTCCAAAAGCTACTGCAAGACATCAAAAAGATTTAGCCCCACAAAAGTGGACCAGAATAGACAAAGCATGTCTGTACCACTAAAATAGCATCAAATTGAAATGGCAAAAGAGGCCAAGAGAGGCAAGCAAACTAGTAGTTGCCTAAATACAAAAGAACCACTAACAGACCTTGAGAAAACCACTTTACCTGATATGTCAGGCTCTTCCCCCCTCCTGTAGGCATAAGAACAAAAACATCGTACCCACTCATTGTGGCATTAATAACCTCTCTTTGGTTAGGGCGAAACGAGTGGTTTCCAAACACTTTCTTGTTATTTGCCTACAGAGAAAGTGGCAAAAAACATTAGAAAAGATCATGCATATGGAGTATGAAAACTCATAAACAAGTAAGCCACACACCTCCAGCTTTCTAGTCCATGGAAAATCTCTACTACTCCACTTTTGGTCATTTGAGCCTTCAATATAATTTATGTCAATAATCTGTGGAATGTATGGTTCTCTTTCAATAGGACCTGATGGAACACCAAAACTATTTACAGAAGAGAAAGGAACTGTTGGTGAATTCCAATTGTCATACACATTTGGTTCATTACGGGGATGAACCTGGGTATCAAACTGAATTGGGTTAGTGCGTAATGATGTTGTTTGTGGTGTTCCATATTGGAAGCTGAGAGTTGCTGTTGATGCCGAAAAATTTGACTTTTGCCTTTCCACATCAGAGAGATATTTCTCAAGCTGCTGAATTAGCTTATTTAGCTGCAACCTGACCGTGAACATGAATATATTAATAGAAGCACAGACATAGGAGTTTTTGGTTCTTATCAGTTTGAAAAGGATCTGAATGTGTAGAAAATAAAATAGACTAATGTCAAGTGTCATCCATTGCACTTCATCCCCATAATTCCTAATTTAACTGCATTTATTGTCTCTCTGTCTTCTATGAATATCATTCTTCAATATGATTTCCTGACAGCAAACCTGATTTCAATAAATCCCCTTGAATTGAAGTGCGGAACAATAACAGGTTTCAGGACAAACCTATCTTGGCGAAGCTTCTCTATCTGCTCGGGACTCAGGTTGGTAGCATTGTCAAGTAATTCATTAGACACGGCAATTAACATGTCTTTCATTTCCTGTACATGACTTGCTGCTTCTGGGCAGTGCCCTAACTGCATTAATTTCCAGAATAAGGGATATAAACTTGGAGAAAATGAAATGACATCAGAGTAAAAGAAAAAGCAGATACAATGTATACCTTACACCCATGACTGCAGTTTGAGCATAATTCAGGTGGCAAACAAGTTTCTTGTCCTGCAAAAGCATTTTTATCGACACTTGGGGTAATAGGCAGAAATTTAGAAACTGAAGGTTGAGGTGTACAAGTTGACTGATAATGTTCTGAGACAATCTGATCCACATCAATATCCTGAAGCCCAATAATAGGCCGAGATTAACACTGATGTATAAATTAACTGAAAGAATAACTCAAGCTTGATATAGTCATGGAACCCTACTAGTAATTCAAAGAAAAAGGACAAATAAATGCAAAAAAACCAGCATAATTAATAACATCAGAATAGCTAGAAAGGGGTACAATTGTTAAAGCAATAAATAGATGACCTTGATACAGTCGATATGACCAATTGACTGCATCAAGATAAACCCCAGATTCAACAGCTCCACTCAAATGAAAGCAAAATGCAAGTTAAAAAAGAATTTGACTGGGGGAGAGAAATGTAGAACTAAATCAATTTCATGAACATACCCAATTTTTAACTCAAATATCACCAAAGCAGACAAGGTGAAGCAGATTACCTTCAGTAAGTCATCATCATCAATTTCATTAGCCAAAACATCTGCAGACTGCTCCTGTTGGACACCATGGAAAGTTTGATTCTTTAATGATCCGCCAGAAACTTTAGAATTGCTATGGCTGAACATCGATGTTGTAATCCCGCTGTTCCCTCGTAAATTATTTCCGCTTTCCATGGTATTGGCATTATTTGATGGAAAAGAACTGGTCATGCACCTTCCAAATCCATTGACCTTGCTTTCAGTTTCACTGCTGTTTGGATGCACATGCATATGTTCAGACCGCTTCATGCCTGATAGCTCTACAAGGGTAGATCTTCCTCTCCGATTATGTGAAATCTCATCCGTTGAAGGCTTAACGGGAGCACTTGTTCCTGGTTTTAAGTAGGTCCTGCAAGATGCTGGTAGGCTAGAAAGAATCTTCCAAGCCTAGGAGAGATTTCCATAGAAAAGCTCAAGACATAAAAATGTGAACACAAATAAAAACCCAAGCAGGGGATATCTAAGAATACAGAATCTAAGTCTAATATATGAAGGAAAATTATCTGGAAATAAGAAGAGCAAGCAACTTAAAATGCCATATATCCCCTGAAAACCAGCTATGGTGAAAACACTAGTTAATATTTCAATCATGTTTACCTTTTCAACCTGCGTATGCTGAAATATTTGGGAATTCTGAATCTGGCGGGAAGTTAACCTTAAAGACATGAGAATGGTTTGTTAGAAGAATCAATAAGTAGGTCAATGGAATGAAACTAAGAAATTATTCCTTGGATGCTTTGAATTATGTAATACAACACAATCAAAAAAATCTTATGAAGGTATCACATAATAACATTCATTCCATGATTAATAGCTGCATCTTGATATTATTCTTTTTCTGATATAAAGCAACAATTACCAGAAAGTCTGTTGTTCATCTAATAACCAAATGTCAAGCTTTACAGAGTAGATTCCCACATTAGTAAGTAGTAACCACAGCCAATTTTGCTTTATATAATGTTTAGTTGTACTAATTCTAAACCAACAAAGCATAAGACATGTTATAAGGAAAATATTAGGGAGAAAGACTTAGAAAGTGCTACTCAAAGAAAAACATCAAAGTATATAACAGTAACCTACCGTGCAAACATTGTTCCTTGAGGTTTTTGCCCTTCTAGGGAGAACAGAAAATTCGTACACAGAAACTTGTTTTGACATGCAAACTTATCATGTGCATCGAAATGCTGCAACCAATTGACATTGGGAAGTTTGTCATAACATTTTTGAGATTCAACTGAATCGCTTTGACTGCATGTAAAAAACAATGAAGAATTAGCCAACCAAGAAATGCAAAAATAATAGATAATCGTTATAGATAGAACAAAGACATACTCGGGCATGGTATGCTTTCCCCTGGTCACTGACTAACATAGATCCTGATTTCTTGATAAAAGACCCATTGCCCTAAAACTTCAACATTAATAAACCTGCTAACCCTAAACCTTATTAATGCGAGCTTGAACATAAATGAGAGAAATATATTAGAATTTGATAAACATACAAAAAGGGACATAATTTTAAGTGAATGAGTGATACCTGCACCTTGGAGAATTTGTCCCTATTTTCGAAATCCAATCTATTTTTCAAAAAATAAGGAAAAGAAAATAACTGCTCTTCTCCCGTGCCCTAAAATCAAGCTTTCACGCATTAGAAGAAATACACAATAACTTTCTTTTTCCCGAAAAATGCTCACATTTAATGGAATGTAATAGTTTAAATGTAACAAATTTGCCAAAAGCTTCAGTGAAAATACTCATCACTTCTCCAAACTAGTCAAGATAAAACAAAATGTTCCCAAGTTTATCGAATCGCTGGCATGTTCAATTGCATTAATCAATACAAATTAAAAAATAAATAAACAAATTCAGAAAATGTAAACAGCGAGACTGAAAATTTAAGCCAAAGAAAAGAAAAACAAGGACAAATGGCTAAACAAGTAGCGCCTAGTTAGAGTTAACTGATAAAATCCAAAAAAAAAAAAAAAACTTCATGTATTCAAGAGCTACACCGGCTAAAATAAGTTGAAAATGCACTTAAATAATGAGAATGAGTGAAACTAGATTTGAATTGATTGAGAGAAATGAATCGAAGAGTGAACTGACCTTATTTTGCAATCGGACTCCTTTTAGGGTTTAATCTGAGAGATAACAATCTGCACGCAAAAAAATAAAAATAAAAATGAATTTGCAAATTCCAAATTGCAGAGAAAGAGAAAAGGCGCTTTTAAAATACAGGGCGGCATTGGAGTGGCGGGATAATTCGACCTGTTTGTTAAAATGAAATTACTACCCGTGTGTTTTTTCCCTCATGAAATTACCTACTCTTGTGGTCACTCAATTTTTACTATTTCTTTGTAAAGATTACAAGTTTTATCACCGCATGTATATGTATATATGGAAAATACGGATTTAAAATATAGGCATATAATAACGTAATAAATATGTACGATATTAAAATAAAAATAGATTAAATTATGAGTAAAGTAAAATTTAAACATATAAATACATCGATAAATAATACTAAATATATTATAATTATTTATAATTAGTTTTGTCTTCGATTATGGGTTAATGTCGAGTTGACTTATGACATTAACTCAACTAATATCATTTTAATATATATAATTGATGGAAATAATAAATTTGCATATTAAAATAAAATGTATAAAATACATTAAAATGAAGTTATGATTGAGTGATAAATTTAAAATTTTAATAATCCAATTGGTGCGAGTTTAATTCTTACTATATGCATATTTTTATTTATTTTTGTTATAATGAAATGATTGAAATACTCTTAAAGATAAATTTTATTTTAATTATGAAACGATGTTTTCATATTTACCTAGTTAGGTTGGTGTCCAGTGAAAAGATTAAAATACCCTTAAAAATATAATTTATTCTAATTACCAAATGACGTGTTCATAATTTTCTTAACTGAATTGGTGTTCGGTTGACTCGTGACACCAACTTAATTAGGAGCTTAAATAATAGTATAAATTACAAAATAAACACTGATAGTGTGTTTTGACACGCCAGCAAAATGTATCGGTAAATGCTTAATTGATTTGTTTTTGTCAATAAAGGCTTAATTGGATGAAAAATATTGATAATGACTTAATTGATTTTTTATCTTTAATCATTTTATTTTTATAATTATTATTAAATTGGCATAATGGGTAAGTGTTGATGACTAAATTTAATATAGTTATGAATTGTTAAGAACAAAAATATTCGTATTTGAATAAAGAATATTGCATCGAGTCGATAATAATATGATATTAAAATGCCAATACCAGAGTTACGAAATGTTCTAGCACAGAACAGTATAGTTATAGATGTTTAACAGCAAACTCAAACCAAAATTTAGTCATAATAATCATTTGATACAATTTAAAATCTCTCTCGAGTCTTTATACGAGCTTACAAATGCAATAAAGTTGACTTGAGATTGAACAAGTACCAATTAGAAACTTTTTCAAAAAGAATGACAATTATGCAAAACAAGGGTCACACGGCTGTGTGTCCAAGCCGTGTAAGTCTCTGAAGCCGTGTAGGTTAAACACCAAATTTTCATCTCAGTAATCACATGATCATGTGGCTGGACCGTGTAACAATTTAAGACCGTGTGAATAAATAATTGACCAAACCTACAGTACTCACACAAGCGTGTAGCTGGCCTGTGTGACAACCGAGAATCATGTGGCTCCAACACGTCCCATTTTCTAAATAAAAATCACACAACTGTGCAACCAGCCCGTGTCTAACACATAACCATGTGACTAGATCGTCTGGTACAAAAATAGGTCATTTGAAGTTTGTTTTCAAAACCAACCTTAAATAACAATCTTGATTAAGCATTTTACAACACTTGACTTGTTCAAAATACCTCAAAACCATGCTAACACGTATCATTCTCTAAACATTAACCCAATATGCCATTCAATGCACCTCAACTTGTTCAATTCAAAGTGGCTAATCCAACACTTACCAAAACTTGACTATAACTAACCGTATGCAATCAAAACACCAATTCCAAGCACATATAAGTAACCACAGTTCTAAAACCAAACAACATACCAAGTTTGTATCAATGCCACAACAACCTCAGAACCTATCTAACATACCATTTCCGCAACAAATATCATTTTCAAAGTGCGCTTAGAAGCAACATGCAATACACATTCAAAATTGCCATTCATATCAACAATTATGGCATACCAAAACAACCATATGCACATTTACAACTATTACAACCATCTTAATACCAAATTTCATTTGTAGACTAAAGTGACAAGTCTCAATACTAACATATCCACAACTACACCTATGTACAAGACATGTAGCCACTAACGTTCAACCTGTACAATTACCTCAGTATATGCCACAAATAACCGAGTCAAAATGATCAAAAATCTACTGAATCGAAAAGCAGATAGTATGAGCTCCAACGTGATCCACTCGACACATTCATCAACCAACGATCTACAGAGAAGAAAAGCAGAATAATGGTAAGCATTTTTGGGTGTTTAGTAAGTTCATACAGAAACCAATTTAACTTACCTCGACATTAAATAATACAAGTAATTCAAATCACATAACATAAGTATGATTTAAAACCTGTCAACTTTACACTATTTAGCACCACAACCAACTTACTTAGTTCATTACTACAAATATCATTCATGCATATATAACATTAGCATTTCATACACATAACCATTGATTTCACATTTCATCTCGCCATTCAATCCAATTTCATTTAGTTACTGTTTCTGCCTGGAGAACTATAGTAACCTTGAATACACGGGGACTTAAATTGTTCACACGAGCTGTGAATGTAATTGCTCACACGAGCTATGAATTGGGACTTTAAGGAAAACCTGCAACACATGTATTGGTAAAGACATCCAAAACCGACACTTGGTTCCTTCTAGACCTTAATGGCATGCCACTTGTATCCTAACCGTTTACTAAGTTCACATGGGCCTTAAATTTTTATACGTGTCTTTTTAACCCTTATAAGTCTGTCTTATATAGATACTATGATAATATTAACAATTCGTAACCATCTTATATCACATTTTCATTTATACTTGACACAAACACCTCATTTTGCAAATTAGCCATTTTGATGTCAAGTATTCCTTATTACACAACAATTCAACTCATAAGCAATTTATAGAACACAAATATGAATACACATTAACAAAAATAGACTTCATACGAACTTACCTAACTAAAAACAACAATAAATATGACGCCAAGGACTAATAAAAAAATTTTCCTTTCTCAAGATTATCCTTTGATTGGTTCGATTCTTGATCTATATAATAATTCTAATTCAATTTATCAATTCTAGCAATTTAATAGGATAATATGACATGCATGGATCTATTCTCCTTACTTTTTATTAAAACCCTAAAGCTTCACATTTTATTAAATTTAGTCCCTAAAATTGAAACTACCACATCTTTCACATTTAAGATTTGTTTTTCAATCCATTTTCAATTTCATCCATTTATAACTCTCTAAAATCCATAATTATAGAAATTCCATGGCAGTTTCGAAATAATTGTATTTTAGACTCTAAACTCTAAAGTAACAAATTTCATTTTACAAATTAGTCTCTAATCACATCTAAGCTTACAATCAATCCATTTAACAACAAAAACTTCAAAAATCATCAAAGGTAACATTTTAAAACTCTAACAACTTTACGATCTAATCCTCAGATTAGCTAAATCAAGCTCGTGGGATTTCAAAAACATAAAAATTATAAGAAACGAGCTTAATTCACTTACCTATGCAAGTAGTCGAAACTTCAACTCTCCCAAGCTTTCTTCAATGGTGATTTTCAGTGGAAGGATGAAGATAAAATAATGTTTTCTCTTCCCTTCCACCATCATTCACTTGTTTTATTATTACATAGTTTTATTTCTTAAAATTTATTATTAATTTAATTAAATATGACACTAAACCGTCCATTAACTTTCTAAAATGGTTGATGTACCATTTAAAACCTTGATGTTATGTTTTAGATACCTTTTAATAAATAAAAATCAACAACGATTAACTTTTACGGTTTTTATAATTTAGTCTTTGTACCCTAATCAGCCATTCGATCAACAAAATTTTCAGACTAAAATTCAAAATAACTTTTATAATAGACTCGTAAATACTAATAAATAATATTTATTGACTTGACCATCAAAAAGCGGAGTTTTGAAGCCATTGTTTCCAACACTACTGAAAACGGGCCGTTACAGCAATGATATCCGATACAAACCCATGGTGAAGCTTTTGAACTCTTTCATTTTTTGTCAAAACCAAGGTATCCACCGCCGATTGCAATGATTAATCATTTTGTCGAATGTACTCTTCAAAAAGATAAACAACTAGCCATAAAATATGCTCTAACTCTTAAATTAAGTTTTATTCTTTACAAATATCAATATATTAAAGGTAACAAGATTAAAATCCTTCATTTCATTCATCAAGCCTCACCCAAATTTACCATTCTTATGGGTCAAAATGTTATGAAGCATAATGTTTTGGCTTTATAGTGCTAGAACTGATAAGTTGGAATAGCTTAAAAAGCATTGGCAATTCTATTAATCAAACTAAGACTTTTCATTAACCAATAGCATATATATAACCAGCACCATGAACATCCATTATTGACATCATCTTCCTACAATAAAAGTGAATCCACTTCACCTTTTTACTATATAATTCAATAAATTTTGCTAAATAATTTCAAATATCACATATTTTCATTCTTTTATTTGGCATACATTAAAAAAACCCTAATATCTAACTACAATAGTTTTTTTATAATAATCATCACTATAATGACATTTCATTATAATATCTAAATTTTAGAAGAATCAAATTTTTATGTTTTATTTTAATCATATGTAACAACTTTTCATTTATAATAACAACATTCATAGTTATAAAGTACGTTATTTATTAAATTAATTATTTATAACAACAAATTGTCTAAATTTTTAAGTAAAATTATATCTATTTCACATAAACAAACCTATTAATTACCATTTATTAAATAAAAAGTATATTAATTAAAATACTATTTCAATAAAATGATTATATTTCACGTTAAGAAATATATTAATCATATTTTATTAAATGAAAATAATCTTCAATTAGTGGAATTAAATATATCAGTTCAATAAACTATTAAGTTCCTAGTTAGATATTCCACAATGAATTTGGGACATATAAACTTATAAATTGATCACTTGAATTTAGTAACTCGTGATAAATTAATTAATTTAATTTGATAATATATTGATTAATTGGACTTGTTAGATTTATGAATCTTGTAATTAAACATGTGAGAGTAGAATGTAAAATAAAATATACATAAAAGCAATAATACATGCACTTGTTATGCATCTTTTAGTTATGTTGTTTTGATTCTCACTTTCATTCTTTTTTGAACATAATTATCACTTTTTTTTATTTGATGGAGGTTCACGATGTAAATTCTATGGTAAGCTCATAACGGTTATCTTTCTATAATAGTCTAACTCTCTATAACAAGCAACATTTAGGCAGACAAATTAAATTGTTATAGAGAAGGTCGATCATATATATTTATTTTATCATTATAAGTCAAAGAAAATTAACATTCAGTCGATACTATTTATCTAAAATATTGTTTTTATAGCAATTTTATTAGTTATTTTGATCAGTTTAATGAATTTCACCCTTAAATCGTAATAAATAACATGTTTGAATAAAAAAATCTATATATAATTTTTCTATCACATTGAGGAAAATAAAACTCTAAATGGTTATTGCTCTTCTCAAATATTAATTTATTTGTATGGAAAAGGAAATATATAATTATTTTGCTATAGAAGTAGAATAATTTATTAGTAAAATAAAATACTTTGATTCAAGAAATGTAATATTACATTTCGTAATAAGATTCCGGATGATCTGTTACATTAACTTGTTCGGTTTATTTAATTGAAATGTTAGATTCAAACGTTTAGTTGACAAAATATATAAGATTACTTAGAAACACGTTTTACTAAATTGTCATTATTATAGAATTGAATTTTTAACAACTCTAGCTCTTTTATTTTTTAATCACAATTTTCATAAAAGTACGATAAATTATTATAATTCTTACATTTTATTACAGTTTATATATTAATAAATAAATATATAAATCATAATTAAATAATTCATGAAAATATCGGCTGATTGCATCACCGATCATAATTAATACACTAATAAATCAATTAATAGATAAAATAATAATTATAATGTTAAAGCATGATATCTATTGTTTAACTCTAATAAAAGTATAAATTTATTTTTAATTAATCTTTAATCTTATTGAAAAAAAGCTAAATCAATTAAAATAAAAATGGGAAATTTTGTTGAAAAATTTAATATTATACCCGTAATCTAATAAAACTTTAAAGAGTGGGCCTTAATGAGATTAATCATATATTATGATATCTTGACACTATTCAAGAACACAAGATAATCGAGTGGGAGGAAGGTTAAAAATCTAAACAATATAATTTTATTCTAAAATGTAGTATTACAAGACCTAATGTAAGATTCAACTAACCAAACGTAATCTTATTACTGCTCCCAAAATTTAATTTATTTATTTGAGAAAAGAGGTATGTAATTAATTTAAACATTCATTTTCAGTAAAATAAAACCAAAAGCTCCACCTTTGTATGGTAAACAACAATAATGAAAATGATGACAAATTCTACAAGATAATTCAATAAAACATGCTTTAAAGTAATTTTACATTATAACAAATAAACTGTAAAATCTTACATTTTAATCAAATGAACTGAATATACTGTTCCTTATGATTTTTACACTTATGGTGAAAAATAATTTATATTTGTATTTAACATATAAAATTAATTGAAAATCTTTTGCAAAACAAACCTCAGTCAAATCTTGAATTTTGTCTATGTTCAAAATTGGATTTTGGAGATTATTTAATTTTCTATTATTAACTATTTTAATTAAAATATTAACATATTTAGTCTTAAAAAACCTTCAAATGAAAAAAAAGTGTTAGTACGATGAATTGGAATTATTTTAAAAAATATAAGTAAGTATTTTAACAAAATAATTAATTTTATTAATTATTTTGCATATTGACAAATGAAATATAAAATTATTTATATTTCTAATTATAAATATTTAAACTATTTATTAAGTTATTGATTGAGTTGGTGTTTGTAACACCCCCACGCCCGAAACCGTCGCCGGAGTCGAGCTTGAGGGGTTACCGAACATAATTTATCAAATTAAGAACTTCAAATCATTTGTTTCTACATTCACAGCTTTCTAACTACCCGCGTCACAGTTACAAGAAAAATCATATCTTGAGTTACGAAACTAGAAATCAAGATCCGTAAATTTTCCCTAAATATAGACTCATATATCTATTTACTAATTTTTTTCTAGAATTTTTGGTTGGGCCAATTAGTACAGTTTATTAGTTAAAGTCTCCCCTGTTTCAGGGTTTGACTGCTCTGACCTCTGTGTATTACGAATCAGATATTTCTCTATACAGAAATTAAATGACTATGAGGTTTGTTTCTATTAAAACTAGACTCAATAAAGAACCTGTACATATAAAGAACAACTTCTAATTATTTTTTTAAAATTTATTATGAATTTTTAAAGTCAGAACAGGGGATCCAGAAATCACTCTAGCCCTGTTTCACAAAAGTTTAAATATCTCATAAAATATAATTTATATGCCTGTTTTGTTCAATCCACATGAAAATAGACTCATTAAGCTTCAATTTCACAACTTACTCATCATTTAGTTCCATTTATACTATTTTTAGTGATTTTTCAAATTCATGTCATTGCTGCAGCAATATTCTGTTTTAAGGCAAGTTTCATCTTTCCATGAATTTTTATGAACTAGATAACCTATTAAACTTCCATAATATCAAACATGATCTAAATTAGCCATCACCATGACTTATCAATATCAAACATTTTCTCAACCAAACATGGCTATATCATAAAATTATTTACACAAAATAAGTATATTGCTATACATGCCATACTTAAGTTTTACAAGCCATTTACCCAGATAAAAGTCCTTTGGATAGTGTGATCGAACCTTCGACCCGTCCCGATTCCCGAGCTGGCTTGTTCAAAATTACAGTAAATAAAGAGGAGGGAGTAAGCATAAATGCTTAGTAAGTTCATATGTAAATAACAAGTAACATAACAATACAAATATACCAAACAACTTTAGCATGGTATCACCAAAACATGTCATATTTCTAAACATCATTCATCATCTTACCACCTTATCGTTGTTGTATCTATTTTCAACCCGAGGGTTAAGAACATACCTGTCCAAAGTGTCCATTTCACAACACTTACCAAAACGTCACTTGCATCTTAAGTGTTCTTCCATTTCACTAGAAATTTCACCCGTTGAACACATCGGAATACAACTCGGATACACGGATAATTTGCACATAAGTGCCTCATATGTAATCAAGAAATCATGTAACCCGCCCCTAAGTGAACTCGAACTCAACTCAACGAGCTCGGGCGTTCGCATCCATAAGTGAACTCGGACTCAACTCAACGAGTTCGGATGCCTAGTTACATCTCACGAACTCGGACTCAACTCAACGAGTTCGGACATTCGCATCCATAGGTGAACTCGGACTCAACTCAACGAGTTCGGATGCTCAACCATCCTAGTGACATGTCACTTGTATCCTAATCTATTCCTAAGGTTCAAACGGGCGTTTTCCTCGATCACACATTTTTGCCGTCTTCCACGGAATATCGAAATCGGTACTTCGGTGATAGTTCATACTCATCAAGTAATTCACATAATTACATATTATTCAACAATAACCACAAAGCATAATATTTCATGATAATAATCAGCATCATATCATATAAACAACATTAAATTGCTTAAAATGACAATTATGTTACTACATTTACACATGAACTTACCTTGGTACCAAAATATAAAGATTTTGCAATTTAGTCCACAATCTTTTCTTTTTCTCGATCGCAACTTGAATCTCGTTTTTCTTGATCTATAATACCAGATTAATCTTATTTAATGCATACATTCATCAAAACAGCATTTAATACGAACTTTGGAAAAATTACACTTTTGCCCCTAAACTTTTGCAGAATTACACTTTTGCCCCTAGGCTCGAGAATTAAACTTTATTCCTTATTCTTATGTTTTATAACATGCTGATGATTTTTCCCTTCTATGGCAACATCAAATTCTCTCTCTAACATATACTTGTGACTATTAGGTATTTTTGTCGATTAAGCTCTTTTACTCGTTTTCACTCAAAACCGAGTAGCACAAGTTGTCTAACATAATTTAAAACCTCATATTCTATCATAAAACATCAAAATACACAAATTTCACCTATGGGTATTTTTCCAAATATAAACCCTAGGTTGAATTATTGCTAACATAAGCTTAATCGAGCTACCGGGATTCTAAAAACGTAAAGAACATTAAAAACGGGGCTTAGAATCACTTACTATGGAGCTTGGAAGCTTGAAACAAACCCTAGCTATGGAGAACCCTTGAAATTTCGGCCTAATGAAGAAGATGGACAAAAATTGGCTTTTAATTTTGTTTTTAATTCATTTTAATAACTAAATGACCAAAATACCCTTACTACTAAACTTTCCAAAAATTCCTTCCATGTCCTAATTTTGTCCATGAACTTAAAATTGGTCAAATTGCTATTTGAGACCTCCTCATTAATATTCCAAAACAATTTCATACTAAAAACTTCTAGAATGCAAGTTTTGCAACTTATTCGATTTAGTCCCTACTTTCAATTTAAGCACTTTAGGCATAGAATTTCATCACGAAATTTTCACACAACCATGCAATCATATCATAATCATCAAAATAATTATAAAATTATTATTTCTATCTCGGATTTGTGGTCACGAAACCACTATTCCGATTAAGCCCTAATTCAGGATATTACAGTGTTACTCTCAATAGAATTACCAATTCAGTTAGGAAATTATAGAAATATCCTTCAATAATTAAAAAAATTTATATCATTTAATGGTATTTTAATCTTTTCATTTTAAGACAAACCAATTAAAATATAACTATGGCGGAATTTGAACCTATGCTAAATCGATTACTAAAACCTTAAACTTACCACTAAACCAAAAATTCATTTTAATATAATTTATACAATTTTGTTTAAATATAAACAAATTATTATCTACATTAGTTGTATATATTTATACTTATTTATTAAGCCCGTGAGTTGGTGTCATTAATCGGGTCACAAATTCAGTTGGGAAATTATAAAATGCCATTTTGTAATTAAAAAAGTATATTATTTGAAGGTGTTTTAGTCTTTTTATTTTAATAAAAATAAGTTAAAATATGTATATGGTTGAACTCACACCAATTGGGTTACTAAAACCTTAAATTTATCATTCAATTAAAATTTCATTTTAATGATTTTTATATACTTTTGTTTTAATGTACACAATTTATTATTGGATAATCTACAAAAATAGCCACTTTTGTTTGTCCCAGATTACATTTTAGTCAATTATGTTTGAAATGTTACGTTTTAGTCACTTATGTTATTATTTTGTTACGAAGTGATCACTCTATCGTTAAGTTCCACCATCTCTCTAACGGTAATCCTATGTGGCAATCCAATTAGATTTTAGTTGCCTACTTGGATTTCTAAATGGGATGAAAATAGATTTTTAATTAAAAAAATTAATTAATTAAAATTTTTAAACCTAAATCTTAACTAAAAAAACTATTCATCTCTTCATTTTTTCAATAGTTTTTTTTTTTCCATTTGAGTGGAAAAACTATTATTAAGATCAAAATAGTTTAAATCAAATTGACTGCTTCATAAAGATGGAATCAATGGAGGGTTCATGTATGTCTTTCTTTGCATTCCTCTATCTATTTTATTCAATACTAAAAAACAAAAGATTAGATTTTTTATTGTTTAATGAAAACCCTAAATTAAAATTCTTAATATTTTATTCTACTTTTTGAAATTGTTTGTGGGTCGGTAGACATCCCATAAAATGCAACCAAAAATATGTTTTCATGAACCGTTTTCATTCAAGCTAATTGTAAATTTTTCAGAAAAAGGGTTGTTACTTTCACTGTTCTTGTTTCTAATAATTATATTTTTCTAGTTCTTTCACAGTTCTTGAATAATTAATTTCTCAATCAAATTTTTTTTGATCTGAATCAACTTGTATGTTCATAATCTCTTTGTGCGTATTCCAGATTATTCTTTCCTACTGCTGATTTTGTGCTGAATTATCTTGCAATATTTTATTTTATTTTTGCTGGACTTGGGTAAGTTTTGGTTCACAGCTAATTGGTTAGTAGCTTTTGTTTTCTTTAAATTGTATCTCTATGTTATTAGTTTTACCTGCTTAGTACTTGGATTTCTGAACTGAGCTCAATGAAGACATACTTAAACCCTCCATTCAACCCGTCTTTATGAAAAAATCAATTTGATTTCAACTATTTTGATCTTAATAATAGTTTTTCCAGTCAAATGAAAAAAAATTGAAAAAAAAAGAAGAGACGGAAGAAAAATAAAAAAGAGGAGATGAACAATTTTTTTAGTTAAGGTTTAGGTTTAAAAATTTTAATTAATTAAATTTTTTTAATTAAGAATCTATTTTCCTCCCATTTCAAAATCCAAGTTGGCACCTAAAATCTAGTTGGACTGCCACGTAGAATTACCGTTAGAGAGATGACAGAACTTAACAGTAAAGTGATCACTTCGTAACAAAATAATAACATAAGTGACTAAAACGTAACATTTCAAATGTAAGTGACTAAAATATAATATGGGGCAAATAAAAGTGACTATTTTTGTATATTACCCTTTGTTATTTACACAAGTTGTATAATTAGTTCCAAATTATAATGGAAAAATTAGTCATTGTACATTATAACATTATAATTAGTTTCATCCAATTTTACTATAAAAAATTGGTCTTTATATGTTGGCATCAGGTACACATGGTATACCACGTGTCATTGTCTGATTTTTTTGTTAGTCATATCAAGTTTTAACAGAACAAATGGATATAGTTTTAAACAAAATGACCAATTTACTATTTGATCTAACATATATGGATTAATTATTTTAAGTTCGGGAGTAAAATACAATCTCAATTCTAATATAGGGACCTTCTTGATACTTTTACCTAAATAAAACACAATGAGAATAGATAGGAGCAGATAGAGGTGTTCATGGGCCGGGCCAAGCCCAAAAAATAGGCCTAAAATTTTTTCTAAGCCCGAATCAAATAAAAATACTAAAAAGCTGGTCCGTCCGACCACCAGTATTTTTTATATTATTTTAAAAATATATAATACATCAAAAATACTAAAAACATTAAAATAAATATTTCCTAACAAATTAAAAATAAATTTTAAAAATATGTAGACTTAAATAATACTAATATAGATGCAACTTAGCAAGTAAATGCCTCTAAAATAATAAAATTTAACAAATACCTTTAAAATAATAACAAAATTAACAAGAAAATAAGTTTTATATAATATCCAAACAATAACAATAAAATAGTAGTAACATAATAATAAAATGGTAGTAAAATAGGAAGAAAATAACAAGAAAATAATATTAAAAAATATAGATTTTTGTCCTTTAGTAAATTCGAGTCGGGCTGGGCTCGAGGCTAAAAATACATTACCCGAGGTTGGACTCATTTTTTAAAACGGACCTTATTTTTTAATCTAAATCTATTTTTTGAATTTATATTTTTATTTAACTCTTTCCACATTTCGAGCGGCCTTTGAGTCAGAGGCAAGTAACCTGTCCATCAACACCTCTAGGAGCAGACAATGATATGTAAAATAAGTTTTTTAATTTAATTTTATATTTTATCTAATTTTCTATCAGCAAGTCGCCTACCGCTCTTCTAAATGGCCTCTGCCACATTTCTCTCCACTCTCTCGTTGGCCAACAAGGTAAAGTTACCCTTTTTTTTTTTTTTTTTAATCCATTTACCCACTCATAAACTCTAATATTTGCAGTAGTAGAAGATAAGCATTTGCAGAATCTGATACTAACAATCTAATTCCTTTTTCCTTTCTTTCAGAATTATCTGCTGTTAACTCCTACTCATGCTTGTGCAAAAGGGTATACTAACAACTTTAGAGTTTCGAATTTACCTTCCATTGTTGTAAGAAAAGAGGGTTCTGTTCGATCGCAAGGTTTTGTAGCAATGCAGGAGAAGGGTGGTTCAACATTGAGCGATGATTCGAGGACGAAAACCCCACATGTTTTGACTGTTGCTGGCTCTGATTCGGGTGCTGGGGCTGGAATTCAAGCTGATCTCAAGGCTTGCGCTGCTCGTGGAGTCTATTGTTCTACTGTTATCACTGCTCTCACTGCTCAGAACACTGTTGGGGTTCAGGTTTTATATTCTTCGCAAACCTTTTCTTTTTTCTGTCTTTTTTTTCTTTTCAATACTTCGAATTTTGTTTTTTTTTTCTTTATTTGATGAATTCTGAACCATCTTGCTTCGTTGGCTTGAAGACTTTTCATCATTTGAAACCTGAAAAAGAGAACGAGAATGATTGTATAGAAAAAGATTCATATCTTTGTATAATATGTGTAGAGAATATAGGATTAGCTGCTATTGTTGAATTTACCTACGATTGTAAATTAACGGAGGTTGAACAACCAGATTTTTGTTCATGTTCATTTTTAAGATTGTTCGTGTTAGGTTTGTATTTGTAAATAATTTCAAAATGTTTTCATGTTAATTTATTTAAAATTATGTGTTTATATTCTTGAACAAACATATTTGTGAAAATTAAACAAAATGTTCATGAAGAACATATTCAGGAACAATGTTTATAAAATAATAAACAAACAATTAATGAATAAACACATACATATCTATATATATATATATTATATTTTAGATATAAAATAATTAAATGTTTATATTTATATAAATAAAATAAGCACACAAACAATGATAATTTTATTAATATATAATAATCAAACAATAAACAAGTTTTAAATGAGCTTTATATGATTTAATAAACGAGCTTTAAATGAACATAAACAAATTTATTCATCAGCATAAATCAACCGACCATACTTTGTTCGTGTTTAGTTCGTTTAATAAAGGAGCTTCAAAATTTTGTTAACATTTGTTTATTTAGCTTAATAAACAAACAGAAACTAAACTGTTCACGAGCTCTCCCCTTGTCCTCAATGGTTATGCACTTGTCATCTAAACTTTAACAAGGTTCAACAGAGCTGTTAAGCAGAAGAAACCAAATAAATTAAACTGCTCATGAACTGTTCTTCGAATGCTTTTTTTATGTTTAAGGTTGATGATCTTTTATGTTTATGTCATGGATTAATTAATTTTCTGGTTGATTTTCAGGGTGCAAGTAACGTACCGGAGGATTTCGTTGCACAACAGTTAAAGTCTGTGCTCTCTGATATGCAAGTTGATGTGGTAAGACATAGTTAATATGTTGAGCTTTAAGTACTTAGTTATGAGTAACTCATAGCCATAATTGGGGCTTACTACTGTTTCCCAGTTATGGTCTTTTCAAGTATTAGGTATAACTGCAAAATAATTCAGCTTAAGCTTTATCAACTATGGTATTAGGTGAAAACAGGCATGCTACCTTCTGTTGGCATAGTCAAGACACTTTGTAGGACGCTCAGGGAATATCCTGTCCATGGTACGCAATGGAAATAAATTTTGAAACTGTGTTTTTTGAGTTGCAACTTTAGTTGACATTTCTCTGGTAACCGAAGGCAGCTTTGGTGGTTGATCCTGTCATGGTATCTACAAGTGGGGATGTGCTAGCTGGTCCTTCCATTCTTTCCACTTTTCGGTATGTTATGGCTTTTTTTTTCTCTTAGTATTCAGTAATATGTATACCCTTTTGGTTCTTCACAAACGTCGTTGTGCACAATCATTTCATTTGAGGTTTGCCGAAGTGAACTGTGGTTCGTTCTCAGTAGTTTTTATTATTGTTTCATGCTTTCAGAGAGGAGCTCCTTCCAATGGCTGACATAATAACCCCAAATTTGAAGGAGGCATCTGCTTTGCTTAATGGTATGCAATTGGAAACGGTGGATGACATGCGCTCCGCTGCAAGATTGTTGCATAATATGGGCCCAAAGTGAGTTGAAAAGCTCTTTTGATTTGCATAATATGACAAATGTTCTACAAATATCTATAACTTCATGTTCACAGACAGTTAAACAGATACTTTATGTACTGATAATGTTTGTTTTTTCAGGAATGTGCTTGTCAAGGGGGGTGACCTACCTGACTCATCAGATGCTGTTGATATTCTATATAATGGTAGGCTTATTAGATTTTGTGGTTCTCAAAGCCAAACTGTTTCCACCCTTCCTTTGCTATTGTTGGCAGCAAATGAGCTCTTTTATGGATGTAACTAAATGGTTTTGATGTCTGACTGAACTCTAAAATTCGACTTTCCGTAGGTCATAACTTCTACGAGCTGCGTTCGCCCCGTATAAGAACTCGTAACACTCATGGTACCGGTTGTAGTTTGGCATCATCTATAGCAGCTGAAGTAGCAAAAGGCTATCCAATGCTTTCAGCTGTTAAGGTAATTACATCTCTGCTATGGCCTTACTGTTTTCCAGCTCTCTCTCATTCTTAGCCACTTGTCTTTTGGCAGGTAGCGAAACGCTTTGTTGAAACTGCATTGGATTACAGCAAAGAGATTGTTATTGGAAATGGACCTCAAGGCCCCTTTGATCATCTATTGAGACTTAAGAGTCATTCTCAAGATTGTCATAGGCAGCAGCCATTTGATCCAAGTGACTTGTTTCTGTATGCTGTTACAGATTCAAGAATGAACAAACGGTGGGGCCGATCTATCGTTGATGCTGTTAAAGCTGCCATAGACGGAGGTGCTACTATTATCCAGTTAAGGTCGGTTTCAGCTGTATTTTTTTTCTCGGTTATCATGAACTAGATTGTATGAACTGCTGCTACACAAGGCTGTTTGCGGATTTTGTTTGTCTGTGATGAAAATAGCTTCACTTTTTGCAGAGAGAAGGATGCTGAAACAAAGGACTTTCTTGAATCTGCAAAAGCATGTCTTAGAATTTGCCGTTTGCATGGAGTTCCTCTGCTGATTAACGACCGTGTTGATGTTGCCATTGCTTGTGATGCTGATGGAGTGCATGTTGGCCAGTCCGACATGCCTGCTTGTGTTGCTCGAACTCTTCTTGGTCCAGAAAAGATTATTGGTGTCTCTTGCAAGACACCGGAGCAAGCTGAACAAGCATGGGTTGATGGTGCTGATTACATTGGGTGTGGTGGTGTCTACCCAACCAACACCAAGGAAAACAATATCACAGTTGGTTTGAATGGGCTGAAAACCGTTTGCATGGCTTCGAAGTTACCAGTGGTGGCCATTGGTGGAATCGGTGTGTCAAATGCACGTGCTGTAATGGAAATCCGCACACCGAATCTAAAAGGCGTTGCTGTTGTTTCGGCCCTTTTTGATCGGGAATGTGTACAGACTGAAACAAGGAAGTTGCATGATGTGCTATTGGGATCTAACATTGGTAGTACATGACAAGTTTTATGATCTGATTCTGATAAGATAACTATCTCAATATGAGATGTTCAAAAACTGAATGTTGACAATCTTAAGCATCACTCGATTTTTTCTGTAATAATCATAGAAGGGATGGACAAGTTCCTATTTTCCATGTTACTCGTATTGTGTTAAATTCGTACATCCGAAACAACTAAATCTTAAATAACATATGCAACATGAAAATAGAACAAAGCTGCAGGAAAGTGTGAGGAAAAAGCAGGAACAAGGCAAGTAACAATATTTAAATGATATTTCATATTATAATGGTGAGTTGTAAAATTTTAAACGAGTCAAACATTCTGGCATACCATTTTATGATGGAAAAGAAATCAGCTTACAAGACTCGCATACCCTCCATTATACTCTAAAGTCTAGACATTAACAACCCACAATTATGAAGTTGATCCCAATTGGGTAAAGCTTCAAATCCCAGTAGTTCCAACTTCCGACTTTCAATAGCAACACAACCTAAACAATCATAAAAAGACTGCACAAACATCTTTGGCCCAAGACAATAATTTACAGTTTGTTTATTCGACACCAGGTCCTAGGTAGAAACCGACATCATATGAACACAAGGACTAAACACAGAACTCGAATTGAAAAGCATATACTAACAAGTTTTAAGAGACATGAACTTCTCCACTAGCATGTACCTCCTTTACTGTCTTCTCGTACTCATCTTCTTCTTCCTCTTCTTCTTGCTCTGTATCTTCTTCCCTTGCATCCCCATCTTCTTCTCCGCCCCAGCCAAAGCCACCAATAGACCGTGATACTGGAGCAGCTACTTTCGCCTCTTCGACTATTTTCATGATTTCATCAACAGATTGAAGGGAGAAAGTTGGGTTTTCTTTTCTATAGTAGGCAGCTTGAGCTGCCTCTGTCAGTTCCCTGGGCAAGTTCTTCAAAAACCATGGATGGCTCTTGATATCTTTTATGGAGATCCTCTGTAAAAACACAAGCTCAAACAGTGAGTCCCAAATGGGAAAAGCCAGAAAGGAAAAGCAAGCTTATCAAGGTGACAAATGGATGGAAGGTTATTATAGAGAGCTACTCCAAGAATGCCAATTTAGAAATGGGAACTCTTTGTTTTACTATCCATCCACTTCATAGGCAGAAAAAAGAACCTCGTCTCTCATAATTTAGCTATGGACAAGCAACATGTCATTTTGATTATGATCAATCATGCTCCAAAAGTTATAATTTCAATGCACGAGTAGAAGACAGTAGATATAAGCCTTGTGCTTTAGCACATGAAAGAAACGATGGAGAATACACACATCCATACATATACATTCAAGACTCATATCATGCCAATAATTGAGAAAAAGAAATTATGGGAAAAGTGAGAATAACAACTGTCCACATCTTGAACAAGTTCTGTAACATCAGTACATACCCTGGAGGGGCTAGCAACAAATATGCGAGAAAGTAGGTGTCTGCAATCTTGAGATATATGAACATAGTCTGGGATTTTGTATTGAACTGACATTATTCTCTGCGACAAATTTTAAAAAAAATCATAAAGAAATTAAATGATTGAAGATAAGTTAAAACATGGATGGTTGGAAGGATGTAACTTACGCTAATAGTTTTCCTAAAATTCTTTGGATCTTCTTGGTCCTCAAATGGGTAAGCACCAACCAACATAACGTAAAGAGTCACTCCACATGACCATACATCAGCCATCTGAAAAAGAAATGCAATCCTAAAGTTAATCAGAAACAGAAAAAAGAAAAAAAAAAGATCTCCTCTCTGCTCTGGAAAGACTTACTAAACCTCAGAAAACGGTACTCTTTGCCAAATATCTCAGATGCTATTTCTTTCATGGTCGTTAAAATGAAAACTTCATCATAAAGTGGCTCTACCTGTAATAATGCAGTACTAGTAGATTTCCAACTAATTGATGGATATTCTGAGCCACTGATCTTTAACCAGGTTTATAATCACCCTCGAAAATTATTAAAATATTACCAAGTACCATCAGTCAATCTTTAGAACAGTATGTTAAGGCATCAACTACTCTAGCAGAAAACCAATTATCATGAGCAGATAGTCATAACTGAAACAACCTAGTCTAATAAACAAGCTGCTATCAGCAATTTAACAAAAGTAGACAAAGACTAAATTACCTTGCCATCATATTCTCTCCGAGAAAGAACTTCTGGTGCAATATAAGCAGGAGTACCGACAGTTGACTTGGGTCTTGAATGCAGCAAAGATGACTAAAAAGGGGCGGAAGGAAGCATCTTAAACAACAATTTCCGCAAGCATTTGATTATGCTTACTCTAATAATCCTATTTTGAGTATTACCTTTGAGTAACCGAAATCACAGATTTTCAGACGAGGAGCAGGGCTCCCATCCAACAAAGTATTCTCTAACTTCAAATCTCGATGGCATATTTGCTGAAAGTAAAAAAAAGGTAAAATATGAGAAGCTCACCAGAAAAAAAGAAAAAAGAAAGAAAACAAAAGAAAAAGGACAACCTAAAAATCTCGTAATAGATGGAATCTTAAATCTTAGTTACCATGGAATGGCAGTAGCTAACTCCTGAGATCAGCTGCTGGAAAAAATATCTGGCCTGAAAAAATAATCTGTTATCATTGTGGAAAGTTCAAAAACACCAAGCAGTCCATCTTTCACTTAGAAACTAATGCAGGATTATTCAATCGATAAGATGTGACATTTCATCTCAGACTAGTCACTAAATCAATTGAAAAGGGGAAAGGGAACACAATGAATCCAACAAGCAACAAGGTAAAGGTAAACATTATCAGTCCCCGCACCTTTTTTTCCCCTTTTGCAAAAGGGCATGTGTTTAATAGCCAACTTTTGAAATCTAAGCTTACCTCATCTTCACTGAACCTTCCAGCGTTGCAAATTCGCTCAAAGAGCTCACCACCAGCAGCATACTCCATCACAATTGCGAGATGCGTAGGAGTCAAAACAACCTGCGAATTAAAAAGGAAAAAAAAAAGAAAAAACAAAAGAGATGTTAATCTAAGCACATGACTGTAAAAGGAAAAAAGAAAGAAAGTGGATAACAAATGACAGTACCTCTTTGAACCGAATTATATTTGGATGACGAAGCGATCTATGATTTATTATCTCTCTTGCCACATTCTCATCAATCTATCACAAAAGGTAAAATGTAAAATTAAAAAAAAAAATCTCAATTTTCTTTAAATGCAACAATAGTTATAAACAACAAGAAATTAAATTCAACTGCAAATTTCAATCTTTGCGGAACTACCGACAATAATTTCATTAAAAAAGTATAAAAGCTAATCTTTCCCTGCGAAAAAAAAAACTTACATACACACCATACATGCATGCGTGATACATAGATAGATACATGTAAAATGTATCAAAAAAATATTTTAAAATAGAAAAGAAAAAGAAAATTAAGGAGAAGATAACCTTGTGGCCACGGTCAATATACTTCATGGCGACAAGTTCTTTGGTTTCCTTGTTACGCATCAGCCTCGCTACACCAAAGTTCCCAGATCCTATGTCTTTCACCAGCTCGTACTTCTCCATATTTTTTTTTCTTCTTTTAAATAAATCAGATAAATCAAAACCCTAACTCAATTATTCACAAATCCAAGCACGTATCGATTTACATTCAACACATTACGAATCGAAACACGTAGCGGCGGTGGACGGCGGAGATGACGGTGGATGTGGAGATTTGGAGAGATTTGAAGGAAAGTAAAGAATATGGAATTTTTTTTTCAGTCTTTGAAAGACAACAAAAATCAGTGCATTTATGAAGAGAAAAAAGGTTTATAAATTATTTTATTTGACCATTATTTTTTTTTTATTTTGGAAGAAACTGTGTGGGGATAATAATTTAGAAAGAATAATAAAATCCCGAGCACTGCCCCTTTTCCTTCGTTTATTAGAAGGTGGTTTGATTCTCTGCGGAGGGGCACTTGCTAGCTTATCATGAGATCTCCTCTGGATTCCGCTATGATTGTATTTTGATTATGGTTAATTTACTTTTTATCCATGAATTTAGTAATTAAGATCAATTTGATACTTAAATTTGATAATTTTTTTCCATTTTAATCCTTAGACGTGTTTCATAGTGAAATTAATTATCAACTTTAGAGACTAAAAATAATGATAAACCTTCTCATACTTGTTGGGTCAACCTATAAATAAAAGGATAATACGTTTTAGTATATTCAAACTCATATCATCTTTCATTGATAACAATACTCATACCAATAAACTATCTGCTACTTAATTCTAAAATTAATACAATAAATTGGTGTGATTCACAAGTTGACACTTAAGGAAAATTTTTATTGTATGGTATCTTGGCTAATTTTAGTAACCGTACTCACTTCCAAAATTATAATAATAAAAATAAAATTAATTCGGTGCTTGTCTTGAAAAATATTATAAAAAACACTATTGTTAATAGAATTTCTTTTTATAAACAATAGAAATTTATTTAATATATTAGTGACAGTTTTTTTAAATTAAGATATCTTAAATATTTTTTTATAGTTAAAATTAATCTATTATATTATAAGTCGATAATGGTAGTAAGATGAATGCAAAGTAATAAGAAATAAAAATAAGAACACGTAAATTTTACGTGGAAAACCTTTATTGAAAAAACTACGAGAAGATGGAGAGAAATTTACAAATGTTGAAAAATAATAATACAATAAGTTTTTAAAAACGTTTAATATACAGATTCAACTTCTGCAAAGAAAGTTCAATTATCGACCTTCGCCTCCGCATATTCTCAATTTTGTCTATTACTTAACTCAAAATTTAGTTTTGTAAAAAATTATTAAGAAAATGGAAAAAATTATTAAGAAAAAACTTTAAAGTTGATAAAATATTAATATTTTGTTTAATTGATTGAGTAATATTACTACATTTATCATGCAAAACTAGAATCAAATTAAAAGGCTGTAGGACCAAACACAATAAAAGTCAAATTAAATAAACTGTGAAAGAAGGATCATATTCTTGTTTAGAAAAAGAAAGAAAGAATGATCATATTCTTAAATATTTATTATATGGGCCAAAATGAAATTTAAAATAATTTAGAGTGGGTCCTGCCTGCCCCTAACTTTATTCGTGCTTTCCAAGAATAATATAGTGTATCATGTATAATTGATAAATAATTAAAATAGTTATTTTTGTTTATATCAAGTTACATGTTAGTTATTTATGTTTGAAATATTAAGTTTTAGTAACTTAAGTTATTACATTGTAATATTTTAGTTATTAAGCTGTTAATTGCCGTTAATGGTGTAATGGTAAACTAACGTAGCACGTTAAATCATCATTTCAAACAAAAATTTTAGGTTAATTTTTATAATCGGTCCCTGTATTTTTTTTGTTTTGAGCATTTTTTTCTTTATGTTTTTTAAATTTATTTCTTTTTATTTATTTTTCCATTCTCTTTTGATTTTCTCTTTGTTTTCTTCCCTTCTCTATTTCTTTTAACGTAATTCTTCTATATTTTTCATTTGTTTAAACCAGTCCCTATATTTTTATTTTCTTTGAATAATTTAACTTTTTCGAGTGAGGCAAACTTTTGGACTAATTTTAACAAATGAAAATATAAAAAATTATGTTAAAAAAGCGAAAAAAAAATAGAGGAAAAAACAAAAAAAGAACAGAAAACAAAAATTTATTAACATCCAAATAATCTGCTTGCTTTAGTGTATATATATGGGAAGAGAGATTTTTAAGTTTTGAAATGATAATACTAAAATTCTTTTGACATGTAGCAATAGAAAAAGGAAAACATTTGTGGAGGAACTTTTTTGTATAATTTTAACAATCATAATAAGTATTTCTAATTTACTTATATTTAATAAATTAACTTACAATTTTATATGCATTTTAAATTTTAAAATTGTTTAAATTTTTTTAAGTTTATTACTATTTTTACAGATTAAATATACTATTAAAATTGAAATAGATATTTTAAATATATAAATAATGTTATAATAAATTATTTAGTGGTGAAAAATTTTAATTAAAATCTACATCCACTAATTAATAATTAAAATTAAGTTAGAAACTATATATAAAAATATAATTTGACACAATTTATTAATATAATATTTAAATTTTAAAATGCTATTTATTTAAATTAAATTTAATGTAAATTATCATATTTTAATGAAATATTACAAAATTTATGACAAAATTTAAGAAAAATTAAATTAAATTAAATTAATTTAATTAATAATGCAATCAACGTGTACTTAGCACGGGTAAAGAAAACTAGTTAATATATATTAGATTAGTGTAAAACTAAAGTACCTTTATAATTTTATAATTAATGTTTTAATATTATAATTGTCATATTTAATGTTTTATCTAGGTAAATTACGCATGTCCAGGGGCGAAGCTAGAACAAATTTTTAGGGAAAGTCGAATAAAATTTAAATTTTTTATAGTCTATCTCTTTATAATTTTTTAAGGATTAAAATACATTTTTATAATTTTAGGGAGGGCTAAAGTGTAATTTTACCTTTAATAATTTAAAATTTTTTTAAAAAAATTAAGGGCTTAAATTGAAATTTTTCATTTTAAGAGGGGCCAAGGCCCATGCCAACCCCCTGTATCCGCCTCAGCTCATGCCAAATTTAGGTACAAATCACAAAATTACACATGAATTTTGATCAATGCATAATTTCGTACATGAGCTTTGATTTTATGCAGCTATATATATGAAACTTTGGAATAAATTTTCTATTTTGAATGTGTATAATTTATATTTTAATAATGATTATATTTATAAAATAAAATAAAATTAAATTCCTCCAAAACAATTATAAAATTTTACATGCAAATTTGTTATAAGAAATGTTGATTGGAATAAATTTAAGTGCTAATTTGTTTGGTATTTCATGGATTGTGAAAAGAAAATTTCAATTCTCATACGTTTCTTTTTTTGTCCTTTTTACCTGATTTGATCAACTTCGCCATCATATGAAAATATATGTAAATCACTCAAAGGTCCGCACCATTACTATGGGCCCAGAGCCTACTTGATTATGACTTCCTCTAGAGAGTGATACCAACGTCCAAATCTGCGCGTGGGTCACCTGCACTTTGCGTCCTTAAGCCATTGTTCCCTATTTTCGCTAATAAAACCATTTTAGGAATGGAACTTGAGCTCATGACTTGACCTTTGGCTTCTAACTTGTAACTTTTAAACTCTCTTCCGTTTCTTTCAGTAACGTTTTTGCAATAAATATATATCTTATTCATAAATATTTTTATCAATATTTATTAAATTATTATTTTATATATTTCATAAGTGATGAATGAGGTGTTCATGGGTCGGGCTGGGTCGAGTTTGAGTTGGATTTAAACATGACATTAACATATTATATGTTTGTCCAAACTTGATATTGCCCAAAATATGAACTTAAAATTTTGCTTAAACTCATTTATATCTGCAAAAAATTAATTCAAGCTTATTTTAGGTTCATATTATTTTTTTTAAAATATTTATATTATATTATATTAATATTTAATAATTTTATACTTTTTTATTAATTTTTTTATATAATCATCTTAATATTATTTTAATATTTACATTAGAGTAGTATTATATATTTAGTATATATTTATTTTTTAATGTGTTCTAAATTACATAATATAAAGTATTATAAACTTAAAATGAGTCAAATTGAACCTTTAATATTTAAAACAAAATTCGCCCACATTTTAAAAGAGTCTAATTTATTGTCTAAGCCCATTTTTAGGCTTAATATTTTACTCAAACTCTTCTAAGTCTTGGATGGCCGTTTGAGCTTGAGTAGATAACCCTACCTATAGACAGTCTAATAATGAGTGAGCTTTAAAAGACATATTACACTTCCAACAAAAGTACAAAATTCAAAATTTAAAAATAACATTGTTAATAGGGACAATCATAAATTTTAAAATAATTTTTTTCAATGTTCCATTTTATTTTTAAAATATCAATAAGTATGCATGTCCATTTTTTAACTCCATCTAAATATTCAGGTTAATATAATATCAAATACTTGATTTTGATTTGAATGTTCAATGTTACTTAAGTTCTTTAATCCTAAATAAATATTTGAGTTTAATTTTAATGTTCAATTTAGCACCTAATTTTAGCTCTAGAATTGAGGGTTGTTACTAATTGATTCTTTTAATGCAAACTCGAGACTGATGGACTGTCACCTCAGTTCCCAATTGGTGTTGGTTCTCTTGCACCTGCTCAACCAGCTAATGTCACTACCAATGTTGAATAAGCAAGTTACCTATCGGTTATATTGTTGGTCAGCTAACTGCATCTCACGATGATGAAGATAGGAGTATATATGTGCTTGCTGCAATGGTGTCTTACAGAATTACAGCACCAGTCTATACACATGGTATGGTCGCAATAAGAAAAGCAAGTGCGTGCAAACCAAAAGCATATTGTGTAGAAGTCGATGAAGTTCCACCTGACAGACATCTAGCACTATAGTCTAAGAAGTGGAAGGAAACGATGATAGCTGAATATAAAGCACTGGTGAACAATGAGACACGGTCCTCGATGAAGATTCCACCAATAGATTTCCCATTGAGTGCAAATGGTTGTAAAAAAGTAAAGAAACATGCAGATGGAACAGTTGAACATTACAAGAAAATACCTGTAGGCAAAGGATTCTCTCAAGTCCTTGGACAAGTTTTCAAGGAGATTTATAGCCTAGTTGTGAAGTCACCCACTGTGCACATGCTACTCTCTATTCTTTAGCCAATCAAATGTCAACCAGGCAAGTTGATGTCAACAAGGCCGTTGCGAATTACGATCTTTTAGAGGAGGTGTACATGGTACAGCCTCCAGGTTTTGAACAATATGCACCAAATGCCATTGTATTGCGACAAGCCCTAAGTCGGTTCTCTAAGCTCAAAGAGTACGTGAAAGACATCCCAATACGACATTGCAAGGTTTATTATTCCTTGTTTGTTTGCAAAGACAATGATGTCATTGTGTACCTCATAGTGTATATAAATGATATCTTAATCACTGGTAGTTCGAATGAAGTGATTGTTGATCTGGTTGACAAACTTCATACTAAGTTCTCACTTAAGGACCTTGGAATATTTCGTGGGGATAAAGGTGAAAAAAGGCTGGGAATGGATTTGTGCTACGCCAATAACCATCTCATGCAAATTGTTGAAGGATGCGGTAGAGTTGTTTGCAGATCCATAGCTCTATCGTAGCATTATTAGACTTCTTTTCTACGTGTGTCACACAAGGCCAAACATCTCATCTAGTGTCAACAAAGTAGCAAAGTAATTGCAGTCTCCTGGAGATGAGCACGAGGTTGTTGTTAAAAGAATCTCGTGTTATATATGAGAAGAACACTTGATTATGGGTTGGTCTTTTCGCCGGGATGCATAGAAATGACTATTGTGGCCTTCTTTGATGTAGATCCGGGAAGTACTTTTTTGTATAATTTTAACAATCATAATAAGTATTTCTAATTTACTTATATTTAATAAATTAACTTACAATTTTATATGCATTTTAAATTTTAAAATTGTTTAAATTTTTTTAAGTTTATTACTATTTTTACAGATTAAATATACTATTAAAATTGAAATAGATATTTTAAATATATAAATAATGTTATAATAAATTATTTAGTGGTGAAAAATTTTAATTAAAATCTACATCCACTAATTAATAATTAAAATTAAGTTAGAAACTATATATAAAAATATAATTTGACACAATTTATTAATATAATATTTAAATTTTAAAATGCTATTTATTTAAATTAAATTTAATGTAAATTATCATATTTTAATGAAATATTACAAAATTTATGACAAAATTTAAGAAAAATTAAATTAAATTAAATTAATTTAATTAATAATGCAATCAACGTGTACTTAGCACGGGTAAAGAAAACTAGTTAATATATATTAGATTAGTGTAAAACTAAAGTACCTTTATAATTTTATAATTAATGTTTTAATATTATAATTGTCATATTTAATGTTTTATCTAGGTAAATTACGCATGTCCAGGGTGAAGCTAGAACAAATTTTAGGAAAGTCGAATAAAATTTAAATTTTTATAGTCTATCTCTTTATAATTTTTAAGGATTAAAATACATTTTTATAATTTTAGGGAGGGCTAAAGTGTAATTTTACCTTTAATAATTTAAAATTTTTTAAAAAATTAAGGGCTTAAATTGAAATTTTTCATTTTAAGAGGGCCAAGGCCCATGCCAACCCCATATCCGCCTCAGCTCATGCCAAATTTAGGTACAAATCACAAAATTACACATGAATTTTGATCAATGCATAATTTAAATACATGAGCTTTGATTTTATGCACTATATATATGAAACTTTGGAATAAATTTTCTATTTTGAATGTGTATAATTTATATTTTAATAATGATTATATTTATAAAATAAAATAAAATTAAATTCCTCCAAAACAATTATAAAATTTTACATGCAAATTTGTTATAAGAAATGTTGATTGGAATAAATTTAAGTGCTAATTTGTTTGGTATTTCATGGATTGTGAAAAGAAAATTTCAATTCTCATACGTTTCTTTTTTGTCCTTTTACCTGATTTGATCAACTTCGCCATCATATGAAAATATATGTAAATCACTCAAAGGTCCGCACCATTACTATGGGCCCAGAGCCTACTTGATTATGACTTCCTCTAGAGAGTGATACCAACGTCCAAATCTGCGCGTGGGTCACCTGCACTTTGCGTCCTTAAGCCATTGTTCCCTATTTTCGCTAATAAAACCATTTTAGGAATGGAACTTGAGCTCATGACTTGACCTTTGGCTTCTAACTTGTAACTTTTAAACTCTCTTCCGTTTCTTTCAGTAACGTTTTTGCAATAAATATATATCTTATTCATAAATATTTTTATCAATATTTATTAAATTATTATTTTATATATTTCATAAGTGATGAATGAGGTGTTCATGGGTCGAAATTTGAATCGAGTTTGAGTTGGATTTAAACATAGCATTAACATATTATATGTTTGTCCAAACTTGATATTGCCCAAAATATGAACTTAAAATTTTGCTTAAACTCATTTATATCTGCAAAAAATTAATTCAAGCTTATTTTAGGTTCATATTATTTTTTTAAAATATTTATATTATATTATATTAATATTTAATAATTTTATACTTTTTTATTAATTTTTTTATATAATCATCTTAATATTATTTTAATATTTACATTAGAGTAGTATTATATATTTAGTATATATTTATTTTTTAATGTGTTCTAAATTACATAATATAAAGTATTATAAACTTAAAATGAGTCAAATTGAACCTTTAATATTTAAAACAAAATTCGCCCACATTTTAAAAGAGTCTAATTTATTGTCTAAGCCCATTTTTAGGCTTAATATTTTACTCAAACTCTTCTAAGTCTTGGATGGCCGTTTGAGCTTGAGTAGATAACCCTACCTATAGACAGGTCTAATAATGAGTGAGCTTTAAAAGACATATTACACTTCCAACAAAAGTACAAAAATTCAAAATTTAAAAATAACATTGTTAATAGGGACAATCATAAATTTTAAAATAATTTTTTTCAATGTTCCATTTTATTTTTTAAAATATCAATAAGTATGCATGTCCATTTTTTTAACTCCATCTAAATATTCAGGTTAATATAATATCAAATACTTGATTTTGATTTGAATGTTCAATGTTACTTAAGTTCTTTAATCCTAAATAAATATTTGAGTTTAATTTTAATGTTCAATTTAGCACCTAATTTTAGCTCTAGAATTGAGGGTTGTTACTAATTGATTCTTTTAATGCAAACTCGAGACTGATGGACTGTCACCTCAGTTCCCAATTGGTGTTGGTTCTCTTGCACCTGCTCAACCAGCTAATGTCACTACCAATGTTGAATAAGCAAGTTACCTATCGGTTATATTGTTGGTCAGCTAACTGCATCTCACGATGATGAAGATAGGAGTATATATGTGCTTGCTGCAATGGTGTCTTACAGAATTACAGCACCAGTCTATACACATGGTATGGTCGCAATAAGAAAAGCAAGTGCGTGCAAACCAAAAGCATATTGTGTAGAAGTCGATGAAGTTCCACCTGACAGACATCTAGCACTATAGTCTAAGAAGTGGAAGGAAACGATGATAGCTGAATATAAAGCACTGGTGAACAATGAGACACGGTCCTCGATGAAGATTCCACCAATAGATTTCCCATTGAGTGCAAATGGTTGTAAAAAAGTAAAGAAACATGCAGATGGAACAGTTGAACATTACAAGAAAATACCTGTAGGCAAAGGATTCTCTCAAGTCCTTGGACAAGTTTTCAAGGAGATTTATAGCCTAGTTGTGAAGTCACCCACTGTGCACATGCTACTCTCTATTCTTTAGCCAATCAAATGTCAACCAGGCAAGTTGATGTCAACAAGGCCGTTGCGAATTACGATCTTTTAGAGGAGGTGTACATGGTACAGCCTCCAGGTTTTGAACAATATGCACCAAATGCCATTGTATTGCGACAAGCCCTAAGTCGGTTCTCTAAGCTCAAAGAGTACGTGAAAGACATCCCAATACGACATTGCAAGGTTTATTATTCCTTGTTTGTTTGCAAAGACAATGATGTCATTGTGTACCTCATAGTGTATATAAATGATATCTTAATCACTGGTAGTTCGAATGAAGTGATTGTTGATCTGGTTGACAAACTTCATACTAAGTTCTCACTTAAGGACCTTGGAATATTTCGTGGGGATAAAGGTGAAAAAAGGCTGGGAATGGATTTGTGCTACGCCAATAACCATCTCATGCAAATTGTTGAAGGATGCGGTAGAGTTGTTTGCAGATCCATAGCTCTATCGTAGCATTATTAGACTTCTTTTTCTACGTGTGTCACACAAGGCCAAACATCTCATCTAGTGTCAACAAAGTAGCAAAGTAATTGCAGTCTCCTGGAGATGAGCACGAGGTTGTTGTTAAAAGAATCTCGTGTTATATATGAGAAGAACACTTGATTATGGGTTGGTCTTTTCGCCGGGATGCATAGAAATGACTATTGTGGCCTTCTTTGATGTAGATCCGGGAAGTGACAAGGATGGCAACTGATCTATTTCAGGGATATTGCACAGATTTAAATGACAACTTGGTGGCTTCGAGCTCTAAAACAACAGAGATCTGTTTCAAGGTCCACAGCATGAGTAGAATATAACAACGTTGAAAAGGATGCTTATGAGTTACAGTGGCTACAGTAAGTCCTTGCTGATTTTGGTGTGGAGTTGAAAGGTGTCAAAACTATGGTGTGACAATACTAGCGCCCTCGCAATGGCTGTTAACCCTGTTTTGCCACACTAATACCAAGCATGTGGACTTAGACTTGCACTTTGTTCACGAGGAGGTAGTTGATAATCAGCTTAAGTCAATTATAAAAAAGTCACTTATAAGAAGTGTTGATGGTTCGGGTTGGATCTAAACATAATATTAACATATTTTATATTTGCCCAAATTTGGCCCAACTCGAAATATCGGTCTAAAATTTGCACAAGCCAGTTCTTATTTGTAAATGACTAACCCAAGCTTATTTTAGGCGTACCTATATTATTTTTTTAATTTTTAAAAATTATTATATATTTTTCAATTTATTGATTTTTTTATATAACTATCTTTACATTGTTTTAATATTTATATTAGAGTAATATTATACATTTAGTATAGGTTTTATTTTATTAATGTGTTATAAATTACATAATATAAAATATTATAAACTTAAAAATAATTTAGGTTAAATTAAGCTTTAAGGCTCGAGCCCAACCCAACCCAACCCATATTTTAAACGGGTCTATATTTTTTGCTCAAACCTATTTTTCGGATATAATATTTTTACTCAAATTCTCTAAATTTTGAACGAGCCTTGAGACCTGAACAGGTAACTCGATCCACGAACAGGTCTACAAACAAAATAGGTATGAGCATTTAATAAAGTAAAAAGACTTGAGTTAATTAAATTGATGACACTTATTTCATTAATCAAACTTAATTTGAAATTTTAATGAATCAAACTGAAATTACATTATAATTAATTGTTAAATTGTTTGAATTATTTAAATTATTCAAATTATATGATTCAACATTTAGATAAATTATTTAATTCGAATTATTTATTTAAATTAACTTAAAATCTTGAATTACTTAAAACATTTAATTGATATCTTCAAATCGAGACGAATTTAGTTCATCTTAGCGTATGCTTGGGTTGACAATAGGGCCAACTAACGTAAAAACAAAGCAAGATGGGCCGTGTAGAAGTTTAGAATTAGCGAGGAAATCTATGGGCCGAATACCAGATCCTTTAAACCTGCATATCACAAGGAGATCTTCACCTTTAATTCTCAGACAAGTCAACGTTAATAAAAAATAGGTTTATTAGATAAACTAGTATCTGAATTTGGTTTCAATATTCAATTTTGTACTTAAGATTTCTTTATCGTAATTTAGTACTTGATTTTGGCTTCAATGTTCACTTTAGTACCTGAAATTTTTCAATTTGATACTTAAACTTTTTGTCTTAATTAAGTACCCAAGTTTAATTTTAATATTGAATTTGGCACTTGAACAATTTTTTTATCTCAATTAAGTACATATGTCTTTTTTACTAGAGCACATATGTCAAACATTCATTAGGAAACATGATGCTATTTGGTATGGGTTCTAAATTGAACAGTGAAATCAAATTTAGGTATCAAATTAGAACAAAAATTTTCAGTTACCAAAATGAATATTGAAGTCAAGTTTAGGTTCCAAATTGTATATTAACCCTTAATAACAAGGGATCAAAATCATTATTATCTTAGAACGACACTTAAATTTCATCCAAAAAAAAAAAATCATTAGAAAAGAGCGCGTTACCCGAAGGTCACAAATCTTAGAAAGAAGACGAGAAAACAAGAGAGCTAAAAAAAAAAGGAAACAGAAAATTCTCTCCCAAATTTATAGTTCGAATTATAAAAGGGGAAGAGAACTCAGCAGCAGTGTAGTGTTTTGAATCGACCTCCGGTTTAGCTTCAGATCCGAGCACCGTCATGTCATCTTCCGTAGTCTCCACTGTTCGTTCAACCTTATCTCTTTTCGTTGTCGTTTTCATATTCTTTTCTCCGGTTTTCGCTTCTGAGTCAGATCACAAGGTAATCATTCTATTCTCCTCTTACCCTCTACTTTTAACCCTAACAGTGACATTTTAATTCTTTTTTTCTTAATTTTTCGTGTAATTTTATTATTTTAATTTGATTCAGATCTGGGCAGTTTTTTGTTGTTAGGTTAGGGATTGCCATTGACTTGTAGAAATTTATGACTTACGTTTATTTGTGGCATTTGTTATACAAAAATTGTTGTTACTGTGTTGCTATTATGAGGTGTAAGATGTGGATCTCTGATGTATGGTTTCGTAATGTAAATTTACGTATGAAATGTTGGAAACATGTTCGGTAAAGATTGTTTATGCACGCTTGAATTGTATCATTTTCACGTTGAGGTTAGGCAGTAAGCTACGGTTGAGGTAAATCAGATTGTAGTGAAGTTGGCATGGATTCCTTCATGTTTAAATATATAGTTCTAAGCGTTTTCTAGCTTCTTGTTTGTTGGATTTATTATTAATTTTTTTAATTGGTTTTCATTTGGATCCAGTTTGTTTGATTGGATCTGCTTGAAAGTGTTAGATGGGTTCATTGCAGAATACTCGTGGGAACTCTTCGATGTCTTTGCATTTGCATGGTTACTATCCTATTATATTGAGCTGTCTTAGTTACCTTTTATAATAGCCAGAGAAATGTCTCAGCTGGAATAGTGAGGAAGAATATTATCAATGTTTTAAGCCTTTTGTCCTTTACTAGGTATAAGCTCATGCTTTCCTTGAATACACTGGGAGAGTAGGTTGGAAATTTGTTTATGCGACTTCTTATGAATGATATTGAATCAATAAACATTCAGGACTTTGACCAAGGAATTTGATCAGTTGTCTTTTCCTGAATTATCAGTCTAAGCATTTTTGGCTTGGTTCAGATGCTCTTTGCAGACAAAGTTTGTTAGTTATCCCATGTTGAATTGAATTATCGGATGGAAATCACTTACCAGGCAAATAGCTCCCCAACTCTTTTTCATTCATATATTTTACAGTTGGTGACTGGTGAGCTGAGTATTTTAATTCATGGATTTGAGTTCTTGGGGTGCAGGCTTCACAGAATTTCACAAAGTATCATGCTGAATGCCAATCCTTGAGATCAATTTTGCATCATCCTGTCCTGTTCATTTCCTTGTGTTCAAATAACAGTTCTGTATAAAACCTTGCGATTATTATCTTTAACCCGAAGTGTGGTTGATATTTAGATATGCTTGTTGTTGTATGCTGTTAGATTTCTGTAATATCTTTATGTTGCGTTTTTCTACTTCAAAAGTTCTGTGTAAATTTACCAATTCTCCTCTTGGTATTCCTTGCAGTATCAACCTGATGATCCTGTTACTCTATGGGTAAATAAAGTTGGTCCATACAACAATCCACAAGAAACGTATAACTATTACAGCCTTCCTTTTTGTCATCTGGGCACCAATCCGGCTCACAAATGGGGTGGTCTTGGTGAGGTCCTTGGTGGAAATGAACTGATTGATAGCCAAATTGATATAAAGTTCCAAAGTACGCTTCTTTTTCTTTGTTCAACACTTAATTTGGTTGCCGTAATTTCTTTCATAACTTTTCTGCATGTGTTTGACTTTTTATTTTTCCTTCTGCTCCTTTTGTTTTGTTCTTCATCAGAGAATGTGGAAAAAAGTACCATTTGCCAACTTGAACTTGATGAAGCAAAGGTCAGGGAGTTCAAGGATGCAATTGAGAACAGTTATTGGTTTGAATTCTTCATGGGTATGTTTAGCTTTTCATTATTTTATACAAAAGTTGTAACTGTGCATGAATAGAGTTAGAAAGATATTGATACTTGACAGCTTAGATGAGTACTGAAAATCCGTGGATTTTAATGCTTTGGGAGGGTGTTGTTCTGTTTGGGGGTGTGAGTTTTGGTGGGCAGTGAAAAATCTGATGCCATGTATCCCTTCCCTAGAACACACCATTATGAAAATAAAATGTTCCAGGCGTGTTGGGAATTTCAAGGAAATTTATGGAGACGTGGATGTTGGGTGTGGATAAGTTACAGCCATATTACATGCATTGACACCTGTAATAGATGAAAATGATTTTTATGCAGACTTGTTTTTGGTAAAATTGTATACAAGGTTTTTCCTCCTCCTGATCTATTTTAAATAAATATTTCTATTGCCATCAGTCATCAAACTCTTATGTTTTCTTTTTTGCTTAATGCAAAGAAACAAAAGGTTTCTTATCTGCACAACAAAAATCTTATGGACCTTTATCGGTTGCATGGTGATGGATTGTTTCATAATGCAAGCTAGATCTACATTTGAAATCATTTAAGTGGGTCTGAAAAGTGAGGATGCACGGGTGCTTTCTCTTGGTATGACATGTCTACTTGCCGAGTTTAAGGGATATTGTCGATATGGGTTATTTTGTTCGAGCACTTACTCTATCTTCCTGGCCTTTTTTTTCATGCCATGTTTCTGCGCTTCGCAATGCTGAATGTTTAGATGACCTGCCTTTATGGGGTAAGCACTAATCCACTTTCTGTTTCTTTTCTTTAGTTTACTAATCCTTTTATAGCCTGTTACTGAAGAGTTTAATGTTAACTTTTTAGGCTTTGTTGGTGAGCTGCATCCTGATAGGAACAGTGATAATGGCAAGCATGTCCTCTACACACATAAGAATATTATTATTAAATACAATAAGGATCAGGTTTGTGATTCTAGACATAAGTATAATTCAGTTCCATGTTTTGGTATCTGCTGCTGATGTTGATCATAGTTCAATCTTGCAGATTATTCATGTCAATCTCACTCAGGAGAGTCCAAAACCACTGGAAGCAGGGAGAATATTTGATCTGACTTACTCTATCAAATGGATTCCAACTAATGTCACTTTTGCTCGTCGCTTTGATGTCTATTTAGACTATCCTTTCTTTGAGCACCAAGTAAGCACTGTTATTGGTGATCGTTCTCTTCATTTGACTTTTTTTTCTTTTTTGCAACAAAATTGTGTTCACACGTCTTGCATTGGGTTATTCTGTTTTCTTGTAAATTTTATGAGAGTTTTAAAAACATACATCAATATGCAGATCCACTGGTTCTCTGTCTTCAATTCATTCATGATGGTTATCTTCCTCACTGGTCTGGTGTCCATGATTTTGATGCGAACTCTGAGAAATGACTATGCGAAGTATGCTCGGGAAGATGATGATCTGGAAACTTTGGTGATAATACCTGGACCCTTTCTTTTTTCCTCTTATACAATCAAAGTTCTGTTATCTGATTATTCACGTTCTTCTTTCTATTTTACCTATGTTTTCAGGAAAGGGATGTGAGTGAGGAGTCTGGTTGGAAACTTGTCCATGGTGATGTTTTCCGGCCACCTTACAATTTGGTTCTGCTTTCTGCTGTTGTTGGCACAGGAGCTCAGCTAGCATTGCTTGTTCTCCTTGTCATCTTATTGGCAATTGTGGGAACGTTGTATGTCGGGTATGTGGCTAGTATGAACTGACAATTTGTGACAGTTGTTAACAGTTGAATGTACATATTTATTCCTCTGCCTCTCTTGGATACCACTTTTATGCATATATAAAGTCAAGCATAAATACATGGAGCTCTTGATGGGATCACCTTTATTTATGAGCCTTCTTTTTGTAGCATAGACCATGGTGTTTTATCTTGCCATTTTTAATTCAGAGTATGAATCTCTTTGCTGTTTGGTTTTCCCATTTCATCGTTCAGCCTTTTGACTATTAGTAATCCTGTAAACTGATTATGTTTGTTCAGGAGAGGAGCAATTGTCACTACTTTTATACTGTGTTATGCTTTTACATCATTCATTTCTGGTTATGTGAGTGGTGGCATGTACTCACGGAATGGGGGTATGTGCTTTATCCCTTAATGATTTTCACCTGCATACGTTCTCTCTACTTGCGGTTCTTTCAATTTAAAAGGTTGCGTTTGTTTCTATTTTCAGGTAAAAGTTGGATAAAGTCAATGATCCTTACAGCGTGTCTGTTCCCATTTATGTGCTTTGGCATTGGTTTCATCTTGAATACAGTCGCTATTTTCTATGGATCTCTAGCAGCTATTCCTTTTGGAACAATGGTGGTTGTTTTTGTAATTTGGGCTTTCATTTCATTCCCCCTGGCCCTTCTTGGTACAGTTGTTGGAAGAAACTGGAGTGGTGCTCCAAATAATCCTTGCCGTGTGAAGACCATTCCTCGCCCAATTCCAGAGAAGAAATGGTATTTGACACCCTCTGTGGTGTCTTTGATGGGAGGACTTCTGCCATTTGGCAGCATATTCATTGAAATGTATTTTATCTTCACATCCTTCTGGAATTACAAGGTGAGGTTCTTTTTCCTAGGTTTTAATCATTTGACGAGGGACAAAAATCACATTTGCAGTTCTTTTTACCTAATGTTTTTGGTTGATAATTTGCCTCATTTTGCGAGTCATAAGTTATTTGGATATATTATGTGTTTTGCAGGTTTATTATGTGTATGGCTTTATGCTGCTGGTCTTCCTGATTCTCATCATTGTAACTGTTTGTGTGACAATTGTGGGGACATATTTCTTGCTAAATGCTGAGAATTATCACTGGCAGTGGACATCGTTCTTCTCTGCTGCCTCCACAGCTGTCTATGTGTATTTGTACTCCGTATACTATTACCACGTTAAAACCAAGATGTCAGGCTTCTTTCAAACCAGCTTCTACTTTGGATACACTTTGATGTTTTGTCTTGGCTTGGGAATTCTTTGCGGTGAGTTTTGAAAAATATATAAAATAATCCATCATATTTATAAATAAGGCTGTCCACCCTTTTCACGCATGACATATTCAGTGGAAATGAGTTTATTCTTAATCTTCTATGTTTCTGTTGGCTTGAAAGCTTGAAATCTTGCCCAAAAATTTCTGGATTGTTTTCCTTGTTTGAAATTTTGGACAATTTTTGCGATCGATGTATTAAAATGTCTGTAGATCATACATGATTTTGCAAGACATTGAGCATTTCTCTCTCTCTCTCTCTCTTTTTTTATTAGTTCGAGCAGTGGTTTTGTCTTTTTTATTTTCTGTGTTGCTGTTTAGCACTCTTCATATTTTGCCAGAGAGTGTTAAGAGTTCATGGTATCCTCTGATTCCCTACTTCATGTCCAGTATTCTAATTATTTCCATTTCTATATTCAGGAGCTGTAGGTTATCTTGGTTCCAATTTATTCGTACGGAGGATCTATAGAAACATTAAGTGTGACTAGAACATCGCTGTCGGAAAGTAGAACCATCAGCACTTCTGCGAGAATTCTAGTTATCGACGCAATAAGTGCTGAGAGGAACCTCCTGATCAGGTACAGGGGAACCTAATGAAGCCTATAAGATTAAATCACGGCATTTGACGGTAACATGTATTCTTGGTACTATGGAACAGGGAAAGCCCTGAGATTTTGTTTTGCTTCTTTTATAATTATTATTATTATTATTTTATTCCTCTGGCTGTAACTTGAAGCCCTGGTTTGTTAGATTTCAGATATTGTTTTATAATTCAGAAACTAGCTAAAGTATAAGACTTGTGTCATTTTTACTTGTTATAGATGTGTCCTTGACCCCTCTGCTTATAGATGTTGTCGTGTCTGTAGGAACTGATACTTAAATTCCATTTGGACTTGGACTATTACTTTTTTTCCCTCTGATATATAGGAACCTTTTAAAGTAATTCAGTAAATGAGTGGTGTTTTTTTTCTTGGAAAATGTTTCTTATGTTTTTCCAGGACTAATATAGAGGAATTAGAAGGGTTCTGTATACTGGGTAGACTGAATGAAAACGGCATTAAATAGCGAAAATAATTATATGGTGTGATGGCAATCTAGCCTGTACTGTAATAGCAAAGGAGTTAGTAAAATCTTTTCCGATGCAATGTTAACGAAATATGGATGTTATGATATGAAAGCTGTGGTTGGCATAATTTAACCTTTTTTTTTTTTGTTTCCATATCTGTAATATTTGCTTCGTTATTTTTCCTTGCTCAAAAAGAAATTGTCTTTTTTATTGTATGGTTTTAGTTTTTTAGACTAATTTCTTTTCTAACTCTAATCTGAATTTTGTATCGCTATTTTATTTAGTTAATTAGATTCATCATATTTAACCGTCTGGCATACTTTTTCAACAGAAAAGGAATTGTTCTTAAAGTGGGTTTTTTAAAAGTATTTGATGTATATACCTGGAGGTGTGATGATTTAAGATGGTTGACTTAGAAGCTAAAGAGTTGTAGAAAAGCTAGAGAAGCTAGAGTAATCAGAATATGAGCGTTGGAATCAATGTTTTTTAAATATTTTTTAAATTGAGTCGGTGATTGAATTGATTAAATTATTGGTTTGATTAAAAATATTAAAATTAAAAAATAAAAAACTTATCATTCGGTTCAATCAGTTTTTTAATTGATTGAACTAGTTCTTTTAGTTTTTTGGGTAATTAGTTTAAAGTCATTTTTTGAATCAATATTTTAATTCAATTGATTCAACCGATTGATTTAAATAACATTGGTTAGAAGAAGATTGGGGAATAAAAAAGAGAAGAGAGTTGAGGCTTTTTGGAGAGGATTAATGTCTTTGTCTTTTTTCTTGGTTCCCATGAGCCTTTGAAAGGAGGTCCTCTTTGACAGTTTTTGAGGTGCCATGTGTTGTCCACGTATTGGTCTCGGACTTCATACAAGCTAGTCGGCCTATAGGTATTTTGCTATAGTAGGTTGTCCTAGATAGGCTTTCAATATGAACTGTCGATGTTTAGGAATAGGAATTGAATATATGTGACGGTAAACACTCTATCTATGTCAAGTGGCTTCGATGGTTCGGATTAGTAGGTTTCTTAGCTCACAAGGTTATCTTGGCAAAAAAATGTTGACCAATGAGGCATGAGCTCGCAAGATATAGGCATAATTATTGTCTTTATTGTCTTTCCACCAATTGAGGGGAGATTATAAAATGACCATCTTTAAGACATTGGGTTTCTACGACTTACCATTCGGGATAGTAAGGATTTCTAGAGTGTAGGTATCTAGATTTAAAAAGTATTTTGAGTATATTTAAGAAGTTTGAAAATATTTGAAACTTGAAATAAATGGCGATACGATGGGAGTGTAGTTTTAGGCAAAACGTTTGTTATAGTTGACTTAACTGACGTGAGAAGTGGCCGTTATTGAATGAGGTCACATGTCGCTCTTTTATTGGTTTAAGGGTTGACTTACTTAATAATGTGTTACCATACATTAGGACAATATTGCGTGTTTGTAAAACTTCCAAATCACTTTTTCTCTATAAGAGGGAATGTTGGTGTTGGGTTTCATACTTCAACAGTTTTACTATTACTTTCTTTAAAATCTTTTAATACTCTAAATTAAAATAACTCATGTGAATTATCAATACAGTTGGACTAAACCCATAATTATACCTTATCGTTTTCCTTCTCTTTCTTTTGAATAAAATGCCATAGGGTTAAGGATTGTGTTCAATTGGCAATTACACTCCACCAATTAAATTGATGGGAATAATGAAAGGATAATGAAAGCCACAAAATGTTACGCCACGTGGAAGATAAATCTCCATACAAACTACATCCTCCCGTTGCCTTGTTTTTATAAACACAGCTCCACTCCCATACTGACTATGGCCTGCCACAACAATACACAGGCATTCTTATTTCTAAAAACTGAAAATGGCTTCCACCGCCGCCCTCTCCACTTCCACGGTCAGCAGCACCTCATTCGTCCGCCGCCAGCCAGTGAGGAGTCTATCCTCCCTCCCAAACTTTAAGCAGGCTCTTTTCAGGCTAAAACCCCAAAGAGGTGGGCGTCTTACAATGACAGTATACAAAGTAACGCTGCTCACTCCGGAAGGACCTCAAGAGTTTGAGTGCCCAGATGATTTGAAGATCCTGGACGCGGCGGAGGAGAATGGGATTGATCTTCCGTACTCGTGCAGGGCTGGTGCTTGCTCTTCATGTGCTGGGAGAGTCAAAGAAGGCAGTGTGGACCAGTCTGAAAATAGCTTCCTTAGTGATGAACAAATAGAAGAAGGCTTTGTTCTCACTTGCGTTGCTCTCCCAACAAGTGATGTCGTCATTGAAACACACCGGGAGGAAGATCTCGTTTAAAGCAATTGGGTTTTCAGGGTTTTTTTTCTTTGGGGGGACTTTTAGTGTTGTTTAAGGGATGTGTTTATTGTTAATGTTCTTGAATGAATTCCATGTTCTTTTAAGGTTTTGTTGTTCATTTTTGTAATCACAAAAATGGAATCATTGTAGCCCTAATAATCTTTGCAATGGTTAAGAATCTCTTTGTTTTCTCCCTCTCCTATTCTTGAAGTTGTTCCACCGTGAATGTTATTGTGGAGTTGCAGGGAATTAGTTCTGGTTCACGACGAAAAGAGTCATTAATCCAACACCCCAAAGAAATGCAGGTGAAAGTAAAACTCACCCAACCCATTATATCCACGAAACAGTCGCGCAATTCATCTACTTTTCAATAACTTGATATCACATAAATATTTTTATTTTAAATTTAAATAAAAATTCTAAAATTCAAAATAAAAATATTAATATAATATTAAACTATTAAAAATAATAATATCTTTTTTTCCTACAAATTTTGCTGCCATATTAAACAGAATCCAAAATGATAAAAAGATGGTGATTTTACTCCTCTCATAATAATAGTATGCATTTTATATCTAAGTGGATCCGCGTTAGAGGTGTGCATGGCCTGGCAGCCCGGCCCGGCTTGAAGGCTTGCTCGAAAAATAGGAGGGTTTAGGTAAAAATATAGGCTCGAAAAATAGGTTTGGACAAAAAAGAGGCCTCGGGTAAGATTTTTTGGCCCGGGCCCGGCCCTGTCCGATTTTAATATTAAATTATTTTTAAAATTTTTTTATTTTTAATTTTAAGTAACTTTAGTATTTTGACTTTACTCTTTTGTTGTTTTTAATATTATTTTGGTGTTGTAAACTTTTGTTATTTATATAATTTGGTTCTTAATTTAGTTCTAATTTGTTTCAATTTTTCAATTTTAATATAATTACTTTTTATTATATTTTTATTTATGTATTATTTTAAGAATTATTTTAGTCTCATTTTTATTTGTTTTTTGTTTTAATATTTGTTTTAATATTTTTAGATGTATTTGATTTATTATATTTTAAATTTTTATTTAATAAAAAAGCAAAAAAAAGGTTTGGCAGGCTGACTCGGGCCTACTATTTTTCTCGGGCCGGGCTCTTGAAAACGAGCAAAAATTTTTATAGACCCAGCCCGGCCGGTCCATGCACACCTCTAATCCACATTCACTAATATTATAATGTTGTTATAATATCTAATATCATTATTATCGTTGTTTCTACACTAATTATAGATAAATATACCACCTATCTAAATAACATAAGTTGAGTATGATGGTTATGTATCATACCATTATTCACGCTTAATTCTTACTCACAACCAACCAAATATTTGGTTGAAGTGTGTAACCCATTAGTTTAAGTCCCTTCTATGGTTGAGGTCTTGAATACAATTCATTAATTCCTATCTGAATTGCTATTGAGTGTAATAAGGAATAAATAAATAAATATTTCATAACCAACCCAGCTGATTCAATTTCAGTGAACTAAAAGTTCTCTTTTTCAAAAAGCAAAGCAGCAATGGTGTCTCACCCTCTTTTTTTTTTTTTTTTCTATTTAGATTACACTCTTTGATTTGGTATTTTATTATTTTTGTAAGTTTTATTCTATTCTATTTTTATAGAAGAATATTTTATTACAACTCTATTTTATTACCGTGAATTAAATAAATTATTAGTATGTTCTAAATCGAATTAGATTGATTGGATCGAAAATTAATTAAGGTATTAGTCCAATGAAAGGTATAAAATTGATTAATTTGTAAATCAATACGTACAAAGTGATTGAATTGAGCTAAATCGATTCAATAAGTTAGATTTTTAATTTTTTAATAATTTTTTTTAAATTTTAATTTTATTTTAACCCTCAACACCAATCAACTCGAAAACATTGGCTAATCTTAGAGTGTTGATGACCATCAAGTTGTAAGCTTTTAGCTTACAAAAGGGTAAAATGTAGCAAGCCATCAGATGATTTTTCACTCCAAACTTTACACTAATATGTTATCAAATGCACTTTTCATCATGTTTGAGAATAGATTAAAGTAGCTAACGACTGAGTATGTTTGAGTATAGATGGATCTATTCAGAAAAACGTTGGGTTCGTGGCGGCAGGGAAAATTGTTTGTGATCGAGATGGAGCGTGGATTCTTGGTTATAATAGATTTGTGGGTAGTTGTCCTATTTTTGATGTAGAGTCGTGGGGTATTTTAGATAGATTGAGTCTTCTTATTGAGCAAAGATATGACAAGGTGATTATTCAATCTAATTGTCTCCAGGCGGTCATAGCTATCCAAGCGAATTTTCCAAAAGGGTCCAATTTTGCCTTGATCAAGAGGATCCATCAAATGCATTTGGTCAATTTTTAGAGAGGATAATAAAGAAGCTGATCGTTTGGTCAATTTGGTCCAATATAGAACATATAATTTACTTTTGTTTGAGACCTCCTTGTTGGAGTGGATCATTATGGTTTCTAATCTTTATTTTATTGATACAATGCCTAAAACTACTCATAACCCATCAACCCTTAAATAAGAGGAAAATGCACTTCAGCGCACTTAAATCCACGTCCTTTTGCACTGGCAACAATGTCAATGCCAATTGAACTAAAATTTAATCGATTAAATATTAAATTATTTAAAAAACAAAATTATGTAACAAATATATCTATAAAAAAATAATATAAACTAGAAATCCTATCACACATAGCATATTTAGAACATAAATGTATGTTTAAAAATAACGGCGAGAGGGTAATGTGACAATTAAAAAATCGGTATAATAACAAATTTACCATATCAACTTTCACATATTATATTGCTTTAGTCATAATTTTAAAAATTAACCCTCAAAACTTATAAATAATCTCAATTTGATACATCTTCAGCTAAAGAGTTTTGAACTTTGTGTTGTTAAAATAAATAAATAAATAAATAAAAAACCTATGACTTCTTCCACCTATGAACTTAAATGAACAATCACCCTAACCCCATATATAGCATATTTTCAACTCAAAAAGATTCATTATTTTACAATTTAATACACCCTGACTAACTCACAATTCCTCCATTGTCAAAATTAAGCTTTTTCTTTTACAGGAAAATTGATCTTTTGATGAAATGTCAAGCTGTTTGAACTAACAGTGCATAGAAAAGTGGTTCCAATTCCAGCTCACCAATTCATAGTGACACCTTTGAACATTATTGATGGAGTTGCGTGTATATCATGGTATAGATTACAGAAAATATAAAGAAATGAAATCCAAAATACTTTGTAGCCAACAAATACTGCTGAATGCTTCATACCAGTAATCAGGGGAAGCAAAGAGGATGCTATCAGCCACAAAAACCTCTGCCTGAAAGCCTCAACAACAGGCGGGTACTTCCCATCAACTTCGAGATCGGTGTTGAGCATAGGAATCGGTGAAATGCCTATGTAATCAATCTGAATCCCATCAATTTCTTCCTTAGTTAGCTCCATTGCTGAAACAAAAAACCCAAATCAATATTTTTCCCAGAAACTAAAAAAGAGCATTCCTTTAGACGTCAATAGTGTGAAGGGGTACAAAAAAAAAACCCAAAAGAGTATTTCCTAGAAACAAAAACAAAAACCCAAACAAGGTAAGCCTTTATCGTAAAAGCCATCCCTTAAAGACCCACAAAGAGCAGCCACTTTGATCACCGGTTTCGCTGCTGCTATGGCTTCCATTGCTCTCTAATTTTGAGCATCAAATTTAGTAAAATTTGAGAGTTAAATTTTAAAAATTATGACTAAATAGATATAAAATATAAAAATTGAAGGTTAAATTTGTTATTAGAATGTTGTCATCAATTGTGAGTTAGTGAATGCTTTATTGATGTTAATGGAATAGATGGTAAATGAGGCTTTGATAGATGGAAAAATACAAATGTTAAAAAATTATAGGGGTTTTAGTTCAAACCCTATTGTATTTGTGTGCGTGTCTCTTTCTCTATATATATTGGTCGATAATAGAGTTTCCAACATCGGTAACAGTGATTAATTTCTTTGTCGTGGATGCTTTCTAAAGAGGTAAATAATTGGCTATACATATATTTTCACAGATAAATTGCCCAAGACTAATTATTGTGTACGTTTTCTCACAATAATTATAATGATAATGATGATGGAAAAATACTAATTCAATTTGATTGCAATAAAAAAGATGTTACGGTATGAATTGAAATTATAAATTATTCCATTTTCAACAATTAAATAATAGTTACTTGAAAAGCCTGTTGCTCCATTCCTTAGAACATAGTCAAACTCCTAACCTTATAAGTAAAATTACTCTCAAAATAATATAATTTATTAAGCAAAATAAAGATGTTTTTATTATCCAATTATAAATTAATTTCCGATTAATTTATGTCACCAATTGAATGTAGTGTTTAATATATAGTGTAGATATATGTATGTTTAGACATAAAATAGAAATAGCATAACATCTTTTACGCATTTACAGATGTAGATGTTGTTGCAGGAGTGATAAATAATAGAACTTAAAAGTATAAAACTTTTTGTTCTTGCCTATCCTTTCAACCAAGACCGCATAGCGCAGTGGATTAGCGCGTCTGACTTCGGATCAGAAGGTCGTGGGTTCGACTCCCACTGTGGTCGTTTGATTGATTTTTTGTTTATTCTTATTTTACTGCCTCTATGATGCTAAAATTTGAGTTTCGAAGAAAAACAAGTTAAATTATGTGTAAAAAATTTAAGGCTCCATTTTAGAAAATATTTTCTATTTTTATTTTGGAATATAGTTTTCGTTTTTTTAAATTAAAAGAGACATTTGTTAAATGAAAATGAAAATTTAATTTTGAAATTAAAATATAAAAAATGTTTGATACGTTTTTTTCAAAACAAAAACTTAAGAAATAATTACTAAATAATAACTAAAATAAATTTTAAGATGAATAACAATATAACTTATATAATAAAATTAAATTAAATAAACATAAATAAATAAATAAATAAAATTTCATTACAATAAAAAGAGTAGGCTAAAAAAGTTTTTGTAGGTCTATATAGGCTCAAATTGTAATGAGCAATTTGACATTTAAAGGCAAATTGAAAAGAAAAAGGTTCGTGTATTAATCTCTTACAAGAAAGGTTCTTACGTTGACATGGATATGAACCAATAAAAGACCTTTGTTTTTAATTAAGATTGTTTAAATCGAATTAAATCGGTATAGTGTTCGATTTAGAAAAAAATATTGAATCGGTTGATTTGAAAATTAGTATATTGGACTAGGTTGGTTGGGCCAACGCAAAATATTAGACTGTTTTCTAAGTTCGAGTCCAATCTTGTTTGTCCGTATTAATTTTTTTATATTATTATTTTTATATAGAAATTAAATTTAAAAAATATAATACATCAATACACGGAAAACATTAAAATAAATGTTTTCTCACAAATTGCAAATATATTTAAAAAAGTCTTTATATTTAAATAACACTAATAGAATTGCAACTTGGCAAACAAATGTCTCTAAAATAATAGTACATTTAATAATAAAACAAGAGTTATACAATATACAAATAATAACGAAAAAATAATAGCAGTATAGTAGCAAAATTGCAACAAGACGACATCAAAATGGCAACAAACAACAGTAAACAACAATGGAAATGATTTAGACAAATTTAGGTCAAGCCGGGTCGAAAATATTACATGAGGCCCCACTTGTTTAGAAAAAAGGCTTTATTTTTTTGTCCAAGCTTATTTTTCGGGCTTATATTTTTACCAAAACCTTCTCACTTTTCAGGCGAGCTTTTAGGTCTCGGCAGGTGGTCTAGTCCATGTTCATGTCTATTACAGACTAGTTGAATTGGAAAAAAGAGATTAAATCAAAATTTTTGAATAATTTTTATTTTTAATGATTTATTCAATCGAATCAAATGAATCAATTAGGTTAACTAATCAATGACTTCATTTTTTTAGTGAAAATAATAAAAACAATTTTATTTTGTGTTAATTTTTTTAACATACCTTCATTTTTTAAAGCAACTTTTAAATTCTCAACTAAACATTTCATTATAAAAACACACGAAAATTCACATTTAAAATTTAAAACTAAACGCATCAAGAATCTCGAATATCATAAAAGTATAGGGACTAAAAAATAATTAGACCTATTGTTTTCTCTCGGTTTTAATCCAATGGCCCAAATCTAGTGCTTGAGCTTGGGCTTTAATTTCCAGTATTGTATGCAAACGTTATCTGGTTTTCACTTCCAGGGAATCGGATTTTAGGGTTTTAGAGATCTGAGAATTTGCAAGCTCTGCCATTTTTTTTTCCCTTTCGAGCTTTGTAATTAAACAAAGTGGTTCCCTTTGGTGTCGAATTATAGAAATTTTGCTTCTCCAATCTATCTAGGGTTTAGTTTTCAGCTAAAATTTCATACCGAAACCCTCTATTCGAGAGCAATTTCCATTTTATTGAGGAAAAAATGGCTTCAACAGGGCAGCCACCGTCACTTAAAAGAAGAGATGCGCCGTTAACAAAAGAAGGAGATCAGCTTACTATTACCCCTTTAGGCGCTGGCAATGAAGTTGGTCGTTCTTGCGTTTACATGACTTACAAAAGCAAAACTGTGCTGGTATGCTTACTAAATATTCCTTGTATTTATTGTTTTCTTTTACTACTGGATTTGTTTAGTTTCTAATTTGAGTTTTTTTTTTTCAATTTTAAATGATAGTTTGATTGTGGAATTCATCCTGCTTACACGGGTATGGCTGCCTTGCCGTATTTCGATGAGATTGATCCTTCAACTATTGATGTCCTTCTTATTACCCAGTATGGCCTTCTTTCCCTTTATTTTGTCTTCTTTAATCCTTCAAATTTGTTGCCGGGTAGTTTTAACTGTTATATTTCAAATTGCTTTTGGCAATTGTGCAGCTTTCACTTGGATCATGCTGCCTCCCTACCTTATTTTCTGGAAAAGGTTTGTTTCTTTCAGAGTGAATTATCGTCTAAGTACGGTAGTTGTTTAGGAGGATAGTTTGAAATCCGATAATTCTAATTATTATCCACAGCGACTTCGGAGTGAATGTGTGTATTAAGCCTTGGATATCCATTATTCGAATCTGTAGTTTTGCATATATACGAACCCTGTATCTGACGTTACTTTTCAAAATTTTTATTTGAACAAAAAAAAAAAATACTAAATCCAGATATTTAGCGGGTTTGAATATCCTCTGAATAATTAAATTAAATAGGTTTCAAATTCGATAGTTATGCTTAGGTTTAATATGGATGGATGATAAAGCATGTTCGAATTTGTAGAAATTATAGATATTTGTCCTACTGCCATCCTTAATTTGGTCTTGTTTAAGAACTAATGCGTTCATATTTTTTACCAGACCACATTCAGAGGTCGAGTTTTTATGACTCATGCAACAAAAGCTATCTATAAGCTCCTTTTGACTGATTATGTAAAAGTGAGCAAAGTTTCGGTTGAAGACATGTTATTTGATGAACAAGACATTGGTCGCTCCATGGATAAAATTGAGGTATATATATATTCTTGGTTTTCCGTTTCTTGTAATGTTTATTGTCCACCCGTTCTGGTGTAGTCAGATTTGCTTCTTCGAATTAACTGATTGGGAACAATGTGTTGTGTTTTGTGCTTGACTGCAGGTTATTGATTTCCACCAAACCGTGGAAGTAAATGGCATTAAGTTCTGGTGCTATACTGCTGGGCATGTTCTTGGTGCTGCTATGTTCATGGTTGACATTGCCGGTGTTCGAGTCCTCTACACTGGAGACTATTCTCGTGAAGAAGATCGTCATCTCCGTGCTGCTGAGCTGCCACAGTTCTCTCCTGATATATGTGTGATTGAATCCACTTATGGTGTCCAGCTTCATCAACCACGACACATTCGGGAGAAGCGGTTCACTGATGTTATCCATTCTACTGTTTCTCAAGGTGGTCGTGTTCTAATTCCAGCGTTTGCCCTTGGTCGTGCCCAGGAACTTCTGTTGATCCTTGATGAGTATTGGTCTAGCCACCCTGAGCTTCATAACGTTCCAATATATTATGCTTCCCCACTTGCAAAAAAGTGTATGGCTGTTTATCAAACGTACATACTTTCCATGAATGAGAGAATCCGTACCCAGTTTGCGAACTCAAACCCCTTCAAGTTCAAGCACATTTCTCCATTAAATAGCATTGAGGAATTTAGTGATGTAGGTCCATCTGTTGTAATGGCAAGTCCAGGTGGTCTTCAGAGCGGGCTGTCACGCCAACTCTTTGACAAGTGGTGTTCTGATAAGAAAAATTCTTGTGTTATTCCTGGTTATGTCGTTGAAGGGACGCCTGCAAAAACGATTATTAATGAACCGAAGGAAGTGACTCTCATGAATGGTCTCATGGCTCCTCTGAACATGCAGGTTCATTACATTTCATTCTCGGCCCATGCAGACTATGCACAAACGAGTACATTCTTGAAAGAGCTCATGCCTCCCAACATAATTCTTGTTCACGGAGAAGCAAACGAGATGGGAAGGCTTAAACAGAAGCTTATCACTGAGTTCACTGATGGCAACACCAAAATCATTACCCCTAAGAATTGTCAGTCTGTTGAGATGTATTTTAGCTCTGAGAAAATGGCTAAAACAATCGGAAGATTGGCTGAAAAGACCCCAGACGTAGGTGAAACTGTTAGTGGTGTTCTGGTAAAGAAAGGTTTCACCTATCAGATAATGGCTCCCGATGATCTCCACATCTTCTCACAGCTTTCAACCGCAAACATCACTCAGAGGATCACTATCCCATTCACCGGCGCCTTTGGTGTGATAAAGCATCGACTCGAGCAGATATACGAGAGTGTGGAATCATCAACAGATGAAGAGTCTGGGGTTCCAACATTGCAAGTGCATGATAGTGTGACTGTGAAGCAGGATTCAGATAGGCACATCTCATTGCATTGGACATCGGATCCCATAAGTGACATGGTGTCGGATTCCATCGTGGCATTGGTTCTGAACATCAGCCGGGAGATCCCTAAGGTAGTAGTGGAATCTGAGGCCATAAAAACAGAAGAAGAAAACGGGAAGAAGGCGGAAAAGGTTATTCATGCACTCCTGGTTTCACTGTTTGGGGATGTGAAATTAGGAGAAAATGGAAAGCTTATGGTAAGTGTTGATGGGAATGTGGCTCTTCTTGATAAACAGAGTGGGGATGTTGAGAGTGAAAATGAAGGTCTAAAGGAGAGAGTAAAAACAGCTTTTCGACGAATTCAAAGTGCAGTAAAACCAATCCCTCTCTCATCATCATAGTTCCTTTTCCCCCTGATTTACTTATTCATCTTTTAAATGTGCTCGACTTTGAGGATGAATTTTGGATTTGCCAATTGCATGATGAAGTTATGTTGGTTGCTTATTACCAAGCAGTAATTCCTTGTTTGTACAGCTTAGCAGTTAGCACTGAAGCATGTCGTCATCATCTTTTACTCTAATGTTTTGATATTGGTAAGATTCATTGATTTCTGCCATTAATGTGAAACAAAGGGTAAATTTTACAAGTGTAAAGCAACATTTTAATATTTAGTCTTTTAATTTCGACTCTTAAAATGTTTTTGTTTACGATGATCTCATATTTTGTGTTTTTTTTTTTAAATTTGGATTTCTTGAAAATTTAAAATTCTTATATAAAATCCTAAAATAAAAAATATTAAAATTTTATAAAGAAACTATATTTAAAATGGAATTTTTTAAGTAATGACTTAAACACAATTACAACTTGTTACGAAATCTAAATTAGTAAATTATCCGAATTTAAAGATTAAAATGAAAAAAAAAAACACTACAAAGTTTCTGATAAATGTTGAAAAATTCAAAGATCAAATTTGAGATTAAATGTTACTTTTATCTTTTATTGTTATACTTTTTATTTTTTCAGTTTTAAGCTGTTATAGGTCATAGCTTAGAATCTGTCTACATTTTGCTAGAGGTTAATTATTTGTTTGTATTAAATTATAAAATAAAATTTTAAAATTTAAAATATGCTCTATATTCTTATATGTTTTGTTTATTTGAAATTTAGTCCCTACTTTAATTTTTAATAATATAGTTTTTATTTTTAAATTTAAAAATAATTCAGGTGCAATTGTTACCAACATTATTTTTACATCTCATAGTTCCTACTTAAACTAATATAACACCTAAGCATATAAGATTTTCATAGTTTCCAATCTGTTTTTTTTTTTTTTTTTTACCTTGATCTATTTCATGATTTTGATATATGTATCAAACGATTATGAGTACCGGATGCTTTATTTAATCAGCATTATCTTGAAACAGTTAAGAAATTTTGTGAGATTCTTTTGCGTTTTTTCCAGCCAGGGAGAAAGCCATGGTTTTCAATTTAGAGTTCGTAAAGACTATAGTTACAGCTGAACAAGTACTTGTACTGGATCCTCTCCAACAGGAAGTTCTTCAATTTGTGGATTAACTAAGACTACAACTTCCTCGTTAAAGTGATTCTAAGATGCAAGGAGTGAGCACAGTGGATGTTAGTGATAGTGAACTGCATGTTTTAGCTAGTGAACAGTTGTTACCTATTCCCGAAGTGCTTCTATTTGAGTTTCAGGTTCTGGAGATAGCGTTAGAGGTTGTCTGCTGATTTCTGGACAAAAATGTCGCCGATCTTGAGAGGGATGCTTACCCTGCGTTGGATGAACTGGCAAGAAATGTCAGCACCAAGAATCTTGAGCATGTACGGAGTTTGAAAAGCAGTCTCACTCACCTGCTTGCACGTGTATAAAAGGTATTTCTTATGCCCATTGTTATTTTTTTCAAAATTCAACACCATAGTTGTTGCTCATAAGGACTAAGAAAAGTACTCCTTATCTCAACTCAGAGCATTTGTTTGTGTGTGTGTGTGAAGAGGGAAGGAATGATGAATATAACTTCTCAAGGCATCTGATGGAATCTCCAGCATTTGCTATATACAATTTCACAACGCAAACATATATATGATTCTTCAAAGATGTAACTTATTTATGCACATCATTCACACACGTGCCAGATTATTTTTTGCGAACAATTGATGAGGACCTGTTTAATGTCAGGTGAGGGATGAAATCGAACATCTTCTGAATGACAATGAAGATATGGCACATTTGTATTTGACAAGAAAGAGGATCCAAAATCAGCAATCAGAGGCTGTGTTGAGTGATGCATTTTCAAATAGCATCGCTATTAATCCGCCCCATCTACGTCAGCTTGGTTCAAATAGGAGCAGAAGTTTCAGCAGCCACTTTTTTGACGACCACAATGTCGAGGATTTGGATATGTACTGCTCGAGGCTTATTTCATGCAATTGGATGGAATTCGTAACAAGATATTATCGGTGAGTAATTCATCTTTACCATGTACGTTTCACCTCCTTTGACTTGGTTCCGAGTACCATTTCCTTCTTTCGATTTGCAGGTTCGCGAATATATTGACGATGCAGAAGACTATGTCAATATCCAACTCGACAGCCATCAGAATGGAACTCATTCAACTTCAATTGACATTGACCATAGCATCGTTTGCTATAAGTACTGAAACTTTGGTAGCAGGGTGGGTGGGTATGAACATCCCTTGTGCATTGTACCAAAAGAATGGGATATTTGAAATCTTTACTGGAGGTCATACACTGGGATGTTTGTTGATTTTCCTACTTGTCCTAGAATATGCCAGATGGACGAAGCTGATTGACGCTTGAAGTTATCCTCATCATCAAACTATCCAGGTCTATTAGCTTATACAAAATTTTATTTTATATTTTTGGTTCCTTTACTTCCTTTTAGATATGTAATTGTAAGATATCAATTTTGCTTCTTGACAGCTACCTTACATCAATTCTGATTTCCCACTGAAAGAGAAACCATGTTTTATGCATAAACAAAATAGTTTCCAACTGCTAAGCTTTCTTTTCCATTGTAGCTGTGATTTTGGGTTACCTGTTTTTTCCTCATAGCTAATGATGTTTGAAATGGATTGATTGGATCATGAACCGGACGGATTTTCAGTCTAAAGAATGACATTGAATTAGTTAGATTAAAAATCGATATGAATTAGTTGAATTGTTTTTTAAAAATAATTTTTAAATCGAAACGGTCAAACCGGTGAATCGAAAGCTTAATTTATTTATAGCATAGAGCTTAAGTTCTAATGTACGAAACTCAATATTGTTTTTTGGAATTTTATCCCAAAATAAAATCAGTATTCAACAATTTGATTGTAATGAGATATTTTAAGGTTAAAGTACTGTGTGCTTTTAAAGTTCATCAATAAACTTTGTAGGGTAAGCATATACCTATATGTTTTTTTAGTTTTTTTTTTTCTGTATTAGAAAATCATTGCATATGATTGCTCCCAACATTCTTGCTTTTATAGTTGTTTGATAGCTGTGGTCACTAATCACCCTCTCCCTGTTTGTTTGACAATTTATGTGAATTTTAATTGCTATAAAATTAATGTGAATCTCAGGGTTGTTGAACCAAAATTGTTTATTATTATTATTATTATTATTATAAACTTGATTTGAGGTTGTGTTAGATGCCTATAACGTGATCTCGTGAATTAAATAAAAATTTTAATTTTTTATTTGAAATTCTAATAACATTTTTAGTATTTTTTTTTGTAAAAAATTGCCATAAATATATTCATGTAATTATATTAAATTAATAAGAAAATTATTATAATCATGACTTGCGATATGGTGATTGCTCACTTCATCCTTTTATCATATGGTTAGGGGTTTGGTCCCGTTCATAGGAATGAAACACATTTTATAAACAATCGTTTATCTTTTCAAAAAACACTCGTGACAAGAAAATTAATCGTTGATGATGTCAATAATAAAACTATAAAAAAAAAATTTGTCGACAATTGAACTATAATTTAATTGTGTATGAATTAAATATCATTAGGCTTTATTAATTAAAATTATTATGTTTAGAGATACCCCATTTTGCATCAAGTTTTAAATCTACATAGCTTAGGTAGCTTTTCCAATTACATTAAAATATATAATGCATCTAGAAGAAGCTTGTTCAGATGTGATTATAAAGTATGGTAATCAATGACATCAATAAACATTTAGTCTTTAAATATTTTTAAATTATAAAAGAAATTGGTAACAAACATCTTAAAAGCATAATTAAGATTAATAAAATAAAAAAATTATGTTACAAATAACATGTGGGTGGAGGATATTGGTCACCAATATTTATATTTGTGTAATGTTGGATAATAAATAGAAAAGAAAAGTAACACCAAATTTTTGGAGAAGTCAGATCCCTTCTTATCTTCCTATATGAATAACATGCTGGCCTTGCAACTTGCAATTTGCAACTTGTTGTAATAAAATGGTCTTTATTTTGTACTTTTTATATATATATAATATTACATATGTTTGTGGAAATATCAATGAAAGGAACAAAAGAGAAAAACAAACTTTCATTGTCCAAATTAATTTTTTATGTATAATTTTAATTTGTTTATTGAATAATTTCATTATAAATTCGATTATATTTGTTCTTTTATGACACAATGTTTAGAACTACTCATAGTTTCTCTTCAACTTATAAATACGAGAATAAGCACAAGCAAACTCATATTCTCCTATATTGATTAAACTAAGAGTCAATAGATAATTTTATTTAAATTTTAGATTTAATTATTTTTATTGAAATAATTATACTTCCATGTATTACCTGTTATATGAATTATGGCTATAGTTGTAACTATAAACTTCTTCAAAACACAGAACATTGTACAATGCAATGAAATTGGACTAGTAATGGTAGGTAGGACCACATTAAAAGATAGTCCAAAATCTTTATGTTTTCACCCCTTTATTTTGCAATCAATGTTCAAAAACTTATAATTTTATAATTCAGGTGTTTATGGGTAGAGTTAGATTGGATTTAAGTTGAATCTATATAGAATGTAAATCGGGTCAAGCTCGGATCTTGAACGTCAAAATTCAAGCTCGGCTTATAATTTAAACAGTTTTAATTCTTTTATTCAAGCTCATTCTTTAAACTTTATATTTTTGTCTAAGTCCTAATCCCTCCCTGACCTTTATATGAAAAGATAATATACGTCAACACACTCGTTCTCCTACACTGACAATAATGCTAATGACAATCGATCTACATTCAATCGGTGAACTGAAATGAGCAAAATAATAGTTTCAATGCATAAAGAGCAATTACCATATCATCCTAATACTAAGTCTTAGAAACGGGGAGCAAGAGCAAAAAATCAGAAATAGCATGGGTAGATTACGATATTTGAAAATTAGAGGGTTGAAAGGCGAAATATATATTTCTAACTTCGCTCCTCCATATTTATTAAAATTGCTCAATCCAGTCCCTGATTCGTGATTCCCACTTCCAGCTTTCAACGCAGAGAGAGAGAGAGAGAAAGAGAAATATAAATACAATAGAAAGAGCAATAGAAAGAAAGAGGAAGGCAGAGGGTTCATAATAAGGGGAACCGAAAACGGGAAAAAGAAAACGAAAAAAGGCAAACCCTAGGAAATTCTTAGCTTCCGATTTTGATTCATTGAAGATTTACATTTCGAGATCTTAATTCTTCAGTAATCCAGAGGTAAGCTTTAATTTTTTTCTTTATAAACTTTAACAAAAAAAAAAAAAAAGGTTTGTTTTTGTTTTCAATCTGTTTTTAAATCTTTTGAATATATATGTATATATATCAAGTCAATTTGAATGCATTTTCATTTCTCACATTGTGTAACATTTCCTTTTTCATTTTTTTTTACACTGAATAAAGAATACCTAATCTTCAATGCTTAGTTTTTTATTTTTAAAATTTCCTGAGCTGCATTTTAGTTTCTATCTATTTTAGATTTTTTAGGCTCCTTTTTGTTGCTAAGGAAATGTGGAAAATAATAAGAACTCATGGTTTTAAGTATTCTATACTTTGTTTAGCTTAGGTGCTGTTTTATTTGTTAATTAATTCATTTATTATTATCCAGAACAAAATTTCAATAGGATTTTGAACCTTTTTTCCAGTTTGTGAAGAAATACTATAAATAATGCTAGAATCACTGTTATAAGTTAATTGAATCTGTTAATTTTGACAGATTTTGCTTTGCATTTTTTCTCTTTTTCGTTGGATGAAATTGAAGAGTGTCATTTAAGGTAATGAATTAGGTTATTTAGATGTCGTTGTGAGGATAGTCATAAACTGTTGATCTATTTCCTGTATGCATGATATGTGCTGCTATTTCATTCGGACTGACCACTTGCTTTACTAGTTGACATATGTCAAGTGAATGCTTTTCGAGCATGATATGAGCACGGTTACATTGGATAGGTTTTCTTGCTTGACAGAGATTGGGAAGCACTCTTTCGAGTCATTGTGTTTTGTATAGTATTTTATTTTTAGACATTCTTTTATTCACAGTTACGATTAAAATGATCGAAATACAGATCTTCATAAGAGATGTCGTGTAATGTCTTAATCTTCTAACTTCTACCTACAAAACCAAAGCAGAGTTCTTGTAACTGTAGGTTTTTTTTTTTCTTAATTCTTTGGTTTAACCTGTACCTGAAGATTTAGCAATTGGAACTAGGGATAAAATTGATGTTGATATAATGTGTGAAGTCATGTTCAAATACATGATTCCTGAGCTTTATTTTATCTTTTCTGTGATCTTTCCATTTGGATATGTATAATTCCCAGAATGTCTACTTGTTCTGTAATACTGTGTACCAGACAAACATTTTTATTATTAGATGACTGTCTGCTATGTGACAATAGGTTTGATGCATGATACAGTCTATTGTTTTTCTGATTTCCTTTGTTGAACGGAGGGCTTATTGTCTCTTGGTTTGTGAGCTGAAATCGACACCACAACTCTTTTTTCTAGCACTTTTGCTTTTACCTTTGTTCTTATCCTAATGTATCTATTTCATGATCTGTCTCTCCCATGCTTTATACAGGAACTGGTTGTTCTTGGCCAATGTCGAATTCCAAGGGGTCAACTAACATAAGAAATTTGATGTTTTCTGGCAAGCATGCCTTACTTCCTCCTAAAAGTCCATTTCCTACAGTGGCCTCAACATATAATGATAGTGCCCCCAACAGTGTAATTGGATCAAAAGCAATTCAAAAACCTAGAGAAGGAAGTACATACCACCAGCGCACTTCCTCTGAAAGCCTTCTGATAGAGGAACAACCTTCTTGGCTTGATGATCTCCTTAATGAGCCAGAGACTCCTGTGCGCAGAGGAGGTCATCGACGCTCATCAAGTGACTCTTTTGCATATATTGATGTATCTAATGGTCCTAACCTAGATTATGCAGCACAGGATGAGTATGGATATAAAAATATGATTTCTGGACTTTCTTGGGCGTCTCAGGACTTTGATCACCACAATTGCAAAGATGGTCGGCTTAACTCTTTCCGTGCTGATGTGAACTTAGTAAAGCAAAAGCATAGGGCATGGGATTCATCTTTGAATGTTGTGACTCATCCAAGTGGGCTTCCTTCTTTAAGAGAAAACACATTTGTTCAGAGTTTAGGATCATGTGCACCACAAGAACTAGAGCGAGCACAATCAACAGCAAATGGAAAACAAGATTCAGCTAAATCTGTCCCTATTGATGCAAAAGCTTCTTCTGAGAAAAAAGATAATTCTCATGCTAAGTCTTCTGCCTCTGACAGTGACACGAAAAGAGCCAAGCAGTGAGTAGCCCGTTTCTGTTGTTTCACAAAGGAGTGTAGTAATACTGTAGTAATATATTGTGCTCTCCTGGTTGTGAGGCCTGCTATGTTTTTAAAAAAAAAAAAAAATCCTTTTTGTTGCTTGTGCTTGCATAAAAATTTCACACTGTTGTCAATATCTTTTAAAAGTTACAGTTTATGACTTATGAGCTCAAGGAATACTGATAGTTACTTGTAATGCTGCTAATGTTGTTTGTGATTACTTTTGCCTATAATGATGAAATTAATAAGGAGCTAGTAAGTTAATTTCCAATGGGAGTTATAAATGATTCTAGGATATGGATCTGCAGGTTCCCTAGGAATGATTGTATGATTGGATGTTTTTTGCAGTTGCATTCACTTTGTAGTTGTTTTGCATTTTTGGCCTTGTACCTTGGGTTCTTTGGCTAGAATATGTTTTCTTTTTTTCTCAGTGGAATCATCTATCACATTCGTTCTATTCTTTTCTTTTTGTGCCTGGTGTTCAAGTTGATATATCTTTTATTAATAACTAGTGACTTTGATTTACTTTTGCTGTATGATTCTTGAAGCTTTTATCAAAATATTTGGTTAATATACTGATGCCTATGTTGGTAGAAATTGTTTAATTATGGTACTTTGTTATTGTCTATTGCAGGCAGTTTGCTCAACGCTCAAGAGTGCGTAAACTTCAGTACATAGCTGAGCTGGAAAGAAATGTACAAGCTTTGCAGGCAAGAGTTAGTCAAAACTGAAGTTATTACTATTATCATATACTTACATTTGAAATTGACTTGAAGTTATGAATCAGTATACGCCATATAATAATGAAGTGTTAATTGTGTTTCTTACTTTATAGGCTGAAGGATCTGAAGTTTCAGCTGAGCTTGAATTTCTTAACCAACAGAATCTTATTCTTAGCATGGAGAACAAAGCTCTTACTCAACGTTTAGAAAGTTTAGCTCAAGAGCAGGCTATCAAATACCGTAAGTGCCTAAAGCATGACCTCTAAGGCTCTGATTAAATGTTATTTTCCTGCAGTACATATTGCATTTCACCTTTTTTTTTTCTTTCCCCAACCTTCTAATTATTTGTATGAGCTGTACTAATTGGTATCTTGAGGGATGATAAACCAGATAGGTTTTTGTAGTCCACAAGCTGCTAATGAATATGCTTCAAAAGGAAACAACAATACAGGCAGTAGAAACTTTGACCGAAAGAATTACCGAATAGTTGGTCTGAGATAGTTTGGGCATGAGTGGCTTGATAAACTAAGATTTGCTACTAAATTCTAGAACGATTTGGGAGGAGGAGGAAGATATATGAAGAAATTTGTATTAGAGATCACAGGTTTCTTTGGTCGTGATTTAGTTTATTACACTATTAAGGGATATAAATGTCTTCTTGTGCTTTGAATGGGAGGAGTAAGATATGTCTTGACTCATGAGTGATTGACTTTCACTTGTTTTACCTATCATGTTAGGGGGGAAAATATAGGGGTCCGTGGTCCATGTCTTATTCTTTTTGTTTGGAAAAGTGATTTCCCCCTTTCTTGCGAGGCACAGGCTCCCTTGACAATGCATTGGATCTTCCAGAAGCATGAATTATTATGAGGGCCAATGTGTCTAAGAGGCCATCATTGATTTGTTTGTGATGAACATTAGTTATTTTATTTGTTTAAAACAATGTTTTATAGAAGGAAAACTAAACCGTGCAATCATTGTGCTCAGTTGAGCAGGAAGTATTGGAGAGGGAGATTGGTAGGCTACGAGTCTTGTACCAGCAGCAACAAAATCAACAGCAACAGCAACCGCAACAAAAGCAGCCATCATCTAGCCATCGACGCTCTAGCAGTAGAGATCTTGATTCCCAATTCGCAAACCTCTCTGTGAAGGAGAAAGATACTAGTTCAGGCCATGACACCGTCACCGGTCCACTCCGCATTTAAACATCTAATTTAGCCAGAGCTTTTTGTGCTAATACTTCAACCGTCGCTGCCATGCTGACCAAATTTGTTGTTTCCATTTGTGCTGGATAAAGCCAAGTTCATCTGGTCTTGGTGCCCTCCCTCTGCCTGATCTCCTCTTTATTTTCCGTCATATCTTACCCTTATTATTTTCCTTTCAGCCAATTAAATCTTCTTGTGCACCTGGTAGTCATTGCCGAAAATTCAATTTCTGGCCCATGATTCACCTGAGGTGGTAAACATGAAGAACAGGTTCCCCTTCCTATCTGTTCATCAGTGGTTATTGTGGTTCTGGAATTTTATCTGCTCCATTTTCCCTCCATTTTGAGTATCCACCCGGTGGATCCCACCTTATAGTGCAGAGATCTTTAGGCTGTTTAGTTGTGCATTATATATAAAATGCATAGTGGCAGGAAATTATTTCTTGTAAAATGTTTTAAATCAAATCTCTGTCATATTTCTGGGTTCTGTTGGTTATAATTATTTGCCTGGTATTGCCCCTCAGCTTGAAGATATTTGCTGTTTACAGGTTTGCAATCATGGAGCTGCCCTGGTAACATAACCCTAAGAGTAGTTTCAACTACTCTATTTGTTTTTTACTAACTTGAGCTTACTTTTAATATGATTGTCATTACCAACCTTACTAGAACGCAAATTCCTAGACAGACAGCTCATTTACGTTTCAGCTGACTCAATGTGACTAAGGCAGTTAATTCCGGACAGGGAGGACAGAATTGGATTGTTTAAGAAAAAGAGGAACAGCCAATGTTATTTGCTCAGTTACTTTTGGATGGTAGGGTGAATCATGTGAGTTGAAAGCGAAGCTTATGTGAAAGAAAGATGTTATTGCATTCCAGGCTGGTCAGTGGTCACCCTTGCCCTACAACCATTATTGAGCTGTAAGGATGTTAACCCACGATCAAGCCCTTCTGCAAATTGCATGCTAGTTGTCATTTATATACAAGAATCCGAGAAAGATGTTAGTTGTCTGTATGTTGCTCAGATTCTTCCTTTTCCTTGAACAGTCGTATCTGATGCACGGATATGGAGATATTTTCTTTAAGTACATGATTTTTTTAAAAAAAACAAGCTAATTTTACCCGTGTCGAATATATACTTATATTGGACACACTTGAATCCAATGCAAGCCAGGTTGGTTTTGCGTTCAAGTGTGTTTTTTTTTTTTGGATTAAGGTAATTTAGCCCGGTTTAAGGCTCGGGTTCCTTCAAGTCATTTGAATTCGATCTCGGGTTAGGTTTGTGTTAGCCTAGCCAAAATTTCAGATTCTGAATAAAATTTACAAGCCTGTACCACAATCTTTCTAGCATTCACAATCAAGAGACAGTTCCAAACCGGGTAGGAACGTTTTCAAGTTCTTTCACCTTTACTTTATAGCAATTCTCAATGGAACAAAGAAGAGTGGTTTTTGTACAATTAGAAACTTGAAAACTCTCACTACTCAGCACATAATATTAGCAGCCACAAAAGGAAAAGGATGGTAGAAAAGCTCAATTGGGCACCAAGTTGTGCAGTACTAGGCAGCCTGGGGTACTGATCAGGAGGGGGCATAACGCATTCATCGCCATTAAAAAGAATCCTTCTAGGGAAACCCCATCCTTCTCTGAAAGTGAACATATCTGGATCTTTGAGTAGCAACATTTCTGTTTGAACATTTCCACTTTCACCTTCCTGCAGCAGCATGTCATTGTAATACTCAATCCCCCAAAACATCCCTGTATCATCTGCAATTTAGATGCATCAAATGTTATGTATCCTCAAGCTATTAACATTTTGTCACGCTGGGACCAAAAAGCAAAAAAGTTAGTATTTAGTCAAGTTCATCTCAAGTTTTAGTTGTTCTGTTTGGATTATATGGATTTGAGGCTCAAGGTTTGGGAAATTTCAAGTTTGGGCTATCTTGGGTTAATTTTGGATTCAAATGGTTGACCATTTATAGTTAAAACAAATTTGGTCGAGCTTGGGTTCAAATTGGTCGAGCTAGATTTTTGAATTCGGGCCACAGATTACCAGTCTAAATACTAGCAATATAGGGCTAATTTATGCATTAACCCTACATTATTGTATTACTAAAATTTTCCAGCCCACAAATAAGTGGCATGGCATCAGCTGGATGACTGAATGGACCTTCTATATAACTTACTGATCTGGCCATATTGGTTAAGTGGTTCATAGTTGAAGCTGAAAACTTGTATCAAGCTTTTCAAGTTGGGGTGCAATGCCACCAAGTTCCACTGGCTGTAATTCTTCAAGATATTCAGATTATTCACAGTTATCTTCACCCTCCAATAGTGTGTGTAACTTTGTTTCACATGCCAATGAACTCGAATTGGGCACATATGCTGCGAGCACCTCACAAAAGATGGTGACTCCCGGTTCAAATCTTTTATTTGTCGCAACAACGACGGTGTTTCACCAAATCTGTTTAAAAGTAGTCAGAACCAATGCAATTGTAAGTATTCTTATGCAGCTTTAAGAAGAAATGTCCTCAAAGTTCAACAAAAATGCCAAGCCAAGTATCCGTGCATGTTTTGTATGTATGATTAAAGGAGGATTTACTTTAAACATTTTGCTCCAGCGAATCTTATGCAGCCAATGTACTCAAAGTTCAAATATCATGCAATGCCAAGCATGCATGTGTGTATGTACATATCCATGCATGATGAAAGGAGGATTTACTTTACACATTTTGCTCCAGGTAATCCTTGGCAGCTGCAGCTGCACTTCGGACAAGGAACAATGGTGCTATTGTAGAATGCAGATAAGGACACACAGCACTTTGGAGAAGTAGATGCCAAAAATTGTGAGTACATACATGTCACATTCCATGTCCCTGCAATATATATACACATACATATTTATAGCAAGTTCAGTTCAGTCCAAGGAAAAAAAAATAGAGCTAAAACAACCATATAAACGGTAATGATTAGTGTTAATGGTGAAAATATCAACATTGATTAAGCAATGCAAAAGGGTTACGTATAATCTGGGAAGAACATACCAAGAGCTTGTGTCCACCGACGACCTCCATCCGAACTATACTTACTCGGTGCAACCTGAACCGGTTTTGCACAGGTATATCCCGGAACTCCAATAGTGAAATTTTCGGGCATATGGAAGCCGGATTCATTGGTAGCGGCACTGGTACTCATCTGAAAGACGGCACCGAACTTAGATGGGTCTTGGATCATGGATGATAAGATGCCTCCTTTGCAACAATTAGTAGTTTGCATGTTATATGGGGCTCCAGGTAAAAGGTCAACAATGAAAGGCCTTTTTTCACAACAATGAGGCAATTGGCCACCTTTGAACCTTGAGCAGTTGCCTTGCTCAGTAGCTTCAGCTCCTTGCATGGCCCAAATCACCTCATCACGGGTCCAATCCCATCCCATTTTCCACCCAGGCTGCTCTATGTGGCGATATAGTTGGAAATTAAGTATTGATACCTTCACCTGCAAATTTAACACCAATTAATGGATGGTGATAACGTTAATCCTTTATCTCTAGTTCAATGTCTATGCTTGGAGATATATATATATATATATATATACACTTTGCAAAGTGCACTTTTTTATGTGATGTTTTAAGTTCAAATTAGTTGAAATGTATTGGTGAGTGAAGAAATCTTAGGAACCCAAAGAAAACAATTCTGGTTTGTGTTTCATGATCTAAATATATGCAAACACGCTTCTACCCTTTTTCCTTTTTTTTTTTTTTAATATTATTTTAAGTGAATAAAATTAATTAATATATTTTATATGATTTTTGAGAAAAAAGATAATTTTATGTGCTTTTTTTTAAATTCAATATTTTAAATACAAAATATTTGTTTGTTATTATAAAAAATAATTATATAAAAATTAGAATTCAATTATTTCAATAATTGCGATAGTAAAAACTTCTCCAGTCACTTTCAATTTCAATTTTGAAATTGATTAAATTGGTCCTCTAAAAATGTTAGAGCAATATAATCTCCATCAATTTCAAAAGTGAAAAACTAAGGACAATTAATCATGACATTAATGCTTTTCGTTAATTGTACATAATTTTGATTAGTATAATAATAGATTTAGCCTTCAATTTTAACATATTTTGCTATTTTAGCTTTAATTCTAAAAATTTCAATAACTTCATCCTCAAAATTTACATAAATGTTGTAATATAATTTTTAAAATTAGGACCAAAATGGCAAAATATGTAAACATCAAAACCAAATTTGTTACTATAGCAATTAAAATTATGTACAATTGATAGAACACATTAATGGTATGATTAATTGTCTTTAGTTACTCACTTTCGAAATTGACAGGGATTAAATTGCTCCAAAATGTTTTTTTAAGGACGGATTTGCTCAATTTTGAAATGGAGAGGGATTGGAGAGGTTTTTTACCTTCTTTTTTATAAAATGACAATATTACACCCTTTGAGTGATGACGTATAGGGCAACAATTGGACAAACAAGCCTTCAGTTTGTGGACCCAATTGTCCCCCGAAACTCAAGCCCTGACAAACAAATGTACATTCATCTTACAACTAAAAAAAAAAAAAAAAAGGGGAAAAAAGGACAGAGCGCAGTGAACACAAAACATGCATTGGACTGTAACATAACAGCTCTTCGAACTTCAAAGTTCAAACTTTAGAAGATATATATCATATTTTTTTCACTGTTAGATTCAAAACCCAAAAAAATAAAAAAATAAAAAACTGAAAATTCTTAATGGGAATTAAAAATGAAATCTGACATATATAGGAATATTGCAAAGAATTAATTGCTTAAGAATGAGAAACTTACATCATTAGAGCCAGGATTTGATTGCAACAGATCCCATTTGATTGTTATGTTTCCATGAGGATCCAAAGGATCATATCCATCTGCATTTTTAATCAAAAATATATAAAAAAAATTAAACCCAGAAAATAAAAAAAAGGGGCAAAAGAAAATCAATTATATAAGAATATATATAGAGACTTACATGAGGGTGAAACTGAGCTGAACAGAAAGAAGATGATGAAAGATGAGATAACATCAAATGATATTTGAACAACAAAGTAAAAAGGGTTGATTTTCATAACTCCCATTCTTCAACAAAATCAATTGTTTTTTTTTTGGGGGGTTTAAATTGTCACTAAAAAAATCACTAAAAAAATGGGTTTTTTCTTCTTCTTGTTTTGGTGTTTAAATGTGAGTGGCAAAAAAACAAACAGGAAAAAGAGAGAAGATTAGAGAAGTGTTTTTCATTTGGTTTGACTGTTTAACCCTATTTGAGTGACTCTCAGCAAAAAAGGTTAGAAATAAATTGTAATTAATGCAGTGATAAAGGTTCTTCTTGGATTTGCCAAATTTGGGTGCAAAGAATGCGTCTATTTCTACTTTTATGATTTGTTCAACATTCAGATTTGATGCTTCACGTGTATTCTACATACTCAAACCTCACATTTTCTATTTTTTTTTTTTTACATAATATTTAAAATTATTAATAATTTCTTTTTTAATTTATAAATAGAAATATAATACAATATACCACGTATTATTATAAGTTTGATCAAAATTCAGTTGTGTATATATGTATGTATATGACATTTTATTTAGGGCCAATTGAGCTTATTCTACTTTTTTGAGTCACCTTCAATGTTGGGCCATTGTTGTATCTTCTTTGGGTTTTTATTTTTAAAAGCAAGTAGGTCCAACCCTAAATTCTACTTTCATGAATATATGAAATTACTACTACAAATTGGGAATGGTCAATGGATTTGATTATAATTGATTGGAATTTTATATATATATATATATGGTATGATTGAGTAATTTATTTCATTTCTTATAGGAGTTGAAAATTGAAGAAATTAGGAGGAAAGTTACCATTATAACTATTAATTTTTTAAATGTAATTATATTCTATCAACCCATGTTAAAATATTACATTTTTTAAATTATGTGAGGATGTAATTATTATTTTTTAATCAAAACATATTCTTAATCTATGATACGATAATTTTATGCATAAAAAAATAAAATTTTAATTCTAAAATTCTCACAAAATGACTCATTCGTCACGCTCATGATATTGTGTATAAAAAATCTTTGAAAGCTTAGACTATGACAGTTACTGGTGAGAATTTGAACGAATCAAATGAAAAGATTTTGAGTTAATCGTATTGATGAGTTATATTTTATCATCTTAATTCGATTTGAATTTTTTCGAATCGAGTTGAGTGAAATGAAATTCAAGTCAAGTCGAATAGACTGGAATTGTTTGAGTTAAATTAAAAAATTAAACATTTCAAATTAAAATCTTATTACAGTATAACTAATTCCACGTTTGAGCACATAAATTTGAAATCATATGTATTTGAAAATTTTTTCAAAGCAAAATATGAAAAAAAAAACTTCAAAGTGATAAAATTGAATCATTAATTAATTTATTTAGGTTCCAAAATTATTATTTTATAAAAGTTTAACTTTCTTTAGAAATTTATTAAATTTATATATATTTTAAAATATAAATTTTGGAATTTTTATAAATATTTTGAATTTTTGAAAATTATTTTGAATTTTTTATAATTTTTGTTGAGAGGCTAATTTGCTCATTTTCAAAATTAATTAAAATTAAAGGGATATTTACACTAATCTGTTATTCAAATTATTTGAGTTATTCGAATTTTAAAATTCACCTCGAATTGAACTCGAAACTTGAATTACCTATTCGAGTTGACTCAAAAATTTGAATAACTCAATTCAAATAACTTAAAATTTATTTTTTTTAAATTACTAATTTAGACACTATCATTACATACTTTTATCAATTTAGTCACTTACCGTTAATTTGTCATTAAATGTACTTAAATTTAGTATTTTTTTATTTTGATCACTCATTTTATCATTTTAATTTTTTTCTTTTTTAAGATTTAATTTTTAGTTTTCTTAGCGAAGAAAAAATCTGAGATTTTACTAGAGAAATTAGGGTTAGAAAAACCATTTTATCTTTCTAATTTCTTTTATTTTTATTTTAGAATTAATTTCAATTTTTCTTAATAAAAGGAAAGGAAAACCATTAGTTTTACAGAAATTTACTTGGGCTTTTATAGACTTTAGTTTTTATTAGGAAAATCAATTTATCTTTTTCATTACTTTTCTCAGAATTAATTTTAGTTTTTTAATAAGAGAAAACCTAAAGGTTTATATAAAATTACCCAATTTTATAGAAAAACGTTGATTCTTACAGGAAAAATTATTTTATTTTTAATTTCCTTTAATTTTTATAATTAATTTTAGTTTATTTATAGTTAATACGAAAAACATTTTTACAAAACATTTGACATAATGTCAGTGTTTTATAAAATTAAATCAATTATATTTATAAAGTTTTAAAATTGTAATAAAAATATTTATAAAATTAAATATATTTATAAAATCTTATAAAGTTGAGAAATTATAGTTTAAATATAAAAAATATATAATTAAAAAATGAAAATTTAATAAACATATGGAAACAAAGTGATTTGGTTAAAATAAAATCTTAAACTTCAATTTCATAGTTAGTAAGGAAAACCTCAAAAATTAAATCAAATTATTACCGATGATTTAAATGATTTAAAAAAGTTAAATCAAATTATTACCGATAATTTAAATGATTTTAAAAAATGATTGTCTTGGTTCTAACTCATTTCCACTCTAATATATTTTAAGTTCAAGAGTTGACAAACGTCTTATAAAAGTTTAATAAAATATTTTAAAAATGTTTATTTATTTTTAATTAAAAAATATAAAAACTCTCGAAAAAAAAAAGTCAAAGAAAAGATTAAGAAAAAAAAACATATTAGCCCTTAACTATTTTTTAAGATCGATCGAAGGTGAACCGGGGTAGTGGTTTGCGTATGGACCCCGATGACCTTCGGTTTCCCTTTTTGGTGATTAAACATCGTTGTCAATCGCGCATTAAGGTGATTCTATTAGCCATTTATAAAAGCCGAAATGAGTTGCTTACGCCATCCTGTTATGTCATCATCATTAAATTTAAGGGTAAACTAGTTAGTAGTCCTCAAATTATTAGAGTATTTATAAATTGGTCACCCAATTACGGAAGTTTTTAATTTCATCATAATTTTTTTGAAATTTGATTTTTTATCATTCTTTTAAATCGTTAATGGAATGCTGACGCGCTCGTTCTCTTGTTCGCATAATAACAAATTTTTATCTCCTACAATTTATACTATCAATTTGATCCCATTTGTAAAAAAAAATCAACAAATTAAAATTCTAATTTTTTAAAAATAATAAAAAATTAAAATTCAAGAAAAATATATAAATTGTTAAAATTATTTTAATTATATGTAAGTGAAATCAATTTTTTTAAGATTTTCATGGATTCATTTTCTTCCATAAAACTTAATTCTAAGGAGTTAAAATGCTTAGATCTTAAAACCCACGTCGTGTTTTTCAACTTCTTTTAACAACTTCAAGTTATTGAAGATGACCAAAGCACCGAAAAACAATACCCATGAACTTTGAATAAAGAGAGAAGTTTAAATATATTTAAATGGTATTTTATTTGATAGAATATGTTAGAGACTATATAAGATGATTGATGATAAAATCTATAAAAAAGGAAAAATAAATAATTTCATTTTGCATATAATTAAAATAATTTTTAAAATTGAAATCAAATTGTTTAAATAGGTAAATGTTTGGAACTAAATTTTTTATTATACCAATATCAAAAAGTCATATCAACATTCTGTGGAGGAGCGATCAAACCATCAATTTTAAAAAAATGTTAGTGATGAAATTGAAAATTTTTACTAATTGAATGATTAAAATAGAAAAAATCTAATAGGTGGATGACCACCGACGAAATTTACCCAAAATTTAATTACCTCATCTTCCTTTATCTAGAGGATTGCCGTACGCTTTTCCCTTTCAAAACTTGTCGTTGTCGACCGACGGGTCGATTTGCCATGAAGGTGCGGCTACGGCTAATATCCACTGATGGCTGAAACCCATAAATATCCGACTATCTATCTTCTCGCCATGCTGTCGCTTTTATAATAAAGTTATGATAGAGCAAAAAAAGTCCAGCAAAATATTGAAATTTGTGATGATTTTAAAACTTTGTATTAAGTTTCTATTTATTTATTTAGGTTGTATTGGGTAATTGATTGATAGTTGATAGCTGACTGTTGATTGCAGTAGTTGATTTGATTAATTGATTCTATTAGTTTATTTGATGAACTAATTCTATTAATTGTTTATTTAAAATTATTTGGTAAAACTTAGTGATATATATTAAATGTCACATAAAGGCATGACATATTTTATTGTTTAGTCTTTATTGGGTTAAATTATTGAAATAAAATATTATTACCAATGAATTAAAATATTCATTATGAAAATTAATTAGTGAATATTTTTGAAATTTTAAATAAATAAATTTCTTAAGTTCTTTATTTGCAAATATTAACCTTGTGGAAATTGATAAATATTAATAGTGAATCAATATAATTATAAATTATATTGTTAGTAATAATTATGTCACGCTCTGAATAAATTTGTCAAATAGCATATTTTAATTAATATAAAGTTGTATGAGAAATCATTTTATAGAAATAAATTAAAAATAAATTAAAAGTACATAAATATTTAAGAAATAGATACATATCCAACCAAGTAAAAATAAATATTTAAGAAACATGACGTTGTCTTCTAGCTTTTATCAAACTAGTAGTGATGCCATTACTGATTTTTTTCATTTCATTAGTACTCATACGCTTAACTTCTTGAGTGGAAATGCATGTAAAAAATCGACTAATAGGAAGGAAAACAATCAATTTTCAGGGGAAAAAATTTCAACAAATAAAGGTTAAAAAAAAGTACAACAATTTAAAATCATAGAAAGAACTAACCCTAATGAGATTATTTTAAATGATGCAATAAATTGAGGTTGATTCTCGAGCCTTTTTATCAATAAAAAAGAGTGTTAAATGTTAGCTTGTATTTAATATAGATTATATTTAAAATGCGTGAATCAAAATTTTAATTTATTTATAATTTTAAATCGCTCTCTTAAATGTTAATGACATTTTATTTTTCAACACATCATATCTAAATTGTTTGTATCGTAGGTATACAAGTAATTAAATTTTGATGCATATTTTTGGAACATGCTTTATGTTAGATATAAGTTGACATTTAAACCCCTAAGCTAATTAACATTAAGTTTATAGAATAACATGATTAATGTGATACCGATCTTTTAGAACTTAATTAAAACATTTTAAAGTTTATGAATCAATTTAAAATATGAATCATTGTTTGAAGATGTCTAGTACAATTAATCTCATTTTTCATCGTAAAGACTAGCCCACGATCATTCATAGATTGATTATTAATGTCTTTGCTATTATTATAAAAACCAACATCCAATGATTAATCTCTCTTAAGTAATTAACTCAAAACTTGAACATCTCCAAATAGTATAAGTTGGATTTTATTTTTTTAATAAAATATTTTAATGCATTTTAATTCACCTCATTTTACATTCATAAAGATACCAATATAAATCAAGCTAACGAATAACAACAGCTCCTTAATGAGACTCTGTTTAAACTCTGTTATTATCATTATCTGCATCCACCAACTTGTGATTTGTACAAATATTATATACCACAAGAATAAAGTTCCACAGTTCTATATAATCTGTTTCCAAGTCATGGACATGAAAAGTGCCTTTTTATTTTCATATTGCTGGTTAATCCATGATGTGATATTTGGCGCTTGCCACTTGTCGTTCTTATATCTGAAACATGTTTACTAGTCTCACAAGCAACTTATTTTGTCAAACATATTGGATAGGACTTTCAATGTCACTAATGCACACTCGCGGTAGTACTTGGCCTAGCCTTCCCAAATTTTATGATTGGATCTCGAGTGATCCCCCCTTGCCTATTTAAGAACTGCAAATTTCTCTACTTCCCATAGTTGTTAAAAAGAAAAACCCTAAAACCGTAGGTACGTAGTAGCCATGGGAGTGCCACCACTGTACTCTGAAACAAATGAAATTTTCTCGAAAGACCTATCAAAGACCGACGTTGGTGTGAGGCTATCATTTCCCATGAAGGCTCTAAAAGATTTTCAATTCCTTGAAGGTGAAAACAAGACGGAATTCGAAGCTGCCGATGGAATTGGAAATCGTTGGAGATTTGGGCTCTCCAAAAGGAAAGCTCGCCACTCCAAATTCCACCCCAAACCTGTGTTGTCTTCAGGTTGGCTTGCGTATGTTAAAGCAAAGGGTCTGCAAATAAATGACAGGTTCTTTCTTTACGGCGACCTAGACAAATTATCGACCAAAAAGAGATTCAGAGTTCAAGCACAGAGAAAAGTTCGCAGACCCATCAAGTTATTTGGCAAAGAAATACTCGTTGAAGAGGTTTGGGTTGATATTGAGGAGTTGGAAGGCCTAAAGCAAGAGACTTCTCGTTCAATTTCATGAACCAACCAGAGCCTTCGACACTAGTAAAAGTGGTTTAAAGCTTCAACTTTTGTTTTTTCTTTCTCTGATAAAGCGCCACTATTTCTTAAAATCTTGATAATGTATGAAATGATTATTCTATGATAATGGAACACTGTTGTTGTACGTATGATGCATGTTGTTAGATAAATTATTCTATAGAAAGGGTTATATCATAAGCACTTCTTTCCTTTTTAACTCTCTCCCCCTTTTAACGAAAAAGTTAAATTTTCATCCATGGAAGGTGTATATATTATTTGTAGATCAGATTGTCATATGTCTTCTAAAATAAAATGTATTTAATTTTAAAATATTTTAATAATGTAAGGTACATTTTATTTTCAGAGAAAAAATACAAGTTTAAACCATAGAAATGATTTCATTAGGAGGATCATTATAATTCCTATAAAGATTAATTTTATTTATCGTAAAAGGAATATGAAAAAACATTCATCATACCAAAAAAAAGATGTCCTCATATAGTTTATTCACATTACATAAAATAGAATTTAATTTTTATAGATTATAAAACGGATTAAAAAGATGATATAGCATTAAATATTAATCCAAGCAAAAATATGAATAGAAAAACAGTCATGCTAAATGATTGTTTTATGAAAATATGATAGCTGACATTGTTCACCTTTTTCTTGAAAAAAAGACACGTGCCAACATCACAATAAATAAATTGTAATTTTTTCTCTAAAATATTTTGAAAACTTATCCTATCTTCCTAAATAATCTAAAGACAAATTTAATTTTATAAATATCTTTTCTATTTAGTGAATTCCTAAAAGAATAAATATTAGCTTGTGGTTTATTTAAAAAAAAATGGTGCACTTTTAGATAGCTTTATCCAGAGCGCGCGTAATGGTAAGCTTCTCCGTTTCGAAACGTCTCGACGGGTTACTTACTATGTCGCGCGTCAAACCATGCAACATCGCAAAATAGGAAGACATGAAGAGCATAGCGCGATTACAAATAAAAATGGTGACCCCATAAAATCATGCATCGCTTTTCATTGCACATTTGCAACAATAAAGCAAGTACGTAGATCTTCTCATAGAGAAAAGAAAAAGGTAAACTAAAATAATCATATCAGTACGCTATATATTGATATTGAAATTTACCCTTTAATTAATTCACCGAAAAACTGAAATACTTTCTTTGACCTTTATAATGGGTGGCGCGATAAAAGGCCTTACAAAATCCATTGGTGATCCTATAATAAAATAAAATCTAAGACTGCCACAAACCACGTCAAGGGTTTATTTCTATCCCCAAGCAATAGTCCGGCTTTGTTTTAATTTTTCTTTTTTGTCAGATGGATGAAATATGTGTAATTTATATTACATTTATATTTTAATCACTCAATTTAAAAACAGTTATAAAATAATCATTAAATTATCTTAAAGTTTTTTTATTTAAGTTATTAAATTGTTAAAATCGTTATTTTATGGTCTTTTTTATTCTCATTATTACTTGTATCAATCGAAAGCACTCCTCTTTCTGTTCTATAGTTCAGATTTTTTTTCATGAAACAATTTTGAATGTCACAAATATATATGCAAACTAAAATCCAAACAGGTTTCTTCTCCTATCTTTGACACTTACCATCAGATCAACTTAGATATAAGATATGTTCTACTACTTATCGATGGGTAGTGATCCATCGGATCGACCGTCGAACCATTTCTTGAAGCTCGCTAGTCAAACTTTAAAAAAAAACAAACTTAATAATCCAGGAACTTAAATAAAAATCTTTTGGATAGTTCAATAACTTAAATGAAAATTTTCGAATAATTTAGTGACCATTTTGTAACTTTTCGAAGTCACGTGACTAAAACGTAAACTTGCTAATAGTTTAGTAACATTGGGTGTAGTTTACCCTTGAAATATTACCTCTGAAATATTTCAAAATGTTGATATTTAGTACAACAAGGGGGAAAACAAGGAGGAAGTTGTGTTAGTATGTAGGAGGCTGATTCACCTAAACAGACAGAGAGTCGGAAAGGACAAGCAGATGGTTGTGAGAGTTGAGGAGGCTGATTTGCAAAGAATAAGGACTCAATGATTTCTAAAAGGGAAAAATTTCAATTTTGTCATTGTTTGGGAGGGTATTTATAGTTAGTTAAAAAAAGGAGATTATTTATAGGAGATGCCTTATTGTCTACTTGCATGATGTGGCAAGGCGGTTATCATCATGGGTTACGTAAGGGACATACATAGCGGGACCCACTCTATTACTCCTTCAAGCAGTATGAGGTTGTTACGCCTAGGTGGGTCCCAGTGATCCTTAGAAGGAGTGTTGAAACATATAGGAGTGTTCACACTAAAAGGTGGGTGGCCTGAGTGTTATATCTTCATTTGTAAACTTGTAATTTTTTCGAACATATTAGTTAATAGAACAAATTCATTGGTTACATTAATATACTTCGTATGATTCTCCTCATATGGTTTTTGCACGCAAAGCAAAAATGGAAGTAAATGTTGTGCATTGGTTGTCCAATATTTAAACTAATACTAAATGGTATTATGTGATTAGATTGTAATACGAAAAGACAACTATATTAGTAAACGAAACTAAACATGTCATTATTCTAATCGAAAATGAGCAAACTGAATGAAAAACTAATATGTTGTCTATCAAAGCCCAATTAGAGAGATGTTTTGTCTTGGGCATCGGAACAGATGACTCCTAGAAGATAGAGACATAGATGTGATTGACTGGACTGATAGTAAATCAGACTGGACCCAAGAATAATAGATCCTGAATCTGTTTATGAGTTTATTCACTTATGATATTTATAGTATGGGATACCTAAATCTTGAGTGGATGACAACCTATGTATGCGTGACTCATACACTTTGATGTAAGTAAAAGCTTGAGTTCGAATAGATAAGGAAGCGAAAGATGGTGCATTGAGTGTACAACTTCTACAATATGTAGTGTCATTCATAATAATGGAATTCATAGCCCAATACATGGGTAAATAATATCCTTTCATTAGCATTATATGGTTTATGAAAAGTAAACGTGACCACAAGTCATTTGTCTTTTTAATGAATAACTTGATTACTGTTTGATAATCATTGACTTTTCATAAAAGAAGATGTAATGATTACCATGAGATAAAATAGGATCATATTGAAAGAATATATATTATTCCAAAGAGATTAAGGATATCCTATGAGGTTAACATACTTATGACAAGATCATTGGACGAGCACTGATAAAGTTGCTTTCATAATTATATCCTCTTGGGGAGAGCTCAGTCACGATACTATAGTGGAATGATTTCGTGTCTGAATGAGTTTATAATTAATAGGCAAAAAGTTGAAATTTAATTATAAATCATTTGAGCCTCAATTGCACATGTCCAATTGGTTATTCCGCTAGCTTGTTGAAACCAGAAATGAATTGCAGGATGAAATAAATGAACAAAAATGGATAGAAATGATATGGTTAGAAAAATGGGTTACATTCAAAAATGAATGTGGTTTTCTCACTAAGTATGGAAATGAACTGATAATTAATTTATGGTTTTCAAATTATTATTTAATTATTTAAATAATTGAAGTTTGAAAATGGAGTTAAATTAATTGATCATTGTGAATCCAATTAGATGTAAAAAAATTAAATATATTTTCTCATAAATTCTTTTACAGTAAAGTCTTCATGATTTTAACGAATTAAAATTATGTAGAGAAAATTATTTAATTGAGAAATTAATTAATTTAAATTAATTAAGCAAATAATATTTAATTTGAGAAATAGAAAAAAAACATATATTGGGTTGGAATAAATTATAAAGTGTTGGGTTAAAGTCTAGGAAACACATATAATTGGACCCGATATACGAGAGGCTCAATTCCCCTTATATGGAATACATGGGACGACAAACCCTAGTATTCCTATCTAAGGTTGTCGCCCCTCTCCCTAAATAATAGGGAATTGAGATTTTTTCTATCAAAATAATATTATTTGTATTCTACCACTTCAACTAAGATTCTACCAACTCTTCCTATATATAGATGGCACTACTAGGTTTCAGATCACACCAACGAAAAGAGAAAAACACAAATTTCTCTCAAGCTTTCAATATTGCTATTCTAGCAAAAAGTAGTGGAAATTTATTTTAACAATAAATTATATTTTTTGGGAATTGAGAATCTACCAAATTCTATTTAAGAGAGATTTACTTTCCCAATGAAAGTAAAAAAAATATTTCTAGTTCTGTATTTGATTCGATTTGTTCGAGCCCACACTCGAAGTAGTTCATGTTACGAGAATAGCAGAGAAGATTGTTTGGTTAAAAGCCGAGAATGAAAAGAATTCGTCTATCTGAAAACACAAGTACGAATTCGGTTTAAAGTTTATTGTTATAAATATCACAAACCGAGTTAGTTTCAAAATTTTTATTTTTCGTTGTGCAAGAAAACTATTTCTAAACAAGATTTTTTCCAACATGTTACACCTAGGTCGATCCCAGTGATCCCTGGAAAGAGTGTCCAAATGTGTAAGAATGTTCACATTAAAAAGTGGGTAGTTAGATGGAGGAAGGAAATCTCTTCTATTAGCGGCAATTAGTGTCGAGAAGTCAATCTTGAGGGCTGAATCAGTTGAAGATGGCACAACGGATGGGGGTGAGGAACTGCCCTTAGATATCCACCAATAGCTCTTTTGAATGTGCCATGTGTCTGGGTTTAGATGGTGCATAGTGGTATAACACAAAGCAATGCGTGTAACCACATTACAATTTGTACCTATATTTGTATAAAATTGTGCACATATAAAAACAATTAAAATTTAGAATAGTAATATTACTTTAAAAAATTGGATACTAATATAATATATTAAATATATATATTTAATTATGCTCTAGTTTATAGATATTCTTTTGCACTTTTAGTTTTTATACTTTAAATTCCAAAAGTTTAGTCTCTCAATTCTTTTGAAATTGATAAGACAATCTAAAGAGGTTCATTAAATTAGATTATATCACAATTTTAAAATAAAAAAAATTGACACTTAAACCAATTTAAAACAGCATGAAAATTGTGAAGGAACCCTTCGACGACCTCACAAGTAGAAGTCAAGTTTGATGCCTTATACAAGAAAGAGACCCATGATTCAATATCTGGCATTGTTATTATAGACCATGATGGTCATGTCCTTGGAGCTTGTACTAAAAAAAATTCATGCATATCTAGCCCAAGTGCAGTTGAGGCTCTTGCATGTTTCCATGGCCTTGAATTTGCTCTCGGTTTGAGATTTATGGATGTCATTGTTGAAAGGGGTTGTGCTTTCATTGTCAATAAACTTAGGTCAAAGGGGACAAATCATTCCAACATCAGTGGGTTTATCCAAGATGCAAAAAGTTTAATAAAGGGATTTCATAGTTGTAATTTTGGTTAGCAAATGAAGGTGGGAATTTTATTGAACATCGATATTGGATTGAAGAACTACTTGTGTAACACCCCAAAATTTCTTAGCTTTTGATTATGCAAGTTTGTTAAATAATTTAATTAGGTGTGTTGGTTAAGTGCCTGAAAGTCTATTTTAGGTCTTGAGTTCAAATCTCGCTAATTACAAAGTAGAAAAAATAATAATAAATTTTTGCTTCCATGCTTGCAAACCCAAGTGATAGAAATTGTATTGATTTCCAATTTTGGGTAAGTTGAGGGGAGTAGATTTAGTGGGTATTTAGTTTGTTATTATCCCCTAAAAGCCTCTCAAGTATCTTTTCTTTCTCTTTATCCCGTTTTATTGTTATTTTTCTTTCTTTCTTTATTTTCTTTTCCTCTTGTCGACCGTTTGTTTTTTTCTATTCTGCCATTTGCCTTCCTTCTTTTCTATGCTGCAAAAAAATCTTTTTTTTGCACAAAAAGCTCTGTTATTACTTGTTGTGATTCCGTTGTTTCGCTTATATCTTTCCTTTCATCGTGGTGGATTCGAACGAGGTTGGTAAGTTGTTTGAAAGGTTAATTTTTTTGAGGTCAGGGTTTCATTATTCGAAGTGAAAATTCATTGATAAATTATTTTATGAGTAATGTTGTCTTGTGGGTTTGTTCTTGTGGTCAAGAGAAAAGCGTGTGGTGGTAGACGAACCTCCCACAAATTAAGTTTTTGGAACGGTTAGAGTTGTTGTAATTTTGTGGAAAGTGCTCGTTTGTGGAAGTTGGGACTGTTTTCTTTAATAAAAAGGTAATTTTAAATTTTTGTGTTAAATCAAAGTTGTAATTGTTAGGTTTTGGAGCCGTTTGTAGGGTTCAAAGAGTATGATTGTGTGGTGGATCATTCTCCCTGTCAGGTGTATGAAACTAACTCGAAATATCACTTGAAACTCGAGAAAATTGCAAAACAGTGGATATTTTTGAAACTGCTTAGCGCCACATAGCTGTGTGCCAAGTCGTCTGGTAGACTATGTGCGCCACACGGTCATGTTTGATTACATGACTTGGATTGGTAGCCCGTGTGGACCACATGGGCTAGTTTGTTAGGCCGTGTGAGCCTTTTTAGCCAATTTTAAGTTCTAATTAGGGGTCGAATAAGGGACTCAAAAATTAGGTTCGTGGGCATCATATAGGTCCGGAAAAGCATAAGTTTTAGTTTGTATATACATAAGGGTAAGCTTAGGAAGTATGCTAAGTATGTTGTGTTATGTATAATCTATATGCTATGCTATGTTCCTTAAAAAAATATATATGAATATGCATGTCATAAGACTTATGGTATATGTATGTATGATTATGACTAATTTTATCTATATTTTGGGGTAGGTTGTGACATGATGGAGGGAATACTATATGACAGTTCTTACTGCAACCATGACGACTAGACTGCAAAATTTCTGTTTGGCAACTCAGTTGCATATTTATGAATGGCATACCAACACATATTGGTGTGATTGGATGGATGAACTCTTTTAGTCCTAATTGGTGGGATTGGTTGAACAGAGATGGTGCGTAGCGGATGGGGGTAAGATATGATATGATATGATATGAAATGTGCTACAAGATAATATGAAATCTGATATGATAAGATATGATAAAAGATATGCTCCATTATGAAATCTGATATGCTATGATACAATCTGATTCATATATATATTTACCACGATACATGGGCCAAATTACACACTGAGCGTAAAGCTCACACGTTTGTCTATTTCTTTTCAAGTGATCCTCAAACATAAGATTAGACGGGGACTCTGGAGCTCGGATTTCACACTTTCGACTTAAGTATGCATTGGACTTTCTTTTGTTTATATGGACATTTTGGACATTTTGGACATTTTAAATTGTGTTTGGGACTTTATTGTCGGCTTGGTATTTATTCTATTAAACACATTTTCCATAACCGAAACTTTAAACAAATGGTCAATTTATGAATATATAATGCGTTTTCCTTTTAAAGGCAAAATTTTCAAGTAAATTTTTTGCTACCAAGCTTTTGCTAGAAATTCAGTATTAATTTTTTGGTTACGTAAGAAAAATTAGGATAAATTGGAACTGTTTTGATGTTATTAATAAAACGCGATTTTCATTAAAGTATACTCGTGTTTTTTGTAAAAAATAAAAAATAAAAGCTTCGTTCTCAACATGATATACAAATCTATTTCTTTAACAGAGAAATGAGTTTTTCACGAAAATTAAGCAACATTATTAACATTGTTTTCTAGGGCATATGAGTGAAAATGACATGACAGAATTGAACAAAGAGGACTTTTTGATGGGCAAGGCATTAGCAAATTAAAGTTGTATAAGCACTACATTTTTGGGAAGCAAAAAAGAGTTTGATTCACTAGAGGAATCCATAACACGAAGGGAACGTTAGATTATATTCATTCTGATCTTTAGGACAATCCAAAGTGCCTTCGAGAGGTGGAGTTAATTATATGCTAACTCTTATTGATGATTTTTCCAAAAAAGTTTGGGTATTCTTCTTGAAGCAGAAAAATGATGTGTTTTCCGCATTTAAGTTTTGAAAAACTATGGTTGAGAAACAGCAGGAAAACAGATAAAACATCTCCAGACAGATAATGACTTAGAATTCTGTTATGTTGAATTTAACGAATCGTGCAAATCAGATAGGATCGTGAAACACTTAACAGTTTGTCATACTCCATAGCAAAACGACGTTACAGAATGAATGAACAGAACGATCATGGAAAATGTTCGATGTATGTTGTCAAATGCTAATTTACCGAAGTCTTTTTGGGCTGAAGTAGCCTCTACTGCATTGTTTTGATCAGCCGATCTCCACCTGTTTCCATTGAGAAAAAGACTCTACAAGATATATGATTTGGTAAGCCTGCTAATTATTCTAATTTAAAGATTTTTGGATGTCTTACGTATGCTTATGTTGATAATGAAAAATTAGAACCAAGATCTATTAAATGTGTTGTTCTTGGTTATAAGGCTGGTGTAAAAGGGTATAAGTTATGGTGTATTGAAAATAGAAAAGTTTTAATTAGCAGAGATGTTGTTTTTGATAAAAATGCTATGTTACATAACTTATCTCTTAAAGACTCTTCAAATAAAGAACAACAAAAACAGGTGCAGCTTTAAATTGATTTAGTCTCTACAACAGATTCGACTCCTCAAGTTAGTACAGAAAATTAGAACAGAGTCACTTCTTCACCACAATATTCTATTGTCAAAAACAGAACTAGAAGAGAAATTAAACCTCTAAAAAAGTATGCCAAGGCTGATCTAGTTGCTTATACTTTAAATGTGGCTAAAGATATAGATGGTAATATTTACTATGCAAAAAGAGATGGAGTTACTCTACAAGAACAGAACATGGGATATTGTGAAGCTTCCTAAATGTAAGAAGGTTGTTTGTTGTAAATGAGTGTTCAAGAGGAAAGAAGAGACTCCAATAGTTGAAGAACTCAAATATAAAACAAGGCTTGTTGTAAAGGGTTAAAGTCAGATTTCAAGTGTGGACTTCATAGATGTGTTTTCTCCAGTTATGAAACACAGTTCGATTTGAGTCTTGCTTGGTATTGTGGTCATGTATGATTTGGAGTTCAAACAGTTAGATGTAAAAATAACGTTCTTGCATAGAGAACTTGAGGATGACATTTACATGCAATAACTAGAGGGCTTTACAGTCTCAAAAAAAGAGGACTATTTTTGCTTGTTGAAAAAGTCCCTTGTATGGATTGAAACAGTCACCAAGGCAGCGATATAAGAGGTCTGATTCTTTTATGACTTCTCATGATTTTAAAAGAAGTAGCTTTGATAGTTGTGTTTATTTTAAGAAGAACAGTGATGATGACATGTTGAGAGCAACGAAAGATAAAGGAGAGATAATAAAGGCTAAAACTCAGCTTAGTGAAGAATTTGAGATGAAGGATTTGAGAGTAGCAAAGAAGATACTTGGTATGAAGATTCTCAAAGATAGAAAAACAAGTAAATTGTACCTAAGTCAGAAAGGGTACATTGAGAAAGTTCTTTGCAGGTTCAATATGCAGAGTACTAAGCCTGTTAGTACTCCTTTAGCGGCCCATTTCAGACTTTTATCAGCTTTGTCTCCACAATCAGATGTTGAGATTAATTACATGTCAAATGTTTCATATTCTAGTGCAGTGGGATCTCTTATGTATGCTATGGTTTGTTCACGTCCAAATTTATTATATGCAGTCAGTGCAATTAGTAGATACATGGCGAATCCCGATAAAGAATACTGTAAAACAGTTCAGTGGATTTTGAGATACTTACGAGGCACTACTAATGCTTGCTTACAGTTTGGAAGAAATAGAGATAGATTCATTGGGTATGTTGATGCTAATTTTGTTGGAAACCTTGATAAAAAAAGATATCTCACAAGTTCTGTCTTTACAATTGAGGGTTGTGCAATCAATTGGAAAGTCACCTTGCAAACTATTGTCGCTTTGTCTACCACTGAAGTTGAGTACATGACGATTATTAAGGTTTGTAAAGAAACTATTTGGTTAAAAGGGCTCTTTAGTAAAATCGATATAGGCCTTCAAATCAGTACAGTATATTGTGACAATCAAAGTGCTATCCTCTTTACGAAAGATCAAATGTTTCATGAAAGAACAAAGTACATTGTTGTTCGGTATCATTTTGTTCATAATATTATTACTTGTGGTGATATTGTTATGAGCAAAATCAACACTCATGATAATTCTGCAAATATGATGACTAAATCACTTCCTATAACCAAGTTTGACCATTGCTTAGACTTGGTTGGTGTTCATTGTTGAAGATAAACCCTTAAGGGGTTTTATGAAAGAGATAGAAATTATTAAGGTGAAAATTGTTAGAGTTGTGACACAAATTCTTATTAATATAAAATACAAGTGGCAAGATAAGGGGATCCATGAGGGTGAAGGCTGAAGGTCAAAGGCCCAAACGGTATAGGCTGCACAAGAAGAATTTGTATAGAAGTTTACTTCCTTCGTTTGATATTGATTTGAATAAAGTGTTTCAACTTTACTGCATTACTTCTATTAGATGTTGATTAAAATAATGTTTTCTAAACCTATAAATAGACGCAGTCTATACTCCTTATAATTACTTGAATTCGACATAGTGAATTTTTTTCTTCTCTGCAGGTAGTTTTTTTCCCAAAAGTGTTTTCACGTAAAATCTATGTATTCTATTTTTTTTTATAGATCTTGTAGTTCAAATATGAGATTTAATCTTGACCCATAAATCTTGAACGAGATACATTGTATACAAGTGAAATTATAATATTATTAAAATAGTTATTTTCACTAATTTGTCATTAACTTAATCTCATTTTTTTAAATCCACATGAACCATATATGTTTTAACTGTGTTAATAATTTGGACTAAAACATAACATTGTTAATACAAGGATGAAAATCATAATTTTACCCTTTTATTCCTAAAATTTCTTTAAAAGTTAAGTTTAGAATATAAATAACTTAAACAAATCTTTTAATATTTAAAAAAATAATGTTATCATTTTTATATGATAGAAATTACAAAAATAATATAATTTATATTATGAAATTAAAAAAAGTTCAATTCAATTGGTTTATAATTCAACATTGTTTAATTCACTTCATTTTAATTCTTTATGCATAAAATTTCATATCGTTAATTCATCAAATATTAAGGGCAAAACATAGAATATTTACATAATAAAATTCCAACAATTAGTAATCTAGTTTTCTACACATTAGGCTACAAAGATATGGACACTTTTCTTCACACTGAAACATCAAAAAGGCTTTTCACATTGAAGCATGAAGCAACCTAACGCTACAAATACAAGCATTGATATGCAGAGACAAGTATGATCAACTCCTGCAAACACCATAAACGCTATTCAATCATTTTCGTACTTCGGAATTTCGTATATACAACATAGCAGCCAAAACATATAATATGAGAAGTATAACCATTAGCCTCATTCTGTCTATCTTTGATATCTTTTAGCCAAGTTATTACTTCAACCTCTAGGTAAATCTACGACAAATTTATACCGTCTTAATCGAGTTTGATATTGTTGTTATTGTTATTTAAAGTTATGAAATTGCATTTCGGGACGATCTCCTCAATGTTGTGTAGCAGGAAAGGAAAGATGTACCTGACAGTATTAGCTGGTGAACAAACAAATTACGGGATTATAGTTAGTTCACTGCTACACCATCTTCAAGAACACGGAATATGGTAACTTTCAGCACAATCTCCTTTGTGCTAATCAGCTCGAATACACAAACATCCCCTTCATCTAAATTATTGTCCAAGACAAATTCAGCCCATCCTTTGCTAAACTTCCAACTGCTCTGCCCATAAATACATCGGACCGGCCACTTTTTCCCTTCGGACACCTGAAGTGTAACAATCCCATCAACTCCGTTCAGGTATCTCAGAGCAAAGCAGCGAGGGATATGCTGCAGAAGCAAAAAGGAGTGACAACCTTTGTCAAAAAATATTTCAAAGCTCAACAAATTATATCAAATCATATTTCAAGGGCTTACTAAAAATATTCCCTTGTATACATAGGATGGTCGTAGGATAACCCTGCAGAAAGGATTATCGGGTTTGAACATTGCAGCTGCACGTAAAGCAATCTGTTTTCCTTCTGCAGTTGCATCTCGCCGTTTCTTATGATCGCTTCTTGGGGAGTTCATGGCTGGAAGCTCTTCTTTCACAATGAATTTGCCTAATGACTTGTATTCATCTATATCTTTCAATGAATTAGAGATGAGAAACAGTCAATAACGAACACCCTATACAGAAAGCATTTAAGTTCAAGGAGCTTACCGGGTTCGATTTCTTGTTTTATTTCTTTGGTGTTCTTTTGTGTTCCATTCAAGAAATTCAGTCCACCTTCATCTGCGGCACTTGTAAGCTCAACCCCATTAAACTGAATGCCTTTGTCTCGAGTGGATTGAACCGTTACTCGTAAATCATCCACATCGTTTTTCTGATCAAGAAATGTAGAGTTCTTACGTTTCTTCCTATCATGATCTACACATTCATCAAAATCATCATCAATCAAAAAGCATGAACTAGATGATGTAGGTTGAGAACGCATAATCTGAGCAAAGGCACCATCTTCTACATCTTTTAAATGTTTATCGTGACCAGGTTCTCGAGAATCATTTAGACCATTAGACTGATAGTTTATCTCCGAAGCATTAAGATTATATATATGAACATTAAAATGCGAATTCCCGTCATATCTAAAAACCAAGAAATAACCACTGCAGATAGAATAGTATTCAACAAACACAGTCCAACCACAATCAAGCCACACTCTTTTGTTTTCTTTCCTCAATTCCACTAGCCAGAGACGACCACTGGGAACGTTAAGTGTAGCGATCGAAGAGAGCTCATGACCAAATTTCTTGACAAACTTATTTGGGATCTTCTGTAAGTACAGAAACCAAGTTAGAATCCGTTTCAAAATCTAATGAACTAGAAGAGACAATGCACTAACAATGATGCAGAATCAATGAATGATCATAATTTCGATACATCATTCAGTTTTATCACAACAAAGCATGTTTTTAATTGCTTTGAACATTGCAGCTGAAAAACAAAGATTTACCAATTAAAAAAACAAAAAAAATGTCAATATCTGGGAAAAATATAATATAAGCCATATAGTGGTTGTAACAGTCATTGATGATAATTAAATCAAAAGGGCGTTACAATAACCACAACTTGCAATTACTTTAATGCAATTTTTTCATGGACAGTACCCAAAGAACAGATTTTCAAGGTCAAAACATGAAATAAATTGGAAAAAGAAAACACCCATTATGGATATTTGAAAAGATTAGTGGGAATCCAACTAATTGAACAGATCAAAAACAATATAATAAGATAATGAAGCAAGCAAAAAGTGTTCGATGATCCAAAAGGTAAAGTAGAAATGTTAACAGTTGAATCTTTTTGATTCAGCTTTTTACAGCAACCAAATAAAGCTTGAAACTTTCAAGTATTTTTTTTTCTTTTCCTCTTTAATTACTGTAGGGGAAAGACTGGTTTGTATGATCCAAGTATGTTCTTGAAACTTGGAAAATAGGTTCAATTTTGATGCAAAACCCTTAAATTTGTTTTCTTTGAACTTCCATACCAACTAAACAAGTCAAAAAGAAAGTACCCTTCATGCAAGTTTACAACTTTTCCCAAAGAGAGCGAGAGAACAAGGGAAAATAAAGATGGAAGGAAATAAATTTTGCAACAAGTTTACAACTTTCCCAGAGACCAAACAAAGAGAGAGAAAGAGAACTTAACAAGCTTCTTGTCATGAAGAATGGAGGCCACCATTAACTTGTAGAAGATGCAGGATTTCTTGTGAGGCAAAGATGGACCCGTTGGCTGTGACATTGTTTTCTTTTGGAGTAGCTGGCTTTATGTTGTTCGACCATCAGACACTCAGAGGCTGTGATGATCAACTTCTTACATTCCTTTGACACTTTCTATGCTATATAATAAGATTTTTCTTGTTTTTCTATTTTATTTTCTTGCACCATCCATCAAACTTACACTTTTGTGGGGTCCAACTACAAATGAAGCCAGAATCAGTTACATTACAATAAATTCTAGTAGAACTTTCTTGCTTAACATTAATCTTGATTGACTAAATTTTGGATTAATTGAAATAAATTATTTTATTTTTTAATTAATTCGAATAAATAATTAAATTTTTTAAGGTGAGTTAGATGTTTACAACTTAAGTAAATTAAATAATAAATTACAAAAAATTCAAATAATCTTCAAATTTTAAAAATATATATATTTTTAAGATTTTTTATAAAGAATATATTTTAAAAAATATATCTTTTTATAATATATATATATATATGAAAGTCTAAAACTTGTATAAAATGTTAAATTATACAATTTTAATTTCTTTTCCTTGGACATAAAGTTTAAACAAGTAAATAAACAACTCAAATTTATATTGTTTTCTCATTTTCCTTTAAAAGAAATTTTAAATATATATAGTATCATATCTATGTTCTCTAACTAGAAATTTAATTATATTTTCAGCAAAATTTTAATTTAACTTAATTAAAACTTTTTAAAAAAAGTTTAACTCAAACAATTTTATTTCATTCGAAAAAATTTCAATAATAAAATAATAACCACCAACTCAACTGTGATAAAATTTGATCCAACGCCTATCTCCACCTTTTCCATAAGTAGAAGTTTGGCTTTAAAATTTATTTCATGTCAAAGGATATGGTAAGTATAGTTTATAGAACAAACTCTTTACTCTAGACTAAGATCTGGACATGAAGGGTTTTTGTTTTGCACTCCACCTGCTGTTGGGTTCATAAAAAGCTGCATATTTGAATCAAGGAGTTTCAAAACCTGGTTATCTCTCTGATGTTATGATTGTGTAGAAACTAGAATGTTGCAAGCTGTCGCTCTCAACAAGTTTAAGATTAGGTGTTGATGAAAAGTGTAGACAACATAAGTTTCCTTGCAATTCAACTAAGACTCTCATAACGCCACGACTAATAACAAACAAAGTGAGACCTTGCTCCCAATGTGTAGTTTAGCTTATTGATAAATGGTAAACATCTTTTCAAAATACAAATGCAAATCAATGACAAGTATAACTATTATGAGAAAAACTTATCAACATTCATGAAATATAGGATCTATAATCTCTGTTGCTATCTGAAAGCAGTGCCACAAATTTTCAGCAGTAAAAAAGCTTAAGCAATATAAGACAGCAGCTTGAAAGCAACAAGAGGAATGAAAATTTCAATTTCAAACCAACCAAGCAGACCATAACATCAAGTCTAAAACACATTTTCCCAATCGGGTTCAACATCAACTACATTGGAGAAATCTACTAACAAACCTAGTCAAGCCAGAGAATTTTAGTATCCATTATCTTAAGCAGCTAAACATGCACAGCAGCTAATTTCTTATGGAACCAGATTGGTTACACCGTCACCTGAGAAGAACGAGTTACTTAACATAGTTTTTGACATTCCTGAAATTTCCAGCTCTATAATCTAAGATGGCTTAACTTAGCAGGCATTTCATTGAGACCGGTGCATTAGTCCACCGCTTTCCATTACACGAAATACAGTAACTTTGAGCACGATTTCCCTTGATCTGAGCAGTTCAAAGACACAGACATCCCCTTCTCCCAAATTATTCTCCAATGTAAATTCATACCATCCCCGACTGAACTTAGCCTTTCCTCCTTTATAACGACATCGTACAGACCACTGTCTCCCATCAGGAAGCTGAAGTTTAATGGAATCCGAAACCCCACTTAGATGTTTCTCAGCAAAGCACGATGGTAAGTACTGTAAGAGAAAAAAAAAAAATTTGAAATGCACAGAGGCATGCTATAAGATGAAACTGAAAAATACATGTATGGCACATCATATTCAATGCTCACCATAATACATCCCCTGTATAGATATGATGGTCGCAAGACGACCCTGCAGAAAGGGTTAATAGGCTCAAATGCTTTGGCCGCATTAATTGCTCTCTCTCTTTCTTCAGCTGTCACGGTTCTCTTTCGGGCAGAAGCACTTTCATAACATCTAAGGCGCATGTCAGCATCATCTTCACGTCCAGCAGATGAATCCTGAACATCTACAGTTCATTTGACAAATGATCAGAAATTCCAACCTCGCAAACTGCAAGACAAGAAGAAAAAATTTTAGTTAAAAAGACTTACTAGGATCAAACTTTCGCTTCCTCCCACGCTTTTTTGGTTCTGGTTTCATAGCACCTGAACCTGAAGTACGCAATTTCACCACATTAGCGGAATTTTTTAAGTTCAAATGCATTAAATGGAAAGCCATACCTCGAATAGGTTGATTATTCACAGCCTTTGGATTTTGACGATTGACATCACCACCCCAGTTTATGCAGTTGCTAAGTTTAGAGCCACCAAACATATTCTGCAGTGCTGGAGATATGCATTCATTATCTTGAAGTTGTTCAAATGGATATTGTTTTCTGCGATTGTATTCAGTACCAATGAGAGCATTAGGTTGATAGTTTATTAATGATAATTTATTTCCGAGTTGTACAAATTAAATATACGAACACTGAACGTGGAATTTCCTTCATATCTGAAAGCCAAAACGTAGCCAACACAAATATAATAACGCCCTAGAAATTCCTGCCAAACTTTCTGAAACCAAACGGCTTTCTTTATTCCTGCACGACAAACATGACCATCAGGAACAGTGAGCGGCAGCAACGGAAAGTTCACATCAAAGATAAATGTAATCCATATACGGTAAGTATAATCATAATTAAAAATGAAATCCAAATATGCTTTTTCAAATGACCAAACCTTAATAAAAGGGAAAAAGATTTAATCTAAATCCAATTAATCTTAAATTGGAAGTGCAACAGGAACAGTGAGAGCGGCAGCAACAGGAAGTTAAAATCAAAGAAAAATGAAATCCATATATGCTGAGTATAATCATAATTAAAACTGAAATCCGTATACACTTTTTTGAATGACCAAACCTCACTAAAAGGGAAAAAAGTTAATCTTAAATTAAGATGTAGCCATATCATTTGATGCATATTTGAAGAAATTTGCCAGCAGTAGAATCCAAAGAGAGATGTCAAACAAACAGATGATAAAGTATGGATGACAGTCAAAAGATTCCTCATCTATGTATTATTCACCAAGAATGAAGGTTGAAATAAATAACATAGATTGAATTACCTTGCAATTGTCAAAATTTGTAGAGATTACCTTTTATAAAATTTGGTTCTTTATCTGAAAGTTAAACAAGTAATAAAGCCACATCATATGAGATCCTTCCTGGAATATGCACTACTCTATATAGATCCTGTTGCACTTCCAATTTTCAGGTTTCGATAGATTTTGAATCATATTACAAACATCCATCCTTTTACCCGAGCAAACAAACAAGACGGAACTGGACTCAGATACCCTATTTATGGCAACAGATCAGAGATTTGTTTTACTGTTATATAGACTTGATATGTCTCCCCACTCCTCCTTTACACTAAACAATGCATACAGGAAGATCAAACCATATGCATAAAAGATAAGTACACCTTGAAGAAGTATAGAGGATCTTGACCAATCTCTGCCTGATATTCTAGTCTCCCAGACTGTTATTAGACCAGGAAAAATAACCCCACTACCCATTTGAATAAGGCACAAGTTATTGAGAAAGGAATTGAAAAGTTCAATTTGTCTATGGTCCCCTAGTATGCCTCCATCTTTCTTATACGAGGAGCAAACTGCACCAAGTCACAAATGCAACATCATTTACTTTCACCCTAAACCGAATGCAGCTGATCATCTCCCACACCTCTCTACTGCCTTCTGTATGGATGACCCAAGACAAAAGTGCAATGCTAGAGCCCACTAGAAGAGCCATCATCAATCTGTGTGTCAATAAAAAGGGAACTCTCCACTAATACGATATCCACCAAAATGCACACCCACTTGCCCTGCCATATGGGTCAACATAGAAGCTACGAGCATACCCCAATTGATTCTGTAGGCACTCTAGTTTTGCTCTAGATTTGTTTTGTTACCATCAAGAAGACCATTGTAGGGTGATGTTTTTGAACGAGCTCATATCTTTGAAGTTTACTCGAGCCCTTGACAATTCCAAACCAAAATACCAATATGTGGAAATAGTTGTTGCTAACTATTAGTGTTAGTTAAATGTTACTTGAGTTTGTTAGTTAAGTTGTTACAATTTGACTATTGACAGTTTGTAGTTTTATAATTGCTACATGTACATATATACTACATTCATCTAAGGGAAATGCATGTTAACAGCTGTGTAAAAAATTCCTTTCTTCTATGTTCTAGAATAATACCAAAATTACTCGGATGTAGTTCTTCATCTTAGTTTCCTTGAGTAAATCTTTATCTTTGATTAAACCACGCACCAAATTAGTATTACAGTCTCCTTTTTGGCACTTGTGATGGCGGATAACAATCATTCACACGGTATTAGAAGGTATTACTCTGAATTGTTGTTCTTCATCTCAACTTCCTTGAGTAATTTCTTTATCTTTAATTAAACCGCACACCAAATTGGCATCAAAGCCTCCTTTCCAGCACCTATGATGGCAGATAACAATCCTTCACATGACCTTAGAAGGTTGGAAGAGTTCATGAAAGAACCTTTTGGAGAGATGCTTGCCAAAATGTAGGGTCGAGTAGAATCTAGAACATATCATTGTTGCTTTGAGAAATGATATTACAATCACGAATCTCCAGCAAACGCAGGTTATGAGTCAATTATAAAGAGAGCATGAAGTTCATTCTCAAGCTTCTCATGCCACGCATAAGAGACCACCATTTTTGCTACGAGGCAGACTAAGGTGGGGTTTCCTAAATTCAATGGTGATGATTTGAATGGATGGTTGTTTCAATGCAAGCATTTCCTTAGTGTGGATCAGACTCTTGATTTGAAGGTAAAACTTGCAGTTATTCATCTTGATGGTTGTTTCAATGCAAGCATGCCCAGCAATGGCACCAAAATTGGATCAAGTTACAAGGTGGACCGGATGAGATTTCTTGGGAGGATTATGTGTAGGTATTGGAGGGCAGATTTGGGGACAAGTATTTTGGCGACCCCATGGTTGAGCTTCTGAGTCTCAAACAAACCGATACAATTTTTGAGTACCATGATCAATTTGGAACGTTGTTAGGCAAGGTTAATATTACTAAAGAATATGAAATTTCTTTCTTCCTTAATGGCCTAAGAAATTGTATACAACCACCCGCCAAGATGTTTATGCCAAAAAGTTTGACACATGCTCTTAATTTGGCTAGACTCTGAGATACCACTATAACCGGTTTACAACAAGAATTATACCCATTTCACAAGAAACCTACTTTTATGTCTTTGCACCTTACCCAACTCACCAAAACCATTAATAAGCCACAACCACTCTTACCAAATCCGAATACCAATATTCACCTTATAACTTTCAACCCACAAAACAAAAATGCCAAGATTCAATTAGTGTTGATTCTGATGAAAAAAAAGACCAAGGGATTGTGTTTTTGGTGCAATGAAAAGTATGAGATTGGTCATAGGTGCAAAAGCAAGCAACTCTTCTTGATTGAGTTGGATACTGTTGGTACAAGGAGAATTGGATACAAAGATGATGGGAATGATAAAAATCCTCATATTTCAAAAAGGGTTATTGGTCGAGCTAAAAAGAGGCCTTTGCACATATTGATCAACTCAAGGAGTGCCCACAACTTCCTAGACCTAGAAACTGCTAAGAAGCTAGGATGCAAAATTACTACCGTGAAGCCTATGAAAGTTATGTGGTAGAAGGCAACAACCTCACATGTACTTCCATGTGCAAAGACTTGCAAGGGATGCTGCAAGGTACTACTTATGACTGATGTTATGTTACTACCATTGAGAATCGTGACATGGTTTTTGATATTCAATAGCTCGAGACATTCAGAGTAATTCACTGGGATTTTAAAATTTTGCACATGGAATTTTCATTGGATGGGAAGAGACATATTTAGAGGGTCTCAACCTAATAAGATGGAGTCTATAACCAATAAGGGAATGGGAAAGCTGCTGTTAGAATGTACTGTGATCCAACTTCGTTGTTTAAGTATGCAAGGGGTTGATGACTCCTCCATCAATACTATGTCTATAAGTGTTGATGAAAGTGAGTTGCCTACAGCAATTGCCTCAAAGAAAGGTTACCTCAAACATTCGACAAGTTAGTTATTCTTGTCATTGTGGATAGACTGACTAAGTACTCTCAATTTATTAGTTCGTCTCATCCATACACTACATGGACAGTTGCTCGGGTCTACATGGATAATGTGTTCAAATTGCATGGGCTACCTAATACAATAATTAGTGATCGAGACACCATTTTTCTTAGCAATTTTTGGCAGGATCTGTTTCGACTTCAAGGGGTGGAATGGAGCCATTCAACAGCCTGTTATCTGAAAACGAATGGTCAAACTGAAGTAGTAAATCGCTGCTAGGAGACATACTTGAGGTGTATGACCAGTAAGCATCCTAAGGCATGGGGTAGACGGCTTCCTTTGGCAGAGTGGTGACACAACACCTGACCACCCTGCTCTCAACACAACACCTTTTGAAGCTTTGTATGGGTACCCACCACCCTTGCATGTTCCCTATTTTCCATGCAACCCCCAAGTACATTATGTTGATGAGAGTTTGACAGCTACAAAGGAGATGTTAAAGGTTTTAAGGCATCATTTGAGCAGAGAACAAAACGGGATGAAACAACAGGATGATCAGCATTGTTCTGACAAGAGCTTTAATGTTGGAGATTGGAGTGATTTGAAATTACAACCCTATAGACAGAACTATCTACATGAAAGGCAATTTCAAAAGCTTGCTCTTAGGTATTTTGGGCCATACGCAGTGATTGATAAGGTGGGGGCTGTGGCCTATACATTGGCTTTGCCTAGCCATTCCAAGTTGCATCCAGTTTTCCATGTATCCTAATTGAAGAGGAAGGTGGGCAATCAACAATTGAAGGGAGTATCTTTGTAGAGAAATCTACCTTACAGTAAAAGAAATTTCCATCTTTTCAGCCTTGTGGACAAGGCTTATCTCAAGGGGAAGGGTATGATACGTGGAAATAGCTGTTGCTAACTGTTAGTGCCAGTTAAATGTTAGTTGAGTCTGTTAGTTAAGTTGTTACAATTTGGTTATTGACAGTTTGTAGTTTTACAATCGCTGCATGTACATATATACTACATTCATCTAAAAGAAATGTATGTTAATACCAGAATTACTCCCGATTGCTGTTCTTCATCTCAGCCTCCCTGAGTAAGTTTTTTATCTTTGATCTTTGATTAAACCACACACCAAATACAAATTGAAAAGACAAACTCAGCACACGAAAGTCCTAGACGCGCAGCTTAAACTCGACAAGCCACAGCAATCAAACAAACACGACCAGACTAAGAAGAGGAAAAAAATCAAAAAGCGCAGCGGCAAATACTCAGAGATTCGAAGGTCAACAACCACGAAACCAATTAACCGAATGTCAACAAGTCAAAGAGACAAAGCGAAAAAGAAGTCAAAGCTCTATCAATCTAAAGCAGATAAGTCAATACAACCAACAACACCGAGAACAAAGCACAAACCTGACTCCGGCTTGCTGTACAAACAAACTCAGTCGAGCCCTCGAAAACCAAAGGCCAAAACAGAGTCCGCACAAAGCTCCGAGTGCACGAGCGAGATCGAGTCGGAAAAACGCGCTACCCACGAGGCCACGACACAAATATCGGCGCCCTCAGACCAACCAACAAAAAACGAGACCCATTGAACCTCCTGAATTGGAGCAGAAAATGGAACCGATGAGAAGCCCGGAACAAGCCTCCAGAAACCAACACTGAACCAGAATTCCAAAAGCCCAAGACAAGCCAAACACCACAGGCTACAAAACGGTAACAAAAACCCGACCCGAGCAAGAGAGGAAGAGCAGAATTTGTAGAAAGCCTGAGCAAAGGAGAGAACCCAAACTAGCAGAAAACCCAAGCAAGAGATCCCAGACAAAAGGCGTGAGAAACTAAATCCACTCCATGAGATGGAGAGAACAGCACACAGTGATGAAAAGCCCCAAATCAATTTATTAAAAAGAGAAGAAATCAAGGGGGAAAAAGGAGCCCGAAACCAGCTCAATGAGCCCTACGATCGACGGGAGAAGTTAGAAATGCAAGCAAGGGATCATTGTAGCTCGATCCTTTAATACTAAACCCGACCTTGGTCTTTTAAACATGTTCTTAAAGATCAGTTCCAAGTAGAAATCGAGAGTGCTTTCTAACATAAGCTTTCGACCCAATTTAACTCCACCAAATATTATTTAATTATATAAATTATAATAAATTCTTTTTGTAGTTTTTATAATTATATACAAAGCATTACTCAATTACCTAACTTATTACAATAAATCTCATCGGTTAGATCGGTTTGATTAAAAATTACCGATTCTTAATCTAATCAGTTAAAAGTTATTTTTCGGATTGATCTCTTAATCAGTTTAATTTAATTTAAATTGGTAAGATTAAAAATTCAAATACTCATCCGTTTTAAAAATTCAAGTCTAACTGTTAATGGTAAGGTTAGAATTATTTTATTAAATTTATGGGTGTTGTATTTTGAAATAAATAAATACTTATTTAATAATTGTATAACATAAAAATAATATTGTAATAGATCTAAATTTAACATAAAATTTTCAATAATATTAATAATTAGATTTATATTTATAAAAAGTATAAAGAGATTAAACACCTTTTTTTTTAACTTAAAAACTCTAAAATTTAATTTTATAAGCATATAAATAAAATAAGATAATATTTAATATTATTATAAGATTAAGGATAGCTCCTAAACCTATTTCAAATTATAAAAGCAAGCATGGAAGTAAGATAAAATGAAATAAAAAGAGCTAAAAATTATATACTAAAGTTTTAACCCAGTTGTTGTAATATAAGTTAAGTGCTTGAAATGAATGGGAATATTTTTAGTACCAAACTATAAACAGTAAACAAACAGAATGTAAAGGAGTTGTTTATATAGTTCGATTTATCTACATTTATGAAACTTAGTTCAGCGAACAATATTATGTAATAACCCGATTTTTGTCGATGTCAAAGAGTTCAGCTTAGGATCGAATTTTATTTAATCGAGATAGCTTGAGTATTAAATCGTGTGTAGTAATTAGTTAATTATGAAAATTAGTACCGACATTTATAAGGTGATTTATTTAATTGCTTAAAGAAAATAATACTTGGACTAAATTGTGTAGTGGTTAAAATTAGTTGAAATTGATTTGAATTCATATAAGGGCTTAAAAGAAAATAAACCAAGGACTTGAATGAAATTGAACCATAATTTAATATTAGGCAGTGGAAAGAAATTAACCTTGCCCATCAAATTCCACTACCATTATTAACCATGAATCATGGCTATTAAATATTAAAGATTTAAGAAATAAACTTTACTATTATATTACTAACATTATTAGTCATGTGCTTGCTAAGGAACTTGGGTAAACTTTTCAAATGATTTTTGATAAATTATCAACTTTAGATGTTAGATTAAATTAATAAATTGATTATAATTTTTAATTGTTATTTTATAACTTTGGTTACCATTGTTGGGAAGAAGAAAGAGAGTTTGAAATTATAAAAATAAAAATTAATTGAGTAACTTGATTCATGTTGGAGAAATTTTAGATTTAAATTGAGTAGTGTTGAGTAATTAGGTGATATTAAAGAAAAATATTATTAAATTCTAAAGGATTTATTTGTAAGAATTGAAAGCCATTAGAAATTATTATTAAGTAATGATAGTTTGAGGTCCTTAAGAGTATAGATCCAAGTCGATTTAGATTTGACTAGGTAGATTGTAAAATACATGAAATTTGAATATTAAACTTTAAAATGGGCTAAAACGAAAGGTTTAAATAATATGTTTAATGATGAGAAATTAATAGTGTTTTCATATTCGCATAAAAAAGTGTTAACATCATACAGAGATGCAAGAAAAAAAGTCACATGATTTAAGATAAAACATCGTTAACTATTGTACTTAGTGTGAATTTCTTTTTTAAAGGTAAATTTATTAATTTATTTGATGAATAGAACCATACAATTCAGAGAGAAAATAATACCAAACACTCGTCGTAGATGGTGAATGACAAGCTTCATCAACACAACAAAGGCTTTAACATCAATATCAATAGAAAATTATGACACGTTGACAATTAGCTTTGTTACAACTCAAGCATGACATATCTGGGGTGATTACAAACACTTAATACGACAAGAAAATCAGTCTCGAATGGTCCAAAACGGCGAGCAAAAATCGACAAAAGAATCAAGCATTCACCAAACTAGAGAAGACGACAATAAAAACATCCCTAAAATCACTTGTAAAACTAAGATTACATGCATAAACAAGACTAAAAAACATGCTACAAAAGCAAACAAAAACTTCTAAAACTGAAGACTTATTAAACAATGAAAAGACAAATAAAAATAAATAAAATTTAAGACAACACGAGTCTAAATCGACACGTGAAATCATTTATTATTCTGAAATACTCTCAAAACAGAAATAAATTAAGAAGTTGACGAAGAGCCGCCCACTTTACAAAAAAAAACTACTGGTGGCCAGTAGAGTTTTAGTGAAGGACAAGCACCGTTATTTGTCCATCACAACTTGTGAAGACAACAAAGATACTCACAAAATAGATCTACAAACTGAAAAGAAAAAAGTTATATATAGTGAATGAGAAGAAGAGAGGAAAAAAAAATATTGATGGGAGAGGAAAAAGGCAGACAATAGTCAACCCAGAAATTCAACATAACTTTTTTTAATTAACTAGTTTGCATACTTATGTGATGAATGGATCAATTGTATATATTAATTATATAATATTTTACGATAAAATAATCATATATCAATTAATTAAATATATATTAGTGTATCACATTTGTTAATGTGTTAACTATTATTATATATTTAAATTGTATTACATTAGCAGTCTGATATTTAAATTAAGGTTACTTGCCTATAGATTGTAATCTCCAACAACATAAATCATTTACTTATAAATACATAGATTTAGTTGAATTATGATTGATATTATAAATAAATTTAAATTATTTTCTATTTTATTGTAATTATTTAAATTATATATATTGTACTTATATTTTACCGAATATAACTTAAATAATACATAGAACTCGGATATAATATTTTGTAACATTGCTCGTGCTCTATGTATGAAAAGTTGGTTGTATATAATATTTTATAATATTAATTTTTGTTTTAAATTTTAATGAATTTCTTCAAAAAATTTGATACATAAAGCATGAGTAATTATCTTTAAATTTTAATATACATAAGTTTAAATGTAACGTGCAATATATATCATAGGTTTATTAATATACACAGGTTGATATATGTCGATTTTAAAAATAGTTAGGGAAATTAATTATTTTAGATATTATTATATTTTTACTTACATTGAGGGTATGCATGGGAAAATAAAAATTTCACATAAAAAATTGCATTGAAATAATTAAGTGTCTTAATAAAATTGGAATTTACCATACTTAAAATGTAAGTGAAAAATAAATATTTGACATATAAAAATTATGAACTAAGAAAATATATTAAAAGAAATTAGTTGTATTATGAATATTTTATTATTAAGGATGTCTATCAAGATCAAAATAAATTTGATGTATTTTAGGACTCTAATATTTTATTTCATTTATACTTTTATGTCTATAAATATAGGCTCGGAGAAGTATTGTAAATAACTCTATTGATCAATAAAATTCATATTACTCCTTTTGCTCTCCTATTTTTATTATTTTTATTATTTATTTCATAACACGTTATCATCACGATAATTCTCTTTTTTTTTCTTCAAAATCTTTTAATCTTCAAAATTTTATCTTTTGATAATCACAATCCACTATTTTTCTCATATCTTCCTCTTCAAAATTTTGATAGCAAAGAAGAAAAAAAAATCCTTAAATAAGAATTGAACCTTTTTTTAAAGGTTTTGAATCACCTTCTTTTAACTACCTAACTACTCAAGTATTTTTGATAATTTGTGTCAATAAATATATAAAGTCAATAGTGGATGGAGAACAAAAAAACAACTAAGAGCGGGATCTAAACTCACTCCCTCTAGTAAGTTTAACATTCATTTACCACTCAAGACATCAGGTCGGGCAAGGGTAGGGGTGAAGCCAGAGGGGCTGGCATGGGCCCCAGCCCCCTTAAAATGTAAATTTACTCTTTTGGCCCTTAAAATTTTTAAAAAATTTTAAATTAGTAAAAGGTAAAATTGCACTTTAGCCCCCTAAAATTATAAAAATTCGATTTAATCCTTTATAAATTATAAATATATAAACTATAAAAAATTAAAATTTTATCCGCCCCCTAAATATTTATTCTGGCTTCGCCCCTGGGCAAGGGGTGCTACAATTTTATGTCATTTAGGGCTTTTGTCAATGCACTTTTCTTGATGCACTTTTTAAAATTTGGGATCAAAAGCATGAGGGTAATTTGGCAAAGCACTGAGGGCATATTTCTATCAGAAACCTATATGGAGGGCTTTGACCCATTACAAATTGTTGGTATCTTGACCAAATGAGAGTGTATGTGTAACACCCACGCCTGACCCAATCACCGGATTCAGGTGTGGTATGTCACAACTTAAAACCATTTGAGTTTAATAAAAACACTTGAAATTTTTATAGTTTCAAGGTCTTAACGTATACACCCGAATTGGCGATAACCCTACTATAACAATGACAAAATAATCAAATTAGTACTACGCTAAGTAAAATAAAAAATAGTTTAAACAAACATCTGGCGGAAGCCTTATAAAAGTTAATATGATTACATAAAACGCAAGGTGAATTATTTACCATACAAAAGTTTCAAGTGCGTCATTGGAAATTAAATATCATTTAAATCAGTATGACGTATATGACTAAAAAATGATTTCATAAACCATAATTCACTAATGTTTAACATATACTTCAAGAGTATGTAAACATTCTCTTAAAACAGTGATTTGGCGGAAGACGTAAATTATTTCAAGAGTTGGTTACAAAACAGATCTACACGCCACTCGCCCAATCGGTTATGCATGATATAGAATTAGTCAAGTGGCTCACTATCAACAGCAATTCTATCATAATCCCCTTCTACAAAATCTCTTTCTACTATCTACATGTCTGAGAAGGAAAAGATAACAAAGTAAGTTCAAATGAACTTAGTGAGTTCTATACAAAAAGAAATTCACGAACAATATACAGGGATACTATTGGTAAACAAGCATTAACACTTAAAAAAGGTATTAGACTTTTCGATGAAACCATGCGATTCTTACACGGTATGCCAAATGGCGTACACATTACTTAGACGGACCCATTTCACCAACATAAACACAACACGTGGGTGGTTACTATCCGCCAACTTAACCATGACTTTCCACAATCATGTACGTTTGCAAATGACCCATCCTTGTGCTAGCCACAGGCCCAGAACTTCAGAATCATATCATTCAGCCATATTCATATACATAAACCACTCTGACTCGTTATGTTATTTCTGTTAAGCTGAATACATGTTCTTATGATTTGTTAGTCTAATTTTCAATGTAGCTGTTCTACCGGAGGCATCATAAACAAATTTCCTTCTCATATATTACATATTACATATCACATATAATCAGTATTGGGCTCGTGCAACAAGGAGAGTATTTACATCAAAACTAACCATACTCACGAAGAACAACACTAGTTGATACACATGTATATCCAGACACCACACCTTAACTTATCAGGGGCAGGAATACTTACCTTACACAATTTATATTACTTGAAAGTTTATATTACAAAATGAGTAAGAAAGAACTCACCAGAAACTCCAAAACATGCATCTACTCTACAGGCCCTTTGCAATTATTGCTCGGACCTTCGCTAGCTTCTTAGGCTAGATAAGAAACAAATATAAATATCATATCATTAAACTACTAAAATTTAACATGCATGTATGAATCAGTAGCATGCAACCCAAAATCAGAAAGTTTCCCTCCTTACAAGCAGTTCTAAAAATCCATGCATGCATAGTTTTAAATACATAAATTCCTTCGATAATAACCTAAGGGTTTACTAGAAATTACTAGTAAGCTGATACTAACAATGGTTGTAATGGCCCAAACTCTAGTGGTGTCGGAACAGTGGTTCAAGATCACTAAATCTACAAAATGAGTAGAAAATATTATTAATTTAATGAAAATAAGTTAGATGTGAAGTTAGGAAAATGATTGAAATAGTGAATAGTATTTTATAATGAATACTAAATAATTTAGAGGTGAAAACGAGGTATTGAGACCTCAGAATATTAAACCGAGCCATAAATATTTTTATAAATATTTATGGAGTGTTAGTAAGCTAGAATTAAGGTTTCATCAAGAAATTTTAAGGTTTCGATAGTCAATTGGGTAAAAATGACTAAATCAAATTAAGTACAAAATTGTGAAATGTGATTAAATAGCTTTAGTAATAATTAAAGAATGACTAAATAGGCAATTAAACACCTATTATTGGGCTGGACGGCATGTGGGTGCAGGAAATATTGAAATTAGGTGTGAACAAGGGGTAAAATTGGAAAATAAGTAAAAATTGAATAGTTAAAAATGGGATGTAATTGGAAATCTAGAGATTTCTTCAATTTTCTTCATCCTCTTCAGCTAAAAACAGCTATTGAAGAAACCTTAGAGCTTATTTTTCATATTTTTACTGCAAGTAAGTTCAAATCTTAATTATTTCTTGAAATTTTTGTGTTTTTGGGACTTTTACAACGAGGTCCCATCATTTAATTCATTAGTTTTTGATTTCATGGTTGATTTTGAAAGTTTCCATGAATAAGTGTTGGAGGTTTATGATGATTTACCATGGAATTAAAGCTTTAATTTGTTTATATGTTGATTTTATTGAAAGAATTATAAAGAAAGTGAATATTTGGGGACCTAATTATAAAAGAGCTTGAAATTAGGGTTTTATGTGGAAATTTTAAATTTCAGTGGTTGTGAAGTAACTTATAATTTCTTGATAAAGTGTTATTTGAGAGGAATTAGCTCAATTGATGAATAAATTGACCAAGGACTAAATTGTAACAATTAAAAAGTTTGGGGTCATAGTGTAATTTTGAAAATTTAAGGGCATAAATAGTGAATTAGAATATAATTTAAATATATGCTAATGAAGGAATGATTTTATAATTATAGATCAAGAAAACGAAGTGAATCGTGAAAATGAGAAATTGCAAGAATAGTCCCTGGATTTCTACGACTTTTGCAAATTAGCCCAGGTAAGTTCATGTGGATAAATTTTAGTGATCATTGTTATTCTTATAAATTTTATAATAAGTTATACTATATGATTATGATAAAACCATGAACAATGTAAAAATATGAAATTGAAGAAATGATCATATTGAGTGAAACATCGAATTGAGTACTTTTGTCCAGTGTTAAACGATGAATTGATGGAAAAAGACCATGGTTAGACCTAGAGCTGATCATGGGCTTGGCGGCCTGGTCCGGCCCGAAGGCCCGCCCGAAAAATAGGAGGGTTTGGGTAAAAATATAGGCTCGAAAAATAGACTTGGGCAAAAAAACGAGGCCCGTTTATAAAACAGGCCGGGCCTCGGGTAAGAGTTTTTTGGCCGGGCCTCGGGTAAGAGTTTTTTGGCCCGAACTCGGCCCGAATTATATATTAATATATTATTTTATTTTATTTTTAATCATTTTAAATTTTTAATATAACCATTTTTATTATATTGTCAATTTGTGTATTGTTTTAAGAATTGTTTTAGTATCATTTTATTTGTTTTAATATTTATTTTATGTTTTTAAATTTATTTGATTTATTATATTTTTAAATTTTTTATTTAATGAAATAAGAAAAAAAATTAATATAATGGACCTGCCTCGGGCTTAGTATTTTATTTGGTAGGGCTTGACAAAATTTTAGGCCCATATTTCGTAGGGCGGGCCGGCCCGGACCTAGTAGATAGGCCTAAAATTTTGTCCAAGCCCGGCCCGAACCCGGCCCGACCCATGATCACCTCTAATTGGACCATGGCAACAAGTGATAAGTGATATCCGTATATGACCATAGCTAGACTATGGCATCGAAAAACAAGTGATAAGCGATATCAGTATAAGACCATAGCTGGGCTATGGCTTCGGATTAAAGTGATACAAGTGATCTGTATAAGACCATAGTTGGGCTATGGAATCGGAGAAAAGTGATAAGTGCTCCCGTGTAAGACCATATCGGGATATGGAATCGATATGATATATAACTCGTGTAAGACCATGGCTGGGCCATGGCTTCGGAAAGTGAAACGTGATCATGTGTAAGACCATAGTTTACTATGGCAAAGTAAAGATGAAGTACTCAATTCCGTATAGTTTTTTAATTAGAAAAGAGATGGTAAGCGATAAATGGGCCCAAAAGAATGAAGTTTAAGTGTGAGTAATATTGAATAATACTAAATGAAACTGATTTGGTTTGTGAATGTCAGGAGAAATTAATGAATTATATATGACATGAATGCTTTACCATAATTGGTAAGTTTACTTTCTAAGTTTATGAACTTACTAAGCTTTCAAAAGCTTACTTGATTGTGTTTGATATGTCTTGTAAATTAACGTGAAAACGGAGGATCGAATCATCACCGAAAATCACACTATCCAGACATTCTCTGGTAGTTTTCGGGTTATTATCTTTTGATTTATATAGCATGTAAAAGTATTTGGTTGGATAAAGTTAATAATGGTTAAAGTATGTAAAGGGATGGAATATGTGTATGAAACTTAGTTTAATGGTTAAGTAGTAGTTTATTAATATAAAATGCACATTATGGGCATAAATTTGTTGATTGGTTGGTTGTAATTTATGTATAATTGTGTTTAAGTGCAGATAATGGATGAAAGGGTGAGAAAAGTGGCTTAAAACTGCCTATTTCCGTCCACACGGTTAGACACACGGTAAGCCCACGGGCGTGTGATATGATAGTGTGTCCCATTCATCCTTAATTGTAAAGTCAGGATAGTACACGGGCACAAAACACGGCCGTGTGTCTTGGTCGTGTGAAGGACACGGGTTTCAAGCATGGTGGTTTGTCAAAATCGTGTGAAAATGGCTTAAAAATGGTGAAAAATCAGTTTACCATACGGCCTAGCCACATGGGCATGTGCCCTGGCCGTGTGCCTCTTTGATACTTAAGAAATTACAAGTCAGAATTCCACAAGGGCTGGCCACAAGCCATGGGATCCCCACGGGCTGGCCACACTGCTATGTCCCAGGCCACACGGGCGTGTACCCTTATCTTCAAGGAAAAATTTCTAAAGTTGTCAGTTTAGTTTCGAACCACTTCCAAAGCATGTATTAGGCCCCGTAGGCCCATATTAGGGACTTTATGATGAAATTTGAAAAGAATTGATTTGGTATGCAAATTTTATGACTCAGTTTTGTATAAATGATAGTGTATAAGTCTGGTAATGCCTTGTAACCCTATTCCGGTGACGGATACGGGTTAGGGGTGTTACAATGGTGTCAACTAACTACTGAAAACCTTCTTCATTTGAAGATTTCTACCTTAAGGTCTTTCAAAAACTTAAAGGATAATTCAGGGAAGAAGAAGATCTAAAAGTAATACATAAAGACAATCGATATCTTTATATACTTAGGCAACAGAGACAAGGTTTAGTGGAAGGATAAAAAAATCTCACTATCGCCCTTGATTCCCGTGAATAAACTTACTAAGCCATTGTATTCACGTTAAAACGTGAAAATGAAACTATCAAGTTGCGAACTAATGAGTTTGCCTAAAACGTCTAGGGTTGGCGGATTGCTTAATAGAAGAGTCCGCCAATTCTCAGAATCCGCCAAATCCTAGAGTCCGTCAAATGACAAATCCACAGAATATGCCACCTAGTCAAAAACGAATATTTCACAAAAAACGAATATTTCACTAACTTGCTTATTTTCTACGTTTAGCGTATACGACCTAAACACCAAACAGTAACTCGATATAGTCTTCGTCAGGTGGGCTGTTACAATATGCACGTTTGTTTTGAACTCTCACTATATGAATCTTTCTTTTTTACTTTTTTTCAATTATAAAATATTGAAATTTTAACTTGTTGTATGCCAGTTCAATTGGCATCCGACGTATCACATCTGTTGTTATCATGTTCAGAAGAATGTGTGGATTATTTTGGACGTTCAAGAAGGTTGGGTTCTAGAACAGTGTGCTTTATATATTTTTTATTTTGAGTTGACTTTGTATGTCTAAATTTCTTTCTTTAATATTTAATTTTGTAATTAAATTTAAGGTATACTCTACTCATAGTCACTTTAAAATGGAGTCTGTCCTATTGATCACTCTAATTTTTTTCTCAATTTAGTCACTCTAAATAAGATAATTGTGTGAATTAGTCACTGCGATTAAAAGAAACTAGAAATTTTAAAGGAAGTGACTAATTCTCACAATTATCTTATTTAGAGCGACTAAATTGAGAAAAAAAAATTTGGAGTAACCAAAATAGACAAACCCTATTTTAGAATTACTATAGGTGTAATTTACCCTTAAATTTATGTCATGCTTTAATGATTTATGAAGAGAGTTTTTATCGGGAGGAAAGACAACTTCAACTTGATCAGGAATGGCAACTTCTACTCCAGCATGTAGAGGAAAGGCCACTTCAATTTCAATCTGCACAGGGGGACGATGAGGTATAAAAACCAAAACCAAAATATTTGAAAATTTCAAGTTATCGAGCTATACTGATTTTATTTATTTATTTATGCAACAAGTGGATTGTCATTTCTAACCAAGCCGAGGAGAGGAGGACAATGCGTCCGGAGTTAGATGAACGTGGTCAAGGTAGCATACATGTTGATTTATGATTTTTATGCGCGTATATTGTTGTTTTATCTCAGGGGTCCGACGCCATATATTTGGAATTTATTCCATCCTTTGTCGTTGTAGTGTTGTTATTGTTTTTTGAATTTTCTCATAAGAGACTGTTCTTTGTATTTTTAATTTTTTGAATAAGAAGGATAAGATATCCTAATTTTATGTCACTATAGGTGTGTTTGTTTGATCGTCAATTTTGATTATTTATCAATATTGAGGGAATCTTCAGATGATATGCTGATATCATAGTTGTTGATGTACTTGCATAACTTAGAGTCTCGTAATCACTATCAAGAATATCTTCTATCTCTACTAATAACTCATTTGCCACATCGCTATGTTTTTTTTTTTTGGTAGAAAGAAACATAGACCAAGCCTAGATATAAGAAAATGTGCTAATTACTAATTGGCCCCTCAAGAATACTAGAACAAGTATCCTCTTCTAATAAGGTTTTGATTTCATGCGGTGGCTCCTTAAGAACCACAAAATGCTCAATATCACTACTAGTCATCTTGGCTAAATGATCAGCCACTTTATAATTTGTTCTTTGGATACTTCTGAATTTTACTCTCCAATCTTTGAGACAGAAGTCATGAATCAGTTGGATTTCAACAACACTACTCATTGATGCAAGACCCATTTGAAGAATTTCAGTAAGCAAAGCATTATCGCTCTCTAATTCCAGTTGCCTAAACCTTTTATTCCAAGCTAGTTTCAAGCCTTCGAAAACAGCTTTGACTTCAATCTAGAAAATATCTTTGATACTTACTGACATCTTGAAACCAAACAATCAATCACCGCTTGCTCCTCGAGCCACTCTGCCAATTGCTGCTCTTTTGATAATGTCCAAACATTGTTTCAACATTTTCATCGTTGTTGAGACCCATGACACAATATTTGCATCCTATCTAGTAAATCTCAAAAATCTACAATATTTCCAACCAAATTTTTTTTCAAAATACTCTTTTTCATACTCTCTAAAGTAGCATCATTCTTAAGCCATAAATTAATCCGTCATCTTTTCCATTGAGGCTACCATATATTAAATTTCGAACAATATAAAATTGCTAACTTAGGCGAGGGTTAATCAGTGACCGCTACAACTATTATGACAAACTGATCTACATCCATGAAAGATAGGATATATGACCTCTAAAAAGCAGTGCCACAAATTTTCAGCAGTAAACTCAAAAAGAAGTTAAAGCACTATACAAGTCTGCAGCATGAAAGCAACATGAGGAATTCAATCCAAGTAGTAAATGAAAAGGAAAAACCAAACCAATCAAGCAGATCATAAAATCAAACCATTTTTCTGAATCCGGTTCGACGTCAACTACATGGAGAAGTCTATTTACAAATCTAGTCAAGCCAGAAAATTTTTGCATCCATTATCTTAAGCAGCTAAACATCCCAAAAAAGCTTATGGACATCAAAATGGCACACAGAAGCTAATTCCTTATGGAACCAGATCGGTTACACCTTCACCTGAGAAGAAAGAGTCACTTGACAGAGTTGACATTTCTGAAATTTCCAGCACTCTATAATCTATGCAGGTTTAACTCAGCTGGTGTTTTATTGAGACCGATGCATTAGTCCACCACTTTCCATTACACGAAATACAGTAACTTTGAGCACAAATTCCCTCGATCTGAGCAGCTCAAAAACACAAACATCCCCTTCTCCCAAATTATTCTCCAATGTAAATTCGTACCATCCCTGACTGAATTTAGCCTTGCCTCCTTTATAAAGACATCTTACAGACCACTGTCTCCCATCAGGAAGCTGAAGTTTAATGGATCCAGAAACCCCACTTAAATGCTTCTCAGCAAAGCACGATGGCAAGTACTGCAAGAGAAAAAATAGAAATGCAATATGAGGCAAACTATAGGGTGAAACTGAAAGACACGTAGAGCACATCATATTCAATGCCTCACCATAATACATCCCCTGTACAGATATGATGGTCGCAAGACGACCCTGCAGAAAGGGTTAGTTGGCTCAAATGCTTTGGCTGCATTGATTGCTCTCTCTCTTTCTTCAGCTGTCACAGTTCTCTTTCGGGCTGAAGCACTTTCATAACATCTAAAGCGCATATCAACATCATCTTCACGTCCAGTAGATGAATCCTGCACATCTACATTTCATTTGAAAACTGATCAGAAATTCCGATTCCTTACAAACTGCAAGAAAAGAGAATAGAAAAGAATATTTGGTTTAAGAGGATTTACTAGGATCAAACTTCCGCTTCCTACCACGCTTTTTTGGTTCTGGTTTCATTGCACCCGAACCTGAAGTATGCAATTTGACTTCATTAGCAGAATTTTTTTAAGTTCGATCGCATAAAAATGAAAAGCCATACCTCGAATAGGTTGATTATTCACACCCTTTGAAGTTTGAAGATTGGCATCACCACCCCAGTTTATGCAGTTGTTAAGTTTAGACCCACCAAACAAATTCTGAAGTGCTGGAGAGATGCATTCATCATCTTCAAGTTGTTCAAACGGATATTGTTTTCCGTGATTGTATTGAGTACCAACGAGGGCATTAGTCTGATAGTTTATTTCCGAGTTATACAAATTAAATATACTAACACTGAAAGCAGAATTTCCTTCGTATCTGAAAACCAGTACGTAGCCAACACGAATATAGTAACGCTCTAGAAACTCCTGCCAACCTTCCTGAAACCAAACCTTGTTGTCAACTTTCTTTATTCCTACACGCCAAACATGACCATCAGGAACAGTGAGAGCGGCAGCAACAGAAAGTTCATCCCTGAATTTCTTAACGAAGTTATCAGGGATCCTCTGCAGACACCCCAAATCAAGTTAGGCTTATTTATCCGATGAAGAATAAAATCGGGATTCAGATGGTTTTAGAGAAATTTACAGATTAACTTTCATAACATTGTGAGATTAAACCTCATGCTGGATGAAGAAAACTACTAACCCATCCTTGTACCTAAAGTAATGCTAGCATCAAAATGAGAAGTTTAAATCATTTCAACGAAAATGAATATACATCATCACACATATGCATGTTATGTACAATCAAAATCAAAAACCAAATCCGTACATACTTTTTCAAATGAACAGACATTCATAAAAGGAAAAAAAAAGTTAAAATCCAGATTAAGATGTAGACGAACACAACTTTCTTCTCTTGCTGATAAAATACCTTACGAAATAGCTATGTCATTTGATGCCAATTTAGTGAAACTCACTAGCAGTATAACTCAAAGAGAGATGCCAAACAAACTGATGACAGTCAATAGATTCCTTATCTAAGTATACACCAGGAATGAAGATTGAAATAAATAACAAAGCTCGAATTATCTTGCAATTTTGAAATTAGTACAGATTTTCTTTTCTAAAATTTGTTTCTTTATCTGAAAGTTATCAAAGTAATAAAGCCATGTCGTACGAGATTCTTCCTAGAATACTATTCTATATAGATCCTGTTGCACTTCCAATTTTCTAGTTCAGATAGATTTCAATAGTATTACGAACATAATCTTTTATCCGGAAAAACAAGCAAAGAGGGAATTGGCCTCAGGAACTCTACTCACTGCAACAAAATCCAGGAAACAAATTCATTTTACTGTTATATAAACTTGCCATGTCTTCTCCACTCCCCCTTTACACTAAATAATGCATACAGGAACAAAAAAGCAAATGCATATAAGAGTACCAACATTAAAACCCAGCAGATCAGTTCAAGTGTAAAAATTGATAAGCCTTCATTCATATGCAGGCGAGATCATGGGAGGTAAACTGAAAAGATATACAGAAAATTAATGAAGATTAAGTAGTTCGACTTTTTCTTCATTTACAACCCAACTAAATCCATAAGGACGAATTATCACACTGTTTTAAATGAGTGGAAATTAGGGGAAAATGAATTCAGCAACAAGCATTACACTTCATTTCATAACAATTTTTTAAAGACAGATTATTTCCTGCAAAATTGAACCTGGAAAAATAGATTTCTTCAAGTACTATACTAACACACTCATATATATCATGCATCTATAGTTGATCTCAAAAGCATCTCCACAGCTTCAATACTATAACACCTGCCTGATAAAAAGGACTTTAAGAGAAAATTGAGATCTTGGGTTTCTTCTACTTTATTATATTTTTACCTAGTTCGTCCGGTAGGAAAACAAACTTCAAATATTAGTTAACCAAAATCATATCACACCAGCTATCAAAAAACTTGAACTAGTTTCTTCACTTTTTCTTAGTCTTTCTATAATTCCACCAACCAAACACTCTCCACCATGTCTTAACATTCAAATCTCATCTCCATGTCTACAAAACACACTTCAAAGTTCAAACCACTAGAAACACACAAACCAAATATACACTTCACTAAGTTTTCCAAGGCTAAACTTTGTCCCACAGAGAAACTTCTTCCTGAAATACTAAATCACCAAAAAAAAAAAAACACTTTTCTGCCTAATTTTGGTCAATAACAATACATAAGTAACCAGAACAAAAAAACAAAGATTGAAGGACAATAAGAAGAATAAAGCAGGAGAAAGAGAGAAAGATATGGGTATTTAGTATTTTACCAGTTTCTTTTCTTGGAGGGTGGTAGAGAGAATAAGCTTATGAAAAAAAGGGCGTGGCATTTTGGATAAAAGGTCAGATCATATAATGATGTTGAGTTTCAGCTTGAGTGAGACTTGGGTTTTCTTTTTTGAAATTTCAAAGTTTATGTATATATATATATGAAAATAATTCGAAGTGATTAGACAGAGGAAACAAACAACTTGAAAAAGAAAAAACACTCAACACAGAGAAGAAGAAAAAAAGAGCTTTCAGATCTGGGTCTCCCCTTTCATCTTCTGCTTCCCCACTGTTTTTTTTTTTCTTTTTTGTTCTAGTCAAATACTGCTTTTAAGGCTTTAATTTTTTTTTTTTTAAAAAACACCCCTCAAGTTCACCTAAAAGTTAACCCAGTTTTCATCACATTTTGTCTAACTCACTCACCGAGTTCTAAACTCGCCTGCTTAAAACTCAGGCACCTTCTGTGTGTCCAACCAATTCCCTCTTTGTTTTTTAGTAGTAAAAGTTTATTTCTTTTTTCTATTTTCGCTAACTCACCTACCGTTAGAAAGATAGACACTCTCTTAACCATGCAGTAGTTTAGTGTTTTTTTTTTTTAGTTTAATCATGCAGTAATTTATAAGAAAATTTTCATCTTTAAATTTTAATATATTTTAATTATATCTCAAATTATTATGTTATATAAATTTGATATTTTCATTATTGAAATTATTAATTTAATAGTTAAATTATAATTTAAAATTTTAAAGAAAAATAAAATGTTGTCGCTTTTAAAATTAAAACTAAAAATAAAATAAATCTGAAAAAAAGGAAGAGCAATTGATAATTTTTGTAAAACTTCAAAACTTCAAAATCAATATTTTTACAATATTAATTTTATTTAATTTTTCATTTAAAATTAAGTTATATAAGATCTAATATCTTATTTAACAGCTTAAATTAACAATTTTAAAAACTAAAAGGCTTTATTAATATAACACGATAACGTGAGGATGTAATTAAAATATTTTAGAGTTTAATGACCAATTTAAAATGAGGGTCATAATTTAAGATGTTTGGTGTAATTAACTTTAAAAATCATATTTTTACAAAATAAATTATATTGTTATAAAGTTTTGTTTTATTTTTATATAACATTAATAAAAACTCAAGCATATCATTTATAATATTTATACATTTAATTTTACCATTTCAACCAGAACTTCTCTATATTTAAAATATGTCTCTAGTTCAAACTTGAATCCAATTTGATTTTATCTTTAAAAATCAACAATTTGAGTTTACTCAACCTAAACTCGAAATGACTGAAATTCAAAATAACTCGAGCGTAGAATAATCCGAACAAACAACTTAAAATGAATTGAATCTAAAATCATCTAACTCTGAAAGATAAAAAAGATAAATCTAAATGATCCAAACCCGAAAAATCAACCCACTTACCAAATTGGTAGGTTCAGGATTTAACAAAATTTTAAGGATATATTTTAAAAAATACAAATTTACTTTTAAACCTACAACACCTTTTAAATTTAGAAAATCATCACTCAATATATAAGAATCCAACTAAAAATAATAAACTAAAATATTTTATATAATTATTTTCAATTTCTAGCATATAATACATATAAAATTAAATAAGGATTAGACAGCTTACCTTAACCTAATAAATCAATAATACTAATATTAGCACCTTTCGACTTCAATGATATCCTAAGTTTGTACTCTAATTAGAAAACATATTTTTTTTTTTTAGTAATAAAATGTTTATAATATAACCGGTGAAACACAAAATGTTTATAATATTTTTAGGAGGATAGATCATTTTTGGAGAGAATGTGTAAAAACACGTTTAGTTGGGCAAAATTTTTGTTGACATGTAGAGAAAGCATACTCAGCTGAAAGCGTTTTCTGAACATTTCATAGAAAATGCGTCTAGTTGGACGCACTTTCCCTGACATGTCAGTAGAAAACTCGCCTAACTGGAAAAGCTTTCCTACCAACTGTATAGAAAGCGGGCACAGCTGAATGTGTTTTCAGACACTCTCTCTAAAAACGATTTATTTCTCTAAATTTTCAAAAGACTGACCTTTTTTGTTAATTAATTTTTTTTCAACATATATAGCTAATTTAGCCCAAATCTTTAGTTAAATTTCAGATTCAAATTTAATCCCTAAAAAATCTTACTTTGTATCCTTATTTGTCAAAAATGTATATACATATTAACAAAACAAATTCAATAATTTTTTTTAAAAAAAAAGTGCAAAATCCATTCATTATCCAAAACTTTACCAATATTAGAAGGAGAAAACATTATGATATAAATTTAAAACACTAGCTGAAAAAAAAAAGTAGAACAAATAAGAAAAAGTGCTAAAAAGAAGAAACAAAACAGCAAGAATAGTGAGTTTGGTTGAACTCGGTAGGGTGACTGAGTTGAGTCGGGAGCACTGAGTCAAAAAGTCGATTCAGTGGTGACCCCATCAAATCTGTCAGCAAGAAGATCCTTTTATTTATTCCATTCGTCAAAGACAAGGTTTTGGTGGACATGTGTCAAACCAGGGTGGAAAGGGACCACACCCAGAATCACATGCACAGGGCAAATTTTAATAAATGGAGGAACCCACTTTTATTAGGTCAAATTTTATAAATGAGCCTCATACTATGTCAAAATTTAATCCCTCTATTATCATTTTTAATTTTTATACTTTTCAATTTTATGTCAAATTATTTTTGTTAATATTATCAAATAACTTGGCATAGTTTTTTCTAATTATACGGTGATGTGATATATACACATGTGTATAATTAGATAAATATTATATATTTACGTGATAAAATTAACGAATATTAGAATATAGTACAACTTTATTGTTCGCCTTCCAAATTAAACCATTTAAAAATAATATATAGATAATGATTTCTTTTTTTGTATTTTTAATGTAAAATTTTTAACTTCAAAAATTAAATTATGATATTAAATTTTTTTAATTATGATGTTTAGACTCAAATCACAATATTTTTTGGTTTAATGATAAAATTGGCCACTAACGTTTACATGTTTTGTCAAAATGGTCCTAATTGTATTTTTGAACATTTTGTTGGCTATCAACCTCTATTTTTTTTCAAACTGATTTGATGAAAGTGCGCTTAAAAAATTAATGTGGATGATGTGAAATATTTTTAATTAGATATAATTTATTACTTAGATATAATGTATGATTTATTTATTTCATTATTTTTCATATGTATTTATCTTATTGGGTTATCTAAGTAATAAATTATATCTAATTAAAATATTCCACATATGAAATTTATATCATCCTCGTTAACTTTTTTAATGGTACTTTCATCAAATATGTTAAAAAAAGCAATTAAAAAATAAATAAAGGTTGATGGCAAAAAAAAAAAGGCTTAAAAATACAATTAGGGCCATTTTGACAAAATATGTAAATGTTAATGGCCAAATTTGTCATTAAGCCTAATTTTTTTATATATTTTCTATTGGCATAAAAAAAAGTAATAAGCAATCAAATTGCATCAATAAATGTATTTATTGGTAAATTTATTAGAAGGAATCAATGATAAAATGTAGTTTGGTAAAGGCTTTAATAATATGGCAAAGAAAAGGAAAGACTTGCTTTTATTCATTCATCTATTGTGTGTATAAAAGGGTAATGATTTATTTATAGTATAAATGTTGCCTATGGAGGGAGAAAAATCAATTTTTCAAATTGACATTATATACATATAGATATGTTCATCTATTCAAAACATTAATGCACATCAAAGTGGGAATATATTTCTAAACTTCACAATCACTTTATTATTATTTAATATAATGATAAAAAAACTTCACAATCAAATTTTAAAAATTTCAATCAATTTTATTTATTTAATTTTTTAAGAAAATACTAATCAAGGACACATGATAATTACTTATAAAATTTAAATAAATTCACTATCAATATATTAAATAATTATAAAAAATTTATAAAAACGTTTAAATATCTCCGCATGTCGTTAGGGCTTAGTCCTCCTCTTGTATAAATTTTATATTTTGAGAATTAAATATATTTAATAAAATAGTGGGTAAGTTTTTATTTATGATAGGTAATTTAATTAAGAATTTGTTTTAGCAAAAATACATAAATAAGATAATTACAAAAAGTAAAAAGTAATGAAAAGGTTAAGTAACTTAGATACAATTTTATTAAAGAAGAAAAGGAGAAGAAATTGATATGATTTTATTTAAATGAAAAGTAACTTATAAATATATATTATTTATTTTTTATGAAAATATTTTAGTTTTTTAATATATTTTTGTTTGAGTTGGTGCCACTGAGTTAAATGATACCAAATTCAACCAAGAATATTATATTAATATAAATAATAAAATATATTCATAATTTTATTTAATAATTTAATAATTTAATAATATTATTTTATATTGTTTTTTTTCATTTTGATGAAATTATTTTATTAAGGATTCATACGAGAAAATGGTTAAATCGATTTCTATTAACTAAGAAATAGTGTGTGTAGTGATAAAATATATTACACTCTTAAAAAATTTTGAGTTTAAATTTTAAAGACGATATTCTTAACAAGTACAATCACGAATCTTGAAAAGATTTAAAAAAAAATTCTAAAAAGAATCAATCTCCATTTAAGGACACTCTAATGGGCCATTTTTTTTCATAGCCAAGTGAGTGGGTTCTGTTGATAGACCAAAAAACAAACAACACAACTAAAGGAAGCAAGCGAATTTTTAATTAGTAAAAAAACCAAAAACAGGGCTACTTAAGGCATTCTACATTGAGAGACAATAGGAAACTGTTAGCCCATTTTTGTTAAAACTTATACAACTAAACGCTAAAAGTACTATGAATGTTCTTATATTAAAAATCAGATTACATTTTACCATTTTACAAAAAAATGGATAAATTAGTCATTATACATTAAATCAAAAAGTAAATTGATTCTTCTGTTAAAATTTTTTATCCATTTCTGCTGTTAAAAATTGGTCCCTGTATATCAGCATGAGGTACACATGGCATGTCACAGGTTATTGTATTATTATTCTGTCAACCATGCCAATTTTTAACTATACAAATGGATGAAATTTTTAACAGAAATAACCAATTTGCTCTTTAATCTAATGTACAGGGACTAATTTGCCCATTTTTTGAGTAGAGAGGGCAAAATGCTATCCGACTCCTAGTACAAGAGCTTCCATAATACTTTTACCCCAAATGTATTCATCTTTGGTTCTCCATTTACTTTAATTTAATTGATTGAATGATTGAAAGATATGGATGGAAAATCAGATTGATTCTTGTTGAATTAAAAACTCGTTTTACTAAAAGTTCATATAGATGGACAATCTTATTGATTCTTGTTAACTAAAGAGATTTGAAAGAAAAATGTTTATCTTTCTCTATTATTTACAATAATACATATACAAAGTAGTATAAGTTCAAATAAGGAAATAATAAAATTTAATCCCTAATTACTAGTATGTACAGACTGTTAACACTCCCTCTCAAGCTGGAGTATATATATAAAAATCATGTTGAACTTGTTACATAGATATTCGGCCTGATTCCCATTAAGTGCCTTTGTAAAAATAGATCAACAAGTTGTTCTCCTGTCTTCACATAACCCCTGGAGATTGGCTTATCCAAAATTTTCTCCCAAAAAAAAGAGACAATCAACCTTGATGTGTTTGGTTCTTTTATGATAAACTGAATTTGAGGCAATATGAAGAGTTGCTTGATTATTACACAAGAGCTTTGTTGGTGATGAATACTCTAACCCAATTTCAGTTAACAAATGTTGTATCCACATGATTTCACATGTGGGTTATGCCATAGTATATTCCAATTCTGCATTAAATCAAGACACTAAATCCTTTTTCTTACTCCTCTATGATATTAAGTTTCCATCAATAAAAACACAGTACCCAATAGTAGTGTAGCGACTTGAAAATCAGTGATGTTGAAAAATACGATTTCAAAACCTCATTTCCGTAAGTATTAAATTAAATATTTACGGAGTTGGTATAAAAGAATATTAAAGTTTGGTCCTTCAATTTTGTTTATTAATTGTTTAATTAAGGCAAGAAGACTAAATTGTAAAAAATTATCGTTATAAGTTTTTAATTAGTCAAAAGCTTAGAGACTTAAATTGCAAATAGCCAAAGAGTTAAAATGGTTAATAAAACATTATAAAACCAATGATAGTGGATTATGAAGCCATGTTACACTTTATTTAAATAAATATTACATTAGGATAATTAAATTTAATTAAGCTAAATTCGAAAGTCAATGGTGACGTGAAATGCAATTCTGGGATCTCGTTTTTGTAAATTGAGTTCGTAAATATTAAATATTAATATTTTTGAGGTTAATATATAAATATATTGAATTTTGGTGTAGTGATTTTGCTGAATTGATAGTTAATTATGGTACAAAGACTAAGTTGTAAAAGTCCAATCGCTATATATTTTAAATAGACAAAGGACCTAATGAACAATTAGACCATTATTATATAATTAAATGGTGGTGGATGATAATTGGGATCCACGAACCTTGTTAATTATGATTAATGTTAATTAATTATAGTTAATTAAGTTAAATAAGATTCGTTAATTATTAAACAATGTATATAAGACAAAAATAAAGTAAACTTATCATCTTTAATTCATTTTCTTCTCCATGGCCGAATGTTAAAGGAAGAAAACCACCTTTTTCAAGTTTTTCAATCCGTCCTTAATTGGTATGTGTATTTAGGTATTTTTTTTTTGTAATTTTATATTTTTGAGATTATGCGAGTTTGATTTAGTTAGTTCATGTATTAATTTGGAAAACTTTTAAAGTTTCTAAAAGTTTCGTTGATGAATTCTAGAATAAATTAGTATTAAATTGTTAGATTTTAAGGTTAGAATTGAAAAAAGGACTAGTTTGTAAAAGTAAAAAATGTTAATTTTGAACATAAGGACTGAAGTGTAAAGTTTCAAAATTAGTGTGAAATTTATGTAATTATAGATATTTTAGGGACTAAATTGAATAAAATATAAAATTTTAGGGCATTCAAAAGTGAAAGTGAAATTTAATTGATCCATGTTTATAATATGATATTATAAACTGTTTGGAATTAATAAATTTAATTGAATTATCGTTTAGATTAGGAATAGAACCAAACCGAGGATATTCGGGAAAAAGGTAGAATTATTGATTAGTCCTTGCAATTCAACTTGTTTGCTGCTCGAACCAGATAAGTTCATATGATATGATTGTATTTAATTTATTATATATTTGAATTATGAATTTGTGTATGTTTGATAGTGATTTGAATAGTTTGCAATTTGGTACAAAAGGTGAGGTATGGACTAAACCGTAAAGAAATGATAAATTGAATCTGATGAATTGAAATTTGAGATGGATTAGTTTAATTGAATTGGTATGTAAATGTTTGATTTTTAAGATGGAGGACCAAATTGAACAATTTACAAAATATGTATGACTTTGTAATTGAATGTGGTTAAGATAGAATGTGATATTGGACTATTGCTGAAATATTATTGGGCGAGAGCATCGCGAGTGAAATGAGCTTTTAGTTTGTATCTCTATGACCTAAGACCAATTTAGTTACTGTATATTTATGCCATTTTGCATTATATAAAATGAGGTGAGTTATTAATGGTTATTGAGTTGAAATGCTAAGTTTGAAATTGAATATTGGGACATAGACTAAATTGAATAGAATAGAAAATTGTATGACTTAACTAATATAGGAATTTTGTATGAAATTGAGTTGAATTATGTTATATTATATGATGAATTGATGAATTGATGTTGAATTGAGAATGATGGAATGTGAATTAAAGTGTGTGATGAAATTGGAAATTGGTTTCTCTATTAACTGTACATATCTATATTTCAGTATATCTGATGATGCATTTACATCCCAACATGATTGCTTCGGTTTATCTAGTAATACACTACATTGCCAATTTGAAGTGTTGATTGATTAATCTGAGTATTCGTCTTGAAAATTCAAATAAGATTATTAGGAATATATAAATGTGATTTGGCTATAAGGTAGATTTGATATGAATTGTGATATATATTTGTAATGGTCGCTAAACTAACTAAAAATTCGACTAAGGCAATCGCACCTATCGAACAGTAGTATAGTTGAGGTGAGACCGGAAATATCGTATCCACGAGGACTAAAAGTACTAGTAATTACCATCTTTTTATTATCTAGCCTAAGAATTAAAGGGATGTTTTCTAAACTAAACTTAATTATCTAACTAACTAAGAACGCAACAGAGATAAAAGTTGGAAAATATTCTTTGGAAAACCGATGGAGAAGACAATACTCAAGGAAGAATCCACTTAGACTTCACTTATCACTTCTGAATTAGACAATTTATTCACTAGACTTAATCTGTAGAAATCCATGATTTATGTTAATATCTCTCCTGAGACTAAGAACAACTGGCTCTAGGTTGATTAATCGAAATCTCTATTTAATTAAACCCCTATTGTCGCATTAACTCGATCTATGGATTCCCTTATTAGATTTGACTCTAATCCGGCAGATTTATGTCGTCCTATCTCTAGGATTGCATGCAACTCTACTTAGTTATGAATGATCTACTCTTAAACAGGGACTTTTGCTCCACTGAATAAGCACATCAAAAACCTGAATTAATATCCTGAAATATTAAAGCAAAGGTTAAAACTCACAATTAAGAATAAGAACAAGTATTTATCATAAAATTCAAATAGTAATAAGATTTGTCTTAGGTTTCATCTCCCTTAGGTATTTAGGGAGTTTAGTTCATAATAGTGGAAAACATCTCAAAATTGGGAAAACAACAAAACATAAAGAAACCAAAGGATTTCTAAGGAAATTGAATGGAGATCTTCAGTCTTGAAGTAGATCATGCTTCCAAGTTGATTCCGATGGCTGTCCTTGAGTATTTTCTGCCTTCTACTCTGAGTGAGATACGACCCGCCTCGGGGTGAGTCGAGTCGTATGTGAGTTTGCCCGATCGTCTACGAAGAAGTAGCATTCGATTTGTTCAAAAGGATGTTTTAACGTAAAAAATGGCAGAAGCTATGTAAAAGGATTCAAAGATGGGTTTATGGATATGAAGTTTATGTAGTTGGGTTTATGGATATAAAGTTTTTGTAGGTTTGGTTATAATGAAACGAAAAGATGAAATGGAATGGAAATGAAAATGATCTAAAAAACAAACACGAACCAATATTAGAAAATATTGACCCAAATGTTTATAAGTTTTCAAGGTGGTCGAATGGAGAATATGAGAACCTCGACCCCCTACTTAGCAAAGTAGGAACCTTGGTATGTTTGAACGCCACACTACGAGTAGTGATAAGTTCAGTTTTCAACAAAGAAAATGGATGACACAACTAGAACACTAGGTAGCCAACAAATCTTTGAACGAAAACAGAGAAAAGTTTGCCTCACAAATTTGGCAGAATATCATTCAAAAATGTCCAAAAAGTAGTGTCCCTTCAAAAGGCTGGTTACATGAATTTATAGTGTCAAAAGGAAAGCTAGCTGAAAGGTCACTTTTAATGAAGCTAATAATGAGGCCTAATGAAAAGTCACAACTATAGAAATTCTATTCCAAGTAACTCCAGCCTTCAATTTGATTTACTTCTTCAATTAAGTTGCTTTCAAAGTCTTTTGAAGTCTCCATGAGCAACCGAAAAGACACCAACTTCTTTGATGGAGAATTGAATGCATGTAGTGATTACTCATGAAGCAAACGGTTATGGAAGATGAAACAAAGTTGCTGCCTAATTTAAAGAAGAATAATGCTCTCCTTTAATTGATAGAAACAACTTCTTAATGATATTTAAAGCCTCTTTGTAACAACCTCTCTTTGTAACTGAAATCTTTTGAAAAGTCACCTTATTGAATGCATAACACCTTTAATAATAATAGATGGGAGCTAAAAAGTCACCTGCAATTAACACATGTAACCGTCACATTTATTCATTTATTAAGCTTAAAACAAATTAACAACTAACTTAAATAAATGAACTAATACTTATGCATCATTTATTCCAAAGAACAAGTTTAATTAAGAGAAGCATTATTAAATGAACTTAAATTCATGCATCAATAAATTATCCTAGGAACTAGATTATTTAAAGAAGCAACTATTAAATAAAGTTCAACAAAAACACTTATTAATTAAACTAAGATGAGTTGAATAAATGTCCAAGAACTCATTTATTAAACTAAGATACTTAAATGCATGGTTTAAAATGCAAACTAAATGAACAAATGAGTTACTTAATGCAAGACTTAATTTAATGAAGTGACTTAAACTAACATCGAGTCACATAATGTATGACTTTATTAAATGTAGAACACATAATGCATGTCATAATTAAAATATGTATTTAATAAATAAGACATAATTAAAGACTAAAGTAACTAAGATAAATCAAGTCTTTATTCCAACAACATAAATGAATTTAAAGGTCTCATTTTGCATTTGGGCCCTCGAGTTTAGGCCAATCTCTATGTCGTCGAGATGTACCAAACATGATGTGACCGGATCGCATCATACCCCTTCTTGAAGATGATTTGTCCTCAAATCGGGCCATTTTTCAAAAAAATTTTCTCAGATCACAAATCAGCCCTCCTCTTTAAGAGGGTACCACCTCACATTGTCACTTTCAAAAGAATAAAACAAGTTAGTGATACAATGAAGGTTAAACCAGGAGGAACTTTCTGAAATTTTATTCACAGCTTGACACAAGAAAATATTATCATCATCATAAAGACAAGGAGTAATAAAATGATGAATCAAGAATGAACAATTCCTTTTCGAAGTCTTGGTGCATACTTGAGCACTTGATCGATTGCCGAATTCAAAATAATTGACAAGTTTTACCTTTGCAAGTTGGATATCCAAATTTGGTAATAGAGCATGCATATAAATAAAGCACTCATACATCACAAGTTTTATGTGCACAGCCTTGTTTAAACATGTGGTTTTTCTATAGATCAAAGAATGCACATCAACGACACAACCATTGTTAGTAATGTTCTCATCATTTTCAAACCATCTATTACTAATAAAAAAAAAAAACAATAAACCTCATCAAGGTACGAATGCGTTTCAGAAACCAAAACATCAACAATGTTTCCATCAACATTCAAAGGGGGTGGTTGAATCTTAAAAGATTCAGAAAACTCACCTTGTTTTCCCATATGAATGATGATACGATCCGCCTCGGGGTGAGTCGAGTCGTATGTGAATTTGCCCGATTGATTTCTAAAGATTCCTTATCTTTGAATACTTGCTGTTGGATTTTATCTTCAACCTTTCCTTTTCTGATCATACAAAAGCATCTCTCATCAGGAAAGTATTGAAGTTGAAGTTCGTCACACGGATTGTTAGGAACCTGAAAAGAAGAGGTAAGACGAGAAGAATTCACAGATTGGTTAGTGGAAACAACACTCTCTTTTTCTTGCCCTCTATCAACTTTTTCTTTCATTTCTTTTTCTTCAAGAACAATTGTTTCTTCCACGCTTTCTTTTTGCTCACTCTCTTTTTCAACTTTACTTTCTTGCACACACTCTTTTTCTTTTTCGCTTCTCTCGATTTCTTTTAGAATCTACTCGTTTTCTCTCATGATCATCTTTTGCCTCTCTTTTCTTTCACTCTCTTTTTGTTCTTTTTCTTTTTCAACGGCTTTTTCAATGACTTTCTCAATCTCTTTTAAGAATCTCTCATTTTTTCTCTTACTCACCTCTTGCCTCTCTTTCATTTCTTTTTCTCACATTTTTTCTTTACAACTTGAAGATAATACAAGTGAATCAGTGTGATAAGTATTTTGTTTGAAAGATGTGAAATCATTTAGATAGAGTTCACGATCAATTCTTCGAGAATGAGTCTTCGTGGATGCATACGAAGAGTTACTTGGGCTCCTCGTCGTTATCTCGAAAGACCTTAGACTCAAGCTTTCTTTGTTTCTACTCGAATTTCTTGTCGAATAGGTATCACGATAGAAATCTCTTCTCGAGTAGTCATCAGATGTGTGTCTCCGTGATGTTCTTGACTCCTTTTTCTGACTTGGAACAATTTGCTTTCGTTGAACTCTTGCTCGATGGTCTAGCTTTTCTTGGACAGGCTTGATTTTTCGATCGAGCATGCACTCTATCTCTTTCAACAAATATTGAAATTCAAAGGCTGAAAACTCTTCTCGAGACATGATTAATAGATGAAAAGAAAAATGAATAAAACAAAACAGAAAATGAATACCTTACCACAAACCTCACTAGTCACTCACAATAAAATTTGAATGGCACTCACACTCGTGTTTGCACTCAAGATCGACTTTTTCAACACTCTAATGCTCTCACAACACTCGTGCCTTTTACCTCTCTTTACCTTTCTCATGATTTCGTAAGCAGATTCGCCAAGGCTTAACCTTAGTCTAGGTGGTCGGTTTCAAATGGGTAACAAGGGATGATGTGATTTACAACTGGGTAGGCTTACAAGAAAGAGAATAATTCGGGTATAGTGTGGCGAAAAGGTCAAGGATGGAAGTGGATGAGAGGGTAAAGGTTTCAGGATTGAAAAATAGAGAAGAAGTAAAACTATGTTCAAATTTTCAGATTTTTTTTCAGAATTTTTTATTGAATTTTTTTTTCGTTTTTTTTTGTTTTTTGGTATCAGAGTATCCCCTTTAAGAGTGTCCCCTTTAATCCTCTTCTAGGGTGTTTATATAGACTTTGGAATGCTTCAAAACCCTCAAAATTAGCCTTTTCAGAGTAGAATTAGACTTGGGCTCGACAAGGACACGATAGTGTGGCACGCCTATGTGATAGTGTTCAGGCCGTGTGTAATTCTGAGTTGGTTTTTAGTCGACATGGCCATGATACACGGGCGTGTGGCCTACCCGTGTGTATCATACGGGCGTGTAGTTTACCTGTGTGAAAATGCATAGGTCGTATGAAATACTGAGATAAGCCTATTTTGTCTGTTTTTGGCCCGTTTCTTACTCTTTTCACCTTCCTATGCTCACCTGAGTATAAAAAATGAAATTAAAGGATTAGGAGCATCAAATTCACTAAATTTTATGATAAATTATCCAAAAATATGCCAAGCATGGGATAAAAATATGTATATATTATGACGTATCAATTTGGATACGTGCAAGTATACAAATATGGCACAAAATAATAATGTTGAAATGATAAACAAATTGTTTTACCTAATAGGACATGCATACTTACCTATATAAATAAATATATATATATATATGAACTTATATAAATTACTAATTGAGTTCATATACTTATTGTTATGTTTTTATATTAAATTATTACCTCTTGAATTATAGAAATGCTACAGAGTTTATTATTCAATGTACGATTTTGTTTTCCATGTGCAAGTTAAGTTAAATACAAAATCCTAAGCACCGACTTCAGCATCCAAATAGAATTCCGGACTCAACGAAGTTGGTGATTTCTTTTTGTTGGTTAAATGGCATGCACCTAGGAGAGTCATTTTGAGTATTTTGCCATGTTTAGTAAAGAGGAATTGGAAGTTTGGTTTGGCATGTGGATTTAGTCATAAGAAGGTTAGTGTTTGTATGTAAACTATTTTATGGCATGTGATTAATGAAATGATACCTTTGCAAATGATGTATGTTGTTTAACATATGTTTTTATAAGTGATTGAATGAGTTGTGCTTGATAGATAGAAAATGGTTGATATAAATGCAACTTAAACATGTTATAAATCTCATTAGGGCACAAAGTATGTATTTATGGAATAGTGAAAAGTGATATATGGATATAGGTAGGCATTTCTCATGTTGTGAAGTATTGCTTATTGTTAATGATTGAAAGGAGAATGTTGATAAGGTTGAAATGTTATATGTTGGACGGTGTTTCATATTATAGTTGAATATGTTATAAATGTATATATGCAATGCTAATATATGGTTGAGTTTGGTATTGGTTAGTTTGTTGAAAAATTTACAGGTTTGTATATTGAAATTGCATAAATGTTTGTGACGTCGCAACGTCATTCGAACGTTGTCACAACGACAAGGTCACGTTGCGACGTCGAAGGTATGTCATCGGGACAAGCTTGAACTCTAGGCTACGATGCGACAAGGAAATTCATCGCTGCGATAAAAAGGCCATTTGGCCAAGTCAGCATGTTACATAGCGACGAGGAACCCCCTCACATTGCGACATCGACTCGAAGTTCTGAAAATGTGACAAAATAATCATTCTTCAATCTCGGGTTAATTTAAGGGCACTCATATACTTGTATAAGATCCATAAAATGGTTGATTATGATATGTAATATTTGTAATGTTTCTATTTCCCTGAATGATGCAATTTGAAATAATTAATTTTCTGTGTATTTGACAGAAGTTGCTCCAATAATGAATGTGACATCTTGTAACTCGGACCCGACGACCAGGACAGATAATAGAGTGTTACAAGTAGATCTTCTATCTATATTGAATTTGACCTAATCAACATTCGTAAAACACTCCATATGGGTACGTTCATGATTCTTGTATAGTATACCTTTTTTAGGAGCTTTTTTTAAGTAACACAAGATCTGTTCTAGAGTTGTCTAATGATGAATGACCAGAGCTGACATAAATTGGCTAACAACATTGACTGTATACATGATATTTGGATGAGTTACTATGAGATAGTTCAACAGGACCCTCAAATAGACCACCATCATCTTTTGTGAGATGCAAATTAGGAACCATAGGGGTGTTGCATGGTTTGACTCCTATATTTCTTTTCGTTGTTGACAAGTTAAGCACATACTTTCTTTGAGATAAGAAAATCCCTTTCTTACTCCTTGTCACCTCCACTCCGAAAAGATATTTCAGCCCCCCTAAGACTTTTGTGTGAAATTTACTATGTTTCAGAGCCAAAATTCTTACACTATTATTCTGTGTAATGATGATGTCATCAATATATACAATTAGAAGAATGATGCCAATCTAATAATTTTTTTAGAATACTTAACGAATGCTTTTACTTTTCTTCAAACCATAATTTGGATTATTGGAAAAACAGGTTTGAAAAATGCAGCAGAAAATAAGTTTAAGGAAAAAACCAGAGTTTTAAAATTTTTTCCAAAATAAGAATTTGATTGTGATATCTAAAGTAATGAACACTTAATCACAATTGTACTTTTTACGATTCGTCTAGAATGAATGCGTCGGCTGAGTAGTCTTCTATGCTATCCTCAAGCTCACGTTTGCCTAGTGTGTGCTCACTTCGAATTAGAAAAATTTTCACAAAAATTATCAGTGCAGTAATTTCGCAATTTCTTTAAACTTTTAAGTCAAGTTGTAAATAAAAAAAAAATATCTTTAAAAATCTTATAAAATAATTTCTTCAGAGAATTTTCTCCCAACAACTTTTTCTTGAATTTAAGTGTGTAAAAAATAATGACCCAATGCTCTCTTTGTATAGGAGAATTTAGATAGTTTAACTATAATTAAACTTAATCACTCTAATATTAAATTAATATAATACTTATAAAAGATAAATATTAGATTAAATTTAATATTAAATCTATTAAATTGGTGTAATATTTATATATAAGATAAATATTAAACTAAATTTAATATTAACATAATCACTTTAACATTAAATTAATAAAATACTATCCAGATAACCATTAAATTAAATTTAATACTAAAATATTATTTTTAGAATAGTTAATCTGGAATCAAATTATCCGGTAGTGTCCCAGTAAGAGTATAATTCTTCCACTGCTTAACCACCGAAGAACCACTGCCGTCGACAATGTGTCGACCACCCAAATGCCATCGTCTCAGCCACCAATAAGAGTAAGATTCAATTTTGGAAATTAACATATCAATGTGCCTTTCGGCATTAAATCTCGACCTTAAATTTTAAGTAATTTGATAAGTTTCATGACGTTATTCGTATTTCATTTGCATTCTTTCGTGATATAAATTACTCTCTAACTCATCTAGAACTTAATTAGCATCATAGTAGTTTCTATCATAACTTTACATAATTTATTCAACCAATATAGTATTGGTTACCCATATCAATTCTAACGTAACATATAATAAAGTTATTTACCTTGATATCTTATCATACTTTGAATTGTCATTAGCTTTCATGATTCTACAACGTCACCAACAAACATATGATGAGCTAAAACATACTTTCATTAACAATAACTTTGAGTCAAAAACTAAACAACAAGTTAAACATAGGACAAAAACATATTACTCAGCACATATTGAATTAGAGATTACTTGATTACGATCTTTATATTCCTTTTAACTCTCGACATCCTGACGTCATCTTTAATCACATACGATAAATTTGGTAATAAAAATAATATTAGTTTCACACAAACGCATGAAAACACAACGATTTAACATAGTTTGTATTTTATGTGTTTTAGTCCCTTTATTCGAATTGCTCGTATCTTTCAATATTTATAGTATCAAATTTCACATTTATTCACTAGGGATCTCTTAATTTCAATCAATAAAATAATTTCTTAATAATTTTCATTTTGTTTAATTTAATCTCTAATGCCATAAAATTAACTATAGGGCTTAGTTGAATTTCTAATTAAATCTAACACCTTTCACTACATTTTAATATAGTCCTAACCAAGGGCGAAGCCAGGGGGGCAGCATGGGACCCGGCCCCCCTTAAAATGTAAAATTGCATTTTAGGCCCTTAAAATTTTTTAAAAATTTTAAATTAGTAAAGGTAAAATTTTACTTTGCCCCCCCTAAAATTATAAAATTCAATTTAATCTTTTACAAATTATAAAAATATAAATTATAAAAAATTAAAATTTCATCTGACCCTCCTAAAAAATTTTCTTGGCTTTGCCCCTAGTCCTAACATAATCTATACATATCCTTTATAATTCATCATCATCAAGCTCCAATTTCACTAAAATTCAACAATGGTAACTTGATATAACTTTAACAATTTAAAAATTATCACTTGGCTAACTTCATTAAGCTTAATAATCTAGAATCTATAAAAATTTCAAAGGAAAAGATTTAATTACCTTATTAAATTTGGACCGAATAGCTAATAGGATAAAGATAATTTTTCTTCTTTCTTTTAAGCCTTGACGACAAAACTAAAGAAAAAAAAGGTGACTTTTTCTCTTTCCCACTCACTTAAATATATATACTTTAGATTAATGAATTAATTAACTTAATTAATCATCATCATATAGTTAATAATAGAAGGTTTAACCATAATAAGATAATAAGACAAATTAGTGATAATGGAGGAATATAATCATTCCATCCCACTAAACTTATATTTAATAATGGTTAAATAGCCATTATGTCACTTGCATAATTATTTGTTATGTCCTCAATCATTTCTTAAATTAAAACTTAATAGCAATTGCATTTCAATTTAGTCCTTATACCGATTTAATTACTTGATCGTCCACTAATATATTTCAAATTAAACATGTAAATTCTTCTATTCATAATTTTACTTACTCGCTTTATGAAATTCAATTTCAAAACCACATTTTTAAATATTGACTAAAACTGGGTCGTTGCAATATGGACTAGGTTGGAAGCTTATTAATTAAGCAATACATGGACCAAATAGTAAAGTGACTAAATCGAGATGATTAAGTAAGAACTAAGTATGTCCTCAAAAAGAGGGTAGGTTAAGGATTTGTTAGAGTTTGTTTGACCCGAATCCCGTCACTTGTTGAAGAAATAAATACAATGACAAAATAAGAGGATCTTTGGGGGCCATACTACATAAGTTGAGCATGTATAAAACTATACTTCTACTATTTGACTTTGATTAGAACAATGTTTTTCAACCATTAAATAGATGTAGTCGAAACTCCTCTTAAATTATTCGTTTTTTTAATATGTAGTGAATTTTTTCTTCCCTCCTTGTAATTTTTTTTTAAAAAAAAATTCACGTAAAATCTGTATATTTTTATTTTTTACCGTCGTTATTAATATACAATTTGACTATCGATAAATCATAGATAGTGAATGAGCTAAATATAAGTCAATTGTGTAACACCTCGAAATGGCCAGTGTTATAACTCACGTCTCCTCAACGACTGATGGAATTAAATTTTCGAATTTGAGCATTGCATCAAGTTACAGTAAATTATTATTTAGCTGTAACACAGAGAAGACATCAAAAGTGGATTGTATTTCAAATTATTAAGTGATATAAGACTTAATCATAATGATTAAAGAATTAATTGGTAGATGGTTTTCAAGGGCGAGGGACTTGGATAACAATTCCACCAAAGGTCTAAATGTAACTAGACCATGATATATTGGAGTAGTGGCACCGCTCCATCATAGCCACCAATTTCCTTTTTATTAAGTCTAATGAGATAATAGCCATTGATTATAATATAATTATTTTTCCTTATAATAATTATGTGTGTTAAAAGTGGTATTCTTCTTCTCCCTTAGAACCGAAATTGGAAGAAAGGAGAAAGCTTGGTTTTATCTCCCATGACCGGCCATTGAATTTAAGGTATACATGCTTGTTCTTTAATAATTTTGATGGATTCTTCATTTATCGAGCTTAGTTTATTCAACCCACTTATTAAATTTTAGTATTGAAGAGAATTGCTGAAGTTATCATTATTGAATTTATAGAGTAATGAGACTTAAAAGCAAGGAATTGTTGAGAATTAAGCTTAGTTATGATAAGTTTATGTTAGAAATGTGGTGGAAGTGGTTGATTCAAGTTTTAATTAAGGTTACATGATTAAGTAAGTGTTATTAAGGACTTAATTGTAAGGAATGAAAACTTTGAGGTTTGTTAATAAATAATGATAGATTGAGGTCCATGTAGTATATTTATGAAGTCGAATTTTGATTCGATCGAGTCAATAATGAGATACGAGTATTTTATATATTAAAATTATAAAGGGACTTAATTGTAAAGAATTTAATTATGTTTGGTGGTTGGTTGTGCCTATTTTAAATATGTACTAGTATTATTTTTGTAAACGAATTATCAAACGTAATTAAAGACGAGGTCAAAACACGACGAATAACGAAATTGATTTGGGCTAATATAATTTTTTCATCACATAAAATAACTAAATATTTGACTTGTGGAATTATTAATTTTAGTTGTTGTTTTGATTATAATTAATAATTTTGACTACATTTTTAAAAAGAAATCATTGGATTATGATAAATAAATGAGTAATTCTTATTGATACGAGAACTAAAATAAATTGATAGTTAGACATATGTGAATTAAACGTACAGATACATTATCACTTGGAAGATAATATATATAGAATTAATTTAAGTACAAGGAGTAAATAGAAAATATTAATCTTATGTATTATAAGCGGTAAGCTGTAATTGAGATTTGACATCTTGTTGAATTTATGTATATATTCAAAGTTTGTGCTCCCATGTTTGATTCTCAATATATATATATATATATATATATATATATATATATATATGTGTGGTTTTTTACTTAAGATCAATAAGTAATTGGAATTAGAAAGATATCAAAAGTGAACATGTTTAAAAGGTTTTTATATCCTTAATTCCTTGATACGTGCGAGGTACGCTAAATAAGCAAGTGTTTAACAGATTATTCGGTATGTTTAACGAACGTGTATATTCAGTTTAGACACGTTGAACATGTCTCGAGACATATATTGCTAGGATTTGAGACAAAAATCTCTTAGTCTTGAGACATATTGTACGTATGTGATAGTATGAGCCTAGATTCAAATTCTTACTCCTATCTTGATCCCGTGTAAATTAGGGATTTAATCATTAAAGATATTTGAAATTTATAATGCATGTACATGGATAGTAGTGATGATTGATTTGAAATTGTCTGAATTAAAGTTGCGGAAATTTATTGTCTAAGTTGCTTTGGCAAAGTTATGTGACGTCAGGTATTCAGATTCGACGATCGAGTCGAGCGTGGGATGTTATATGACTAGGTGCAGTGGCAACATTAGGACTTAGAGTTCTAGGAATGTGATTCTGTAGCTTTCTACAATCCCATTTAGTGTGACCCAACTCATGGCGATAATAACACTCAATGTTCCCTGAAACACTATTGCGGTCATAGACTGTTTCCTCTTAATTTCCCCTTCCTCTACGAGTCCGCTCTCGGACAAAATCGTGGTTGCCTCCTTTAGTGACAAGTATCATATTTTTCGGTATAGAGAAGGCATCTTGAAGAGGCGTAATTTCCCCACAAGAAAGAATCTGAGATTTTGCAGCCTCGAACTCAGAAGGAAGACCAGCTAAAAAATTCATCACCGCCATTTGCTCTCATTGAGCTTGCTGCACTTTGATGTCTAAACTGAATGGTAACAACATATTCAGTTCTTCATTAGTTTTCTTGAAGTCCACAAAATAAGCAGTGATGGACGTGGCCTCTTTTTCAGCAAGATAAAAGGGCTTTGCACACCTCAAACATGCGCGAGATGTTCCCCTTGCCAGAATACAAAAATTCCAAATAATCCATTAGACTGTTAACAATTCTGATAAAATTTTAAAAGAATGATACTAATAAACCTAAATTAAGAAACTAAATTCTTTTCCATTCTCACTTAAATTAAATGCTTTTATTTTCACCCCACTATTTAATTTGCTCATCCAAAGTAATATCCATAAATTCCCCCCCCCCTTTTTTTTTTCATGTTTTTGAGCAATTTGCTTATAGGTATCTAAACTTTTCAATAACATATAAACCCATCTTCTTTTATGCTATAATATACACTATTATTTGAATATTTGATCGAGTTGGATCATCTATTAATAAAGGATTCAGTTGAAAAATTATAAAAAATTTATGTAAAAATATTGGGTTTTTGAAAGATTGATGGTTGGGTGTTTCATGATTTTTCTCCAAAAAAAAAATTATTTGAATTTATGGCCCTACTTATTTTTTTTTTGTCCATTTCTTTCTTTCTAGTTTAAGGTTTTCGTGGAGGAAATGCGTTTTCTCTCACTTGATAATATTTAAAAGGAAAAATAATTTTATTATTTTATTGATAAATTAATGTAGTTTAAAAATATCTAATTAAATTTAAAATATTAAAAAATGTAAATTTATAAAATATATTATAATTAAATATAAATAAAAATATTTTAAAATTATCTAATTTGAGCTTGACCTTAGTCGGGTCAACTTAAGATAAAAAAATCATCATTCAAGTTTAAACCAAGACAAGCTAAGTTTATCGAGTCATGTGGGCCACTCGATCTTTTGACAAGTATTACTCTGAATATAAAATTTGGGTATAAGTACTATATTTATACTAATAATCAAATTTATTAAATTGATGTAATGACTTAAATGAATATAAACATCAACTCAATTGAAAAATTTCAAAAATAAACAAACAAATATTTTGATAATTGTATATCTAAATGCAATTAGGGTAAAAAAACATCAATAATATTAGTTTCTTTTGTGGGAACAAAAAGCAAATTAGAAATCAATTAATCATAGCATATCCTCCCTTTAGTCACTAGAATAACATCATCACGAAGCAAATTAAGCGCTTCATCCGATGGATTCCTGTAAGTTTGAGTCTCCAACGGTGAGCTCAATGCCATCCTAGTTAAAGAATGAACAACATTGCATTCCCTATAAGTGTGTTCAATTATAACATCCCAATCCCTCTTCAGCAAAAAATTGATTTGTTGTAGGATTGCAAGCGATCCTGAAATATTCATTAAGTAGAGATAAGAAAAGATGAGCCCGAGATCAACGTTAGTAATCATGTATGATCCTTTGTAAACCTCTAGCCAGTAAAACGGTATGATATGGATTCCATGGCCGACTGAACATTGATCCAAATTTAAAATCATGTCGTTTTCTCAAGCTCAATCATGAATTGTGTTCTGATGCGTTGATAATGTTTAGATATAATCACATAACAGGATGAAACACCATAGAGTGTCATGAACAATAAGCTCTAAAAAGAAGGTATAGTCCCTCTGGATGCACAACCTACAGTGTGGTTTCACTTTCAAGTGTTGGCACATCTCTTTCCACATCTTTAAGACAATCTGTGCACTCGATGGAGAGTTATCAGTTTTGACCAGGTGATCTTTATAAGCAACAAAACTACGATAATTTATCCTTACTCAAGCAAATATAAAGCAAACCATAGATTGAAGCCTCCTAATTGATTAAGGGATAAAAGTGTCAAACAGATGCCTTAGCCATCTCCAATTCATCCTCCCTGGGAGGTTGTCTACAAGCACCGAAGCACACCTATGGCGTTCCCTTGTTCCTCTCATTCTTGGTATATATTGCTCTTTCCTTGGTGTTTTATGTGACATGATATCCTTGGTATATATTGTTGATACTTCATAAGGGTATTTTGGATTATAATTGGTTGTTGATGTCTTATAACGGTGCTTGAGAGTCTTAGAATGTAGGACAAGGAGTCGCAAGGATAAAAGAAATTTCATCAGCTCCTAATAATGATGTGTCGTTTTATTATAATTTAATGATGCAAAAAATCTATGTAATGATACATTAAATAATTTTTTTTAATCACTATTCTTTAACCATCAAATAGTTTTTATCTTTCTTACATATTTTTAATGATTTTATATTAATTTTCTCCCATTTATATATCCAATTTAAAGTATTTAAAGAGAGTTTGAAATACGTATACAAAATATGATATTTTGGCTTTCTTTTTAATTTTCAAAACCTAATCCCAAGTTCCATGTGAATCCTTTTTGAGACAAAGATCCACGTGGCCTGCCGATAAAACCGTTTTGGCGCGTCCTACGTTTCTTCCCCATGAATCACGAACCTCAACATAACAACAACATTAACAGCCCCATCAATATTACATAAAAAATTATTACAATCCATTAAAATCTTATTTTACAACTTAGTTTTAAGACCATCTTTAGTTTCCTTAAAACAATATTTAGCTTTATTACACACATTCTGGTATGTTTTTCTTTAGGTCTTCAGTTCTAATGTAACTTTTAGTAATCATCGTTAGTGAAAGAGTTTTTGTTTTTTGTTTTTTTTTTCTTGTTTGGATTTTAGCATTAGGAAGTCTTTTTTGTTGTTGTTATTCTTCTTTGTTATTATCATCACCAAACAAAGCATTAATGTAATTCTTCTTTAGATTCATAAATTTGCAGAGAGGCTTATCATAAGAATTGGAGAGAACCCGTCATGGAGATGATGATGGTGATAATGATGATGTTGATGATGATGATGATTGGTTCAATGGCAGATGATACCAATGATGTTTACAGTCCATGTGATGATGCCAAAGTGCAGAAACTAGATGGGTTTACATTTGGTGTTGCATTTTCAAAGAAGGAATTTTTCTCCTTCGAAAATGTGCAGCTTTCTCCATGTGATAGTCGCCTTGGTTTAGCCACCAAAAGTGCACAACTTGCTGTTTTTAGGCCAAAGCTAGACGAAATTTCTCTCCTTACCATCAATGGCAGCGATCTCGTAAGTATTTTTTTTTTACCTTGATTTCTTTTTATATATTTTACCATAGACATATTGATTTGTTATCAATCAAAGAGACAGAGATTGTTTAGGGCATACAGTTTTTTTGTATTTCATGTCTTGTCCATAGTTTGATATTAATTGCAATAATTTCGGTGTTTCTTTCTTGGTTCTGCATGTATGTCGTGTTGGACTGTGACAATTACGTTTAAACACCTTTATTTTTATTATTTTTAAACAAATCAATCTCTTCTACATAAATCAATTAGGTTTTGTTTTGTAGAACTAGAAAAATCGTATTATGTTATGAGAAGTAGGTAAATGCAAATGTTAATCAATACTTCTAAAAATTTTGAAACTTTTTTCTTTCTTTCTCTCTTTTTTCCTGGATTTTAAGCTTAAAGCTGGTGGATACATGGTAGCATTTGCAGGGAGGAAATATGCAGCCAGATCATTACCGATAATGGTTGCCGATGACAAAAACACCATAACTAGCTTCACTTTGGTAAGAACCTCAATAATGGGTTATTTAGTTATATTTCCGGCCTAATCATACTTGAGGGCATTACGCATATATTGTCATCTTTAAGAGTCTTGAACTTGCAACCTCTTAGAGTTCTCAAACAATTTCGATATCAATTGAACTAGTCTCCTCTACTATTTTGGAATTTGAGATTAATCTTTCAAATTTTTTTTTTTTAAAATAGTATTAATATGTCTAAATTGATAACATTATTAATTGTTACCTAAAATGTAAACTAAATTAACTATTAATTAATTAACATATTCAAGGAACTCCATGTCACCACTTTAACAACAATAATTTACGGTGTTATCAATTTAACCATTAGTGCAATGACAAAAAGACTTTCATTAATTTTAAGTTTATTAAAAGTTTGAACCCCGAACTTATACCTCTTCCATCTCAGCAATTCCCCCTAAAAAAAGGAGATTAGATCTTAAATTTTAATATAATAGAGGGATTAAAACTAAAATTAGATCTTATTTTTACCTTTATTTTTATTTTTTGCTTAGATAACATATTTAGTTTGTTTTAAATCCATAGGTTCTTGAATTCAAACAAGGCACTCTACAAAATTTATTTTGGAAAAGTTCTGGTTGTGATTCATGCTCTGGAGAATCAGCTACTTGTCTCAACAACCAAGACTGTGCAAGACCAACCTCAAAATGTGGGCAAAATGGGTGCAATTTGGGCATACAGTTAGCATTTTCTGGGACAGACAAGAACCTTGAAGCACTCAATTCATGGTACGAAGTTAGCAAATTCCGACAAAATTCACTCTATGGACTGTACGCAGATTTACGTGACAAGCTTTTCTAAGTTTGCAAATTCCCATGAATTGCCGATGGCCTTCGATTTGTTATTATTGATGGTCTATTTCTTCTACTCATTCGAAATTTAGACATTCTAACTCTAATAAACATATTTTGGTTACAACCTTATATTCAAGATTTTTGTTTTAAAATAAAGGGATTAAATTTTAAATATGGAAAGAATATATAGGGACCGAGAGCATAATTAAAAATAGTATAATTTGCGCGGGAAATCGATGTAGATTTACTTGTAAAAAACCTAAGTAAACCCCAAAACTAAAACCTATAAATAGGTGATTGTGCAAGATAGTTTTTCACCGGAAAGGAAAACTAGAATTGTGCTACATTCTTCCCTTAACACTGCATTTTCCTAACCTGCAAAATACAGTATCTAATTGTATAGTAAATGAAAAAATTGAGTTATACAAAAATATATATATATATATGTTAATGTTACGGATTTAATTCAAGAAACTCAACATAGCAATCTACAACAAATCTATAAATTATATATATAGATGAATTGATTTGATTTGATTTAATTAAAAAATAATTACAACTTTAATAAAAAAATAAAAAGGACGTGAAATAATTTTAGAAAGGGGCACTGATGGAGGGACGGGATATTCTAGAGTCCCCATCACATTTTTATTAAAGTTGCTGATATTAGAAGGTATAACTTGAAATCTTCTTTCTCTATCTTTTCTCAATTTTTCATGTCGAGCATGTTGACACTAAGGTTGGGAGGCCATAGAATTTTTGTGCAAGTAACTAGCGAGAGAGAAATGGTTGCGGTGCAAATGCAGTAGGTAAGTTATTGATTTTGATAAAAAAACTAGTTTTTCTTGAAATCCATGGTTTTAAGGTATCATCAATTTCTTGAACTGCAACATTAGTTTATAGGGTTTTATGTATTGTTAACTAGGTTTCATGATGTGCTTTTCTTGAATCTGGTTCAGGAGCATGGAGGGAATGTGGGCAGAGCACTAACAACTTATTACTGTCAATTAGCTGCAAGAAACGTGTACGGCTAGCTTCGAGCCAAATTACAGTGGATGCCTGTTTTCCTTTTCAATTCATTTTAACTATAAAAGTTTGACATTTTAAACTTGTTACACTCGACATATTGACAACTGCAGGAAACGTGTACGGCTAGCTTCAGGCCAAATTACGGTGTATGTCTGCTTTCCTTTTCAATTCATTTTAGGGTAAACTGCAAAAATAATCATTTTTATTTATCTCACGTTACATTTTAGTTATTTATATTTGAAATGTTATGTTTTAGTCATTTATATTATTATTTTGTTACGAAGTGATCACTTTTCCATTGAGTTCCGTTATCTCCCTAACGGTAATCCTAGGTGGCAGTCCAACTAGATTTTAAGTATATCTGTTAATACATACTTCATCCGGCTAAATTATGCATTTGATTTACTATTATAATTACGTTCTTCAACCGGAGGAAGGATGACTATCCTTTGTAATATACGTCAATAAAACTTTTTAATATCGTACAGTTATTATTAATACTCGGATTTATAACAAGCCATATGGGGTGTTCATCCTCACACTAATATATACAGATAAACTAAAATATATATCTTGTAGAGCAAACTTATAGAGTAAAATTTTCATAAATTATGCGCGAGGTATTCATGGTAAAGACAACCACATGTGAAATTAAAATTGATTACTTTCATTTTGCAGACAAAATCAGCAACCAGTTAAAGTAAAAAAAATGTATAAATACAGGATCAAAGTAATGCAGTGCCTGTTTATTCCTTCTCTCATTTATACAATGCCAATTGATTTTTCTAGCCAAATAAATTTTCTAGTCAAAAGCTGCAACCGAAATTTGAAATTAATTACCAAATAATATGAGCAATTTCATGCTAGAAAAATCAAAATCTTTTGTCTCTTAGTTAACAATTATTTTCACTCAATTGGCATTGTAAAAAAGGGCAGAAAGAACTTTACAAATAATACAATTTTCACTTAAATGCATAATTTAGTCGGATAAAGTATGTATTAACAGATATACTTAAAATCTAGTTGGACTGCCACGTAAAATTACCGTTAAGGAGATAATGGAACTTAACGGAAGAGTGATCACTTCGTAACAAAATAATTAGATATAAGTGACTAAAATGTAACATAAGACAAACAAAAGTGACTATTTTTATAATTTACCTTTCATTTTAACTATAAAAGTTTGACATTTTTAACTTGTTAGTACTCGATATGTGGGCTTGTTTTTGAACGGCACTTGTTTTATTTTTAATGGTAAGTGTGCTTAGCACTGACATTTGGTTGGTTTTTGAATGGCAGTAGATTTTGAAGCAATGTCTTGTATATTCTTGATTTTCAGCTGAGGGTGTTGGGGCCGGGGCGGCGGCTAAGGTATGGGTTCAATTATAGGGATGGTTTCGAAGTTAGATTATCTATGTTGTCAAAATCTTTAGCTTAATTATAAAAAAATTAAAATTAATATTTTTAACAATTAGAGGAAAGAATCTTGCTCAGGGGTAATGGTTAGAGACGAAAATGTCATGGTTATAAGCTCAAAAATAGTGGCTATAAGCTCAAAGATAGTCATGCGTGAGAACATACCGTCAATTTTTGCAGTGGAGGTAATGACATGTCTTCAGGAGATTCAATTAGGGCTAAATCTTGAGTTGTTGGTGATAGAAATTGAAGAAGCCACCTGATCGGTGATAAGGAAATTGCGGGCAGAGGGGATAGATAGATTTGAGATTGAGAATTATATTAAAGATTTAAAATAGTTATGTACAGGTTTTGACTCTTTTATCTTTTGATTTACCTACAGAAAATTAGATAAGGTTGTTCATATCCTAGCTAATAGGGGACTAAAGAGAGGGGAGAATACTTATATGATGAATAGTATTTTTTCGGCTTTTTTATAAAAATAACTTAAAAAATTTAATTAATTATCAAAATGACTTATTTTTTTAATTAAACAAAAAAATGACCTAAAATCTATAGTAAAAGTTGGTGGAGCCAAAGAGTTTGGCTCCACCAACATGGCACGTTAGCAACTAGGAAAAAATATTAATTTTTTGATGGAGCCATGTAAAATGGCGCCACTTATATAAATACCAGGAAAATACTGTAATTTTTAAAAATATGGAGACTTTAAAAAATTTTCATTTTCTGGTGGAGCCAATTCATTTGGTGCCACCAGATTGCTTGACACCCTGATTTTTTTTTACTTTTTTTTAAACTTTTTTCCTTTTTTTTTTACTTTTTAAGTTTTGTTTTTATCCTTATTTATTTTATTTATTTTAATTTTAAAATTTGAAATGCATATTTGAAATGTTTTATAATATATATTTTTAAAATTTTTAATATATATTTTTGAAATTATTTTTAAAAATTTTAAATATTATTTTTGAAATTATTTTTAAAATTTTAAATATTAATTTTAAATTATTTTTAAAATTTTAAATATATTTTTAAAATTTATATACTTAATATATTTTTTTAATAGGTGAAGACAAAAAGACTTTCTTAATATATTTAAAATTTTAAAAACTTAAAAATTAAATATATTAAAAATATTAAGTATAACCAATTTTAAAATTTTAATATATTTAATATATTTTTAAAATATATTTTAAAATTTTAATATATTTAATATATTTTTAATAGGAAAAGAGAAAAATAATTTTTAATATATTTAAAATTTTAAAAACTTAAAAATTTAAATATATTAAAATTTTAAATATGTTAAAAGAAAATATTGAGTATAAAATATGCTTAATATATTAAAATATATTAATTTTTAGGTTAATTTTATAATAAAAATCCCTACTTTTTGTAGTTATATAGTTGCTTTTAGTTTTAATGCTTAACTATGATTAGGACATAATAATCGCATTTGATTTTTACGAGTTATTATTAACATTTTATGACAAATCTTCATTCTATTATTAATATATTATTAAGATATTAATATTTAAATTTTTATATTAAAATAATATTAAAAGAATAATTTTTATATTAAATGGCTCCACCAAAATAAAATATTAAATATTAAATTTTATATTAAAAGAATATAAAAGTACACTATAAAGTGATTGAGTCATTCTAAATGGTTCCACCAAATAAAATATTAATTTTAAAATTTTAAATTTAATTTTAAAAACGTTTGAATATTTTTAAAAATTAATTTTAAAATCAATAACTTATAAAAATTATATTTAAAATTTAAAAATATTTAAAATATATATTTAAAATATTATAAAACAAATAATAAATTTAAAAGGTCATATCTTTAAAAATAATATATTTTAAATAATTTAAAAATCATAATTTCAAATATTATAAAACAAATTAAAAAATATTTAAAATTTAAAATATACATTTAAAATATTATAAAACTAATAATAAATTTGAAATGTCATATCTTTACAATATTTAAATATTTTATATTATTAAAATATATTTAATATTTAAAAATAATATTTAAAATTTTAAAAAATAATTTCAAATATATATATATATTTAAAATTTTAAAAATATATATTATAAAACATTTCAAATATACATTTCAAATTTTTAAAATTAAAAATAAATAAGGATAAAGACAAAAAGTAAAAAAAGTAAAAACTTAAAAAAGTAAAAAAGAAAAGAAAAAAAGAAGGATAAAAGTTAAAAAAAAAAAGAAAAAAAAAGTAACAAGGTGTCATGCAATGCGCCAAATGAACTGGCTCCAACAGAAAATGAAAAATTTCTTTTAAAGTCCTTCATATTTTTAGAAATTATAGTATTTCTTTGATATTTATACAGGTGGCGCCATTCTATATGGCTCCACCAAAAAATTAATTTTTTTTCCTAATTGCTGACGTGGCATGTTGGTAGAGCCAAAGAGTTTGGCTCCACCAACTTTTACTGTAGATTTTAGGTCATTTTCGTGTTTAATTAAAAAATGAGTCATTTTGATAATTAATTAAATTTTTTAGGTTATTTTTATAAAAAAGCCTATTCCTCTTTATGCGGCGGAAGAGGTGGAAACTGATCGGCAATGGACGAATACCCTGAACTTAAGTTGAAGAAGATGAATCCCAATGGATGAATCAGAAATGAAGTGGTGTACTGATGAAAAGTTTGAAGATAAAAATTTTATAGCTTCCTAAGAATAAATTGTTGCTTTTCAAGAGTTGAGGCTGATTAATTGAATATAGCTGAGAAAGCGAAAGTCTCTAAAGCTACCTCCGACTTTAATTGGATCTTGGTTTTGTTTAATTTTAAGACTTTTGGGCCATGTGTTTTATTTTGTTTTGGAATTTTATTTTAGTCTGTTTGTAAGAGATCCTTCTTTGAGCTTGAATAGTTCTTGAATAAAATATCTAGGTATGTTATTTCAAAATATAAAATTAAAAAATTAGAAATATTTTCTTATCATTTGTAATTGGATCGCGAAAATGTGGTTGTCATCCAACCAAACAAGAGTATTTGTCATTACAAAATTCAATTAAAATGAATAAAATCGAAATACAAAATTAAATCAACAAGAACTTAAGAGAAATTTAATGAAAATTTTAGAACTAAAATAAAATCTTGAGAGAATTGGATTTAAATAAAAAATGGAGAAAATGGCTTAGGTTTACGTAGCAATTAAAATAGTCATTGGAGTTTTTGACCGTTGGGGATGTTATAGTTGAGAAAAACGAGTCTAGCAAAGTGCGCTTTCCTGCATAGTTTACAAAATGCGTCCAACGAGACATGCTTTCTTGCACAATTAGCAAAACGCATCCAGTATGACGCGTTTTCATATTCTCTTTCCAAAATTGACATATGCCAATAAATATGCCATAAATCAACCTAAAAAACCAATTTTTTTTCTAGCCTTTTTGGTTAATTTAGTCATGAGATTGTTTGCGATCAAACTAAAACTCTTATACCTATACCATAATACTTTGTCACTAGGCTAAGAGGTTATTGGCATTCATTTCTTTCCTTTTATATTAATAATTTATCTCAAATTTAACTTGTTTTCATGATATTCAGATACAATTCGTTATTGTACACCTTTATATATTAAGGATTAATTTAAATTAATCTCAAATTTAACTTGCTTTCATGATATTCAATTTTTAAAGTAGTAGTTCTCTGCATCTGTTATAATAGATGTCGATAATGGTAATAGAACGATCGCAAAGTAATAAAAAAATGAAAAATAAAACACACAGATTTTACGTAGAAACCCTTCCGGGAAAAAATCACGGGCAGAGGAGAAAAAAAATCACTAATGTTAAAAATTGAATGATACAAGAGGAGTTTCGACTACATCTATTTAAAGGTTGAAAAACCCTATCATAATAAATGTAAAATAGAAGAAGTGTAGTTCTATACAAATTCTACGACCCTCGGCCTCTCGCCCCCACAAATCCCTTTATTTTTCATTATATTTATTTCTTTAACACAAGATTCGAGTCACACAAACTCTAACAGCTCATTAAATTTTCTAGGAGTTTGACATGTTTTGAAAATGCTGTTTTTATTATTATTATCCATTTTACATCCTCCAAAATCTGCATTGAAGTAAGCATGCAAACTAAAGGAAGAGTCCTCACAATACCAAAGTCTTAAGTTTGGTGTAACCTTAAGGCACCTAAAGATTCTCTTAATGGCTTGTAAATGTGAATTTCTAGGAGATTATTGAAATCTATAGCATAGACAAACACTAAATATAATATCTAGTTAATCAGAGGTAAGATATAGTAATGAACCAATCATAGACCTATATAGTTTAGTGTCAATTCTCTTCTCTCCTTCATCCTTATCAAGAAGTGCTTATTAGAGTGAATTGAGGCTTCAAGACCTCTATTTTGAATTGCTTGAGCATCTCCTTTATGTACTTGGCTTGATTGATGAAGATATCATCTTTTATTTGTTTGATCTGGAGCCTCAAAAAGAAGTTGAGTTCCCCCATCATTCTTATATCAAATTTACCTTGCATAGTCTTAGAAAATTCTTGGCAAAACAACTCTTTAGTAGTACCAAAAATAATATCATTGTTGAGTATAACTCCTATTTCAGTCAAATTTGAGAAATAATCTTCCAGTTAAACTCTGTTTATTTGTTTCAATCAAACTCTAATTAGTCTAGATTATTTTTTTATTATTTGACTTATGAATTTAGCCTATAAATAGGCTCTTTTACAACCTTAGAAAAACATCCATTAGAGATTACTCATAACACTTTTAGAGAATTTTGTGTTTACGTTTTGAGGGTTCTTTATTTTCGAGTTTTCGGGGTTTAGTTTTTATCTCCATATTTTGTACTCTTTGTTCTTTTGCCATTATAGTAAAATCATCTTTACCCGTAATTTTTTTATCCTTTTTGGAAGGGTTTTTCCATGTTAAATTTGTGTGTTCAATTTCTCAATTTCTTCCACTATTTTTACTTGTTCGTTGCTTAATCGAGTTGATCCCCAACAAGTGGCATCAGAGCTAGTTCAATTTTCGTATATCATCCCGTTCAGAGATGGCAGCAACAAGGTTTGAAATTGAGAAGTCCGATGGTGTCACAAATTTCAATCTTTGGTAAGTTCGGATGATAGTAATTCTAGTTCAAACTGGCCTGAAAAAGGTTGTTACCGGGAAAAAGCCTGAGAATCTAAATCAAACAGAATGGGAAGAGCTTGATGCAAATGCCTTATCTACAATCCAATTGTCCTCACGAATACGGTATTGTAGGAGGTATTGATGGAGAAGACCTCATCCACCTTGTGGAAAAGGTTAGAAACTCTTTATACGACTAAGTCTCTGGCTAACCGTTTAGTTTTGAAACAACGTCTATTCACATTTCGCATAAAAGAAGGTGAACTTCTTGGAGATCACATCAGTCAATTCATTACTCTTTTAAATGATTTAAAGAATGTTGAGGATCAGATTGATGATGAAGATCAAACTATGCTATTATTATGCTCTTTACCCCCTTTATACAAGTTTTTTAGGGAGACCTTGATTTATGACAGAGACAAACTCTCATTTCAATATCTGAAGGGTTATTTGTTGAGTAAAGACAAACTCGACAATGAGTTTGGTTTGGATAGCAAGGCAGATAAGCAAGCTTCCGTTTTGGTAGCATTAAAGAAGCGAGACAAAAGGTGTCTCTATTGTAAAAAGTTAGGTCACGTCAAAGCATATTGTCATAAACTGCGAAATAAATGAGTTGCTGAGAGTAACGAAGAAAATGTAGCTGGTGCTAATTTAGCTGACAAAAGCAGCGATGATTTCTTGTTAGTGTCAACGAGCGAAAGCTTTGAGCTTACGTCTGAGTGGATCCTAGATTTGGGATGTTCTTTCCACATGTGTCCTAATAGAGAATGGTTCTCCACATACAGTTCGGTTGAAGGTGGAGTTGTGCGCATGGGAAACGATTCATCCAATAAGGCAATTCGTATTGGTACTGTTAAAATTAGGATGCACGATGAGACAATTAGGACACTCTCAGATGTCAGGTATGTACCTAATTTACGAAAGAATCTCATCTCCTTAAGTATTTTAGACTCGAAAGGATGCAAAATCAATATCAAGTCGAGCGATATTAAGGTATCTCGTGGAGCTCTCATTTTGTTAAAAGGTAAAATGACCGACAGTCTTTATATTCTGGAAGATTTTACAGTGACCGGTTAAATCAGAAGTCCCTCGTCCATTACGGAGTTGAAGTCAACTCATTTGGAGCAAAGGCAACTTGGTCATAGGAGGAAAAAAGGTATGACCATTTCGTTGAAGAGAGATTCTCTTTTGGATGCAGGTTTTGAAAAATTAAGGCACTGTGTTCGTGAAAATCAAACTCAGGTTAATTTTGATTTGACAGTGTACAAGTCGGAGGCTAAAAATCTTCTAGTTTCTAAGCACATATCCTACTCAGTTAATTCCCTGCACAATTCAAGATAGGATCGTGACGGGCTTTGACAAAGATGACGTTGTGGAAACATGAGTTAAGGTGGAGATTTGTTGAGTATGACTCCTGTTTCAGTCAAATTTGAGAAATAATCTTCCAGTTAAACTCTATTTATTTGTTTCAATCAAACTCTAATTAGTATAGATTATTTTATTATTATTTGAATGATGAAATTAGCCTATAAATAAGCTTTTTTACAACATTAGAAAAAACACCCATTAGAGATTAAAACTCATAACACTTTTAGAGAATTTTGTGTTTAAGTTTTTAGGGTTATCTGCTTTTAGGTCTTCAAGGTTTAGTTTTTATCTCCATCTTTTATATTCTTCATTCTTTTGCCACTATAGTAAAATTATCTTTGCCCGTGGTTTTTTATCCTCTTTGGAAGGGTTTTTTTCGTGTTAAATTTGTGTACTCAATTTCTCAATTTCTTCTGCTATTTTCACTTGTTCGTTGCTTAATCGGGTCGATCCCCAACAATCATTAAAAGTTTAAAGGAGTATTTTGTTATATCAAAACATTTGAAAATCAAAACTAACATACACCATTATCAAGACACTGAAAATTTTTGTGATTAATTCTAATATGCAAAACATATTGTCGAAAGCATTTTTTATTTTGAAAAATAGAGATCGACTTTAAAACGAAAATGGAGTCGCCACCAATCCTTTTTGTTTAGGTGTGATCGGGTCACCCTGTGATCGATCATTTTAATAAAACACTTTGGTTTGTTAAAACAACGTTTTTGGTCTACGAAAAACTAGAATACGGATTCGGGAGTCGGTTACGCGCGAGGAACGATTAGCACCCTCGCAACGCCCAAAATTGGTACCGTATTGATCGATTAATGTCCTAATGTTGAGAATTCGAAAAGATTTTAAAATACAATCTTTAAAAACGTTTGAATAACTTGAATCGGATATTGAGATTCTCTCGTTTAGAAGGAATAAAATATTACGTCCAGCACGATTGGATACAATATTTCGAACCCTCGACACAAGATCATCTCGGAATTTCCAAAACACATGCACTTAAAACTTTTTTTAAAGAGGATATTTCACTATTCGGCCTAAACGGTAAATCGAAACCCAGCACGATTGAGCATGATTTATCGAATTTCCAAATACGAAACATTGCCTCATTTTAATTTGAGAAAACATGGATGAAACTTCAAAAGGATATTTTGTATTTTAGTCGGATGGAAAATTGAAGCCCAGTACGATTGGGCACGACTCCCCAAACTCCTCAAATACGAAATATTGCCTCATTTTAATTTTAAAAAAAAACATGGACGAAATTTCTAAAGGATATTCCGTATTTTAACTAAATGAAAAATTGAAGCCCAGCACGATTGGGCACGACTCTCTAAACTCCCCAAATACGAAATATTACCTCATTTTAATTTTTAAAAAACATAGACGAAGTTTCCAAAAGATATTCCGTATTTTAGCCGAATAGAAAATTGAAGCCCAGCACGATTGGGCATGACCCCCCAACCTTCCAAACACGAAATATTGCCTCGTTTTAATTTTTTAAAAAAAATTGGACAAAATTTTCAAAGGATATTTCGTATCTTAACTGAACGAAAAAAAATCAAAACCTAGCACGATTGGGCACGATTTCTCGAACCTCTAAACACGAAACAATTCCTTAAGTTGAGAGGGTTCCAATTAACAATGATAAAAGCCAGGTCAAATATACTTGTTTGGTTGGAACATTAAAATTTAAATCACGATGCGATAATGTAAAAACAAAGTTCCAAGTATGGAACGTGAATAGAACATTATAAAAATGAACGACCATGATGTAAGATTTGAAAAGAACAATTTTGGGTCCATGCAATGGCGACATATCATACATTATACCAGTATTAACACAGCATTTGAGGACCAAGAGATTAAGAGCAAATACCAAACAAATTAACACAAATAATCTGTGGTGAGCTTGTTAAAGCATATAAACGGATGAATGATGTAGGAAATGGTATTTAGAAATATGAAACAGACAATTTACATCGAAATTTGGAATAGTCCAAGAAGATGGAAATGATGATAATATATAAAGTAATGATATATAAATGAAGCTTGAAAGTAAACAATGTATATACAAAAGGGTAATACTACAGTACATGCGTCAATTTAAATAAGCAATATGCATAAAATGGAAACCTAATATAATATATATATATATATATATATATATATATATATAAACTATTAATTATAATTAAAATGTTTGGAATAAACAAACCTGTGTAATTATATATTTATATACGAAAAGAAATAACGTATAAAATTTTAAAGTATAGTGCTATAAGAGAAAATTTTGAAATCAATATATCGTATAGCCAATTAATGTAAAAAATAAGAAAAATAAAAAAAATCAAAAGATAACAAAAACTTAACAATGTACGATTAATTAAAGTGGTACAAAACAACATGTTAAAATAATATACGGGAAAATAAGAGTAGTACATAATCTATGATTGATATAAAATATGATTTCAGAATTAATTGAAAAAAATAATAATAATTTGTAAACCACAAAAATGTTAAGACTAAAATGCGAGGAGCAATGATCAACAGGGATCAAAAAAACAAATAAACTAAACCTCAAAACAGTTCGATTTGACGCGGACTGAAATGGGTGTCCGCACAAATTTTAGGGATAATTTGAAAGCATTCAAAGAAAAGAAAACAAGGCTTAATTGGATGCAGGGGCAAAGGAAAGGGACTGGTTCCGAAAATGGACCATTAGGGGGAAAAAGGTGCGGATCTCGGCCATTTAAACTGCAGTACAAATTTTCAATTTGTGGGCAAAATTCCCTTTTGCCATTCAGCTCCCTTTTTTAAAAAGAAAAGCTCCCCTATCCTTCTGCTAGGGTTTCTGCTCTGGGGAGCTGCATAGGAGGGTCATCGGCGCCTCAACGCCTCCACCTCCGGCCCCGAACCACGAGGTATATCAGGTAAGTCTCCATTCCTTCGACTTTTTTTAAAAAAAACAACTTGCAACAAGAAAACAAAAAGAAATAAGCGAAAAAGAGAAAGAAAGAAGGGAAAAAAACCTCTTGAATCTTTAGTCTAACTTTTATTGGTATGGCTCGTTTTCGTATATTCTCTGCTATTGTATGAATCAAAAAAAAATGGGGAAAAACCCAAAAAACCTCCCCTTTTACATATGATTCAATTTGACTTTATAGCCGATTTTACAACCTCTTTTGCTTGTTTGCAGATGCGTGGTGGGTGTGGACTCTGACGTGGAGGTGGAATGGCACACGACTCGGAGGAGACTCGCGACGTGCGGGAAGGAGCTCTGTTGGTTACGGCGCAAGGGCAGTCTACTTAGGGTTTGGCTGAAAATTGTTTGAGCTTTTGGGCTTGGGGTTTTGGGTTAGTTTGGGTTTCAATTTTGTATTGGGTTTGGGTTTTGTTTATGGTTGGGCCCATGTAATGTTTGAATTGGTAAACAAAGTGGACTTATTTATTCTGATTTCTGTTTATGGTCCCGGGCTGAATTGGGCCATAACACATATGAAATTAAAATATTTGATCATTAAAGAAGAAGTTCAGAAACAATAAGTGTCTATAAAGCACTTTAGGATTGGTCTTATGATTTCAAATCTGTTAACTAAAGTCTTACAACCAAAAATATTTAAATAACATGTATATAGAATGGGTCTTGAAAGTATTGATGAATGATATTTTATGATAATGTAACACTTTGAGCTCATTTATTATGTTTCTAATATAAAATTTGCATATATAGAGCCCAAATTTTACTCGGCCTAACAAGCAGAGCTCAAAATACCAAATAAATTAACAGTTTAATTAACACCCCATTAAACTAACTACTAAATCATCTCACTAACTTCATCACCCCATTTGCCTGCAAAAAGAAAGATGTAATCAGTTGTAAAATTTGGTTTTAAAAGTCATTCAAAACTATTGTAAAGGGGTTTTTTTTGTTTTTGGAGAAAAAATGAGAGAGATTCGAATAAAGACTTTTAATACAAGAAATACACGAGATTAATCAAAAATCAAAGCAAAAGAGGTGTTTTTTTTTGCCTATTCTCGTTTTAAGTACTTTGTTTATTTTATTTTATCTTTCAATTTTATTTTTTTTATTTATATACGAAAGTAGAAATAAAGGGGAAGAAGCTTACCCATTTTGAAATTGCCGAAAAATGAATTTTCTTTTGAAGTCTGGCAGCCATGTACGGTGACACCGACGGCGGCGCGTGGAGGTCCGGTGACCGTAGCAAAGCTGGATCGATGGCTGGATTTTGAAGGGAGGGAGAGTGTTATTATTATTATTATTATTATTATTATTATTATTATTATTATTTTCTTTTTTTATATTGTTCTTATTATTAGCACATATATTATTATTATTAATGTATCATTGTTATTTTTATTTTATTATTACTTTTATTACTATTGTTTCTATTATTATTATTTTCATTACTTCCATTATTATTATCATTATTTTCAATTATCATTAATATGTTGTTTGTTTATTATTATTATTATTATTTTTAACACTATTATCATCATTATATTTACTTATTATTATTATTACTATTATTTTTATTATCCGTCTTATTTTTAAACTATTTCATTCAATATTTTATTGTACATGTGTTTATTTACCCACTTCGATTTAAATTAAATTTTCATTCGAATTTTCTTTGTTATTCCATTTTTGTTTATTTATTATTATTTTTGTCTGAATTTTTCAAGTAAAGGCAATATTTGGTACTTGGAAATTCAAGAAATCGTGTCCTAACGTATTGGGTTTTAGTTTTTCGTTTGATCTAAGTAACCGATTATCCTTTTAAATTAAAATACATGAGTTTTAAATAAAATAAAGGCAATATTCCGTATTTAGAAATTCGAGTAGTCGTACCCTAACGTACTGGGTTTCGATTTTTTGTTTGATTTAAATATTCAAATATCCTTTTTAAAATTTAAATACATGAGTTTTAAATGAAATAGAAGGCAAGCTCATACTCGAGGGTCGAGGTGTTGTATTCTAAGGTACTGGATATAACATTTTACCTTGAGGTGAAACGGTCCTTAACATACTTTTTAATTCATCCAAATACTTTAAAAAAACATTAACACTAAGGGGGATCGTATTTTAAACTCTTGTCAAATTTTTAATTTTCGACATTAAGACACTGAATAATCAATTAGGTACCAAATTTGGGCGTGACGAAGGTGATAACCCTTCCTCGCACGTAATCGACACTCGAACCCATTTTTTCAATTTTCGCAGACCAAAATAGTTGTTTTGATAAATCAATCTGTTTATTGAAAAACGACCACGTTTTGAGGTGACCCGATCACACCTCATCAAAAAGGATCGGTGATGATTCCAAACTTTCGTTTTAAAAAGTCAATTCTCGTTTTTAAAAAAAAATGATTTCAACATTGACTATTTATTATTTATCATGTTGGTTTAATTAAAACTCAATTTGTTTATTAATAAATATGTTAGAGCTCAATTCAAACCTAATTTATACTCCATTCAATTAAAACTCCATTTGTCTATTAACAAACATATTTGCACATCATAAACAACATTTAACCAACAATCAACGAAGATGTTGGTGAACATATTTTAGGCTTAATTTTGTTATGATAGCTAACATTTTATAAATTTTACTTTTGTTATTTTTAAAATATTCTACTTATCTTTTATTTTAGTTTTTTCTAACGATCTTTCAATACGATGCTTTGGTAGTGAATAAAGAGTTAAAAACAAAAAAAAATGAAAATGAAGGAGATATATTTTAAGTATCTATAGTAAAAATATCAACCTTGAACATACGTCTATAAATGAAAAAATCAAATATACCTATATATACCTATACCAACTATTCACAAAGTAATTCGTCGTTTCATTTTGAGCTCCACTAATAATAGAAAATTTTCCAAAACCACTGGTCGTGGTTAGGAAAGAATAATGAATATCACCGACTTTGTTTCTCAAATGTCCAAAATACAAATCAACACAAAATTCCAACAGGCAGGCTGCTGATTGCCGACTGAGTAAGCCCATGTATATAACATTCTATACAGACTAAATCTACATTCCTGTACATTTAGAATGTGAGATTAAATGAAAATTTCCTAAAACCCAACAAAACAAAAACATTCATATATATATATATATATAGCACTGCTTACTAGTAATTTGGTATAGTAGTGAATGTCACAGGCAAAGCCAATGGTGCTGGTTGACTACATCGTTCTTCATTTTCTAAGCTTCCATGGATGTAATTGAGACAACAGCAGACTTCCTTCACAGAAATAGAAACCGTAACTTCCTATGCAACTTTAATATGTTTCTTTCCATGAAGATCCACCACAAGATCCCGCAGCTCAGGGAAAACTGATATGATTACAAGTTCTAATATCGCGTAAGCAAGTTGCTTCACACATATAGTTGACTGCATTCATAATGACAAAGTCAATACAACCAGAAAGTGAAGAAATTAGGAAAAACATCAACATCATGTTAGAAAATAGCAACTCAACCTGAGTGAAAAAATATATGTCTCTTGCACATCGTCTGTATTGCTTGTGCCCGATTAAGCTAACTAAGGCTGTCGGAGCTCCATCTGACAAAAATATTAACCGTTTAGTGGTTTTCACCAATAATCAAGTTCTAGCTCCAGGGAAAACATATATGAAACATGCTCAACAAATTTCACAATATAAAAATAATCTGAATAAACATGTTATGGACCACGGTAACCTAGACCCAAAAGGACTTCAGAAATTGTCATTAGAAATATAATCATTCAACTCTGGACCAAGGAATTGGATCATTCGAAGCAATGCTCATATGAGAATTGCAAGCATGTGAACCACAGATCCAAAAGTCACGGCAGGTCACCACTATGATCTGACAAAAACAAAGAAAAAAGTCTCACCAAAAAGCATCTTTTTAATGTTGCTTGCTCTACGAGCTGCCTCAAGTTGTTCCTCAAAGGACCCTGGTTTATTGACATTACCCCCACCAAATTGGCTGAAGTTCTGCGAAGGTGTCTGGTTAGGCTGAGTATTCTCGAATTTTCCCTGAATATTCCCTGCTTTTGTAAAGAATGTACCACCTGGCCACAGAATCTGGGCAAAAGAGGTTATTAAAAGAAAAAGAATATATGTGCATGGCTCTTCAAGAGACTTTTTACTAGGTTAACTACTGAGAAACAAATTAATCATTGTTCTCAAGATTGGGCTACTGCTGACAGCTAAGCCTCAGCCTGTGAAGTTCTCATTGAGAGACCAAAGTAGCCCAACCAATCAGTATACCTAGGGTTTTAAGAAACAGAGCCATCTAAAAGTTCATATGCAAGTAGAAGCAGCTCTTAATGAAAAAACTCGTGCTTTTACAGCATCAAATGCTGAACCAGACAACACTCAAAAGTTAAACTGTCTCAAATTTGTTCAACTCTTACATCTTGAATCCATCGAATCCCTAGTGCAATAGTGTCCTCCCTCCGAAGCCAATAAATCTGCCTCAAAAGCCAGTCATCGATGGCATCCTCCATCACCAGCTGTAATATTTGCTTAGATATCCAGAAGACCTGTCTTCTGCATCAATGAAAAAATGCACGTTTATGCCAAATTATTCTGAAAATAGGTAATTTTATAACATCATAGCACGCAATTAAAGTTAAACAGGACCACATGGTCTGAAAGACTAGACAGTTGCCACTGGCTAAAAGGAAACCAGGAAAAAGCTTGAAGTATAACTAAACAATGGCAGCAGACTAATGCCTCTAAAGCCATGCAAAGTTAGTGTTTTATCATGCAGCCTGTTTCAGAACAGACAAAGTAGTTATAAGACGCAAGACTAACTTCTCATAAAAGATAGAACAGAAAAGATGTAGTAATTGTTAGTTCTGAGATGGGTAATCAGCTCACCACATCAACCAATCTTATGCTAGGAAAACAAACATTAGAAACACCAAAGTCCAGGTACAATATTATTTTTAGGATGATCTTTATAATTACCAAATGGTAGAATATGGCATTTTAGCAATTAATTAATCTACAATTATGGAAATGAGGAAAAATTAGCTCACCTTAGCCAGCCTCTTCTCTTAAGCTGAAACACATTATCAACTAGATTCAGCAAAGGCACGCTCATGTTAGGAGGTGCCCACTGCAAAAAAAATCAATTGTGAACATTCAAATATTACAAGTGAAAGAAAAAAAAAAAGAAAAGAGATCTTCAAAAATGGTGTAAGCTTAAATAAGCTGAAACTATTCAACCAAAAGATCACTAACAATAGCAATGGGCCACAGCCAGATAGACACCAAATGAAAGGTTGCGGTAGCTAGAGAATAGGTGCAACCAACAAAGAAACTTATTTTCCTTGTAATGATACTCACTTTTGGTTGAGATTCTTATGAATGCAATCCAAAATTTTATTGACCAAGTTGCAAAAGTTCTCAGTTTAGAAGAGTACTCTCACAAGAAAACAATTGAGATAAAGAATGATACCTCCGGGGGCATTCCAACTGGATCCTCCATATGGCTTGAGGTTGTGGGGAATTTTATTGCAGGAGAACCTTGCTGGCCAAGCAATTCAGTTTTAACACCTAAATTATGTTTCTCAGAGACTAAATTACCAGACTCTCCACTATGCTCTATCACCCTTGGAGGCAAACTTGTGTTCAACTCAAAGTCTGGATGCCAACCATGGCCTTGGGAACCAGATCTATCATCCTCATGACCATGGCTACTATCTTTATCACCTTCTTCGTTATCAGAAGCACTATGCACTGTCTCCAAGTTACTTTGCCTTGAAATGTCTTTAGCAATCTCATCAGCACTCCATGACAAGGTCCTGCCAGTGACTGAAGAAGAGGCTTCACTAGGGGGAGAAGACAAATCAACAGCTTTGCACATTACGCCATCTGATACTCCTCTAAATTGGCGTACAATATCATCAGCAGCATCGTCCACATTGACTGTTCATACACAAGAGAATCAGAAATGGTCGGGAAATAATCTGAATAAAAAGAGTTATTGTATGCAAGAACAGCATGATAACCAGAAACAGAAATAACATACCTGCAAGGGTTCTCATCACTGATGAAGATTTTCCAAAAGAGTAATTCTTCAATACCAAATGACAACCACAAATAGAATGAGATGTCATTCATCCGTAAAAAAACACAATAGCACCCAATTTGATGCGAACAAGATACATACCTTTGAGGAAACACTTAAAAAGTCCCACACTTCATGTTGTTCAGCCACATTAGCTATAGACAACAGATCCTGCAAAAAGCAAACTTAATTGAAGCTCAGGTTTAAAAGTAAACATCCTACAATAAAGAAAGGTCAGGAAGTAAATTACTTCTAGATACTTGTCAAGCTGAATGCAACGCTGGTGAACAAAAGTGTCCTCGGTGCTTGACGAAAATATCCTTTTGGGAGGCAAGTGTAATGTATAATTAGGAATTTCTTTAAGATGTCGATGCAACCGTTCAAAATTCCTGTATCTGAAGATTAAAAAAAAAAAATCAAATGAACAATTAGAGAAGAAAATAAAACAAGTTACCAGAGCTTTCAATTGCTCTCTTGTGATGACTACGTTCTGGTTTAAAACTATAAAGACTTTAAAATATCTAAGGGAATTAACTAAGAAAAGGCCCTTAAACAAATGACTTTCTCATTTAACACACACAAATATGTATAAGAAGTTGCGTGAGAAAAAAACCTTCTTTTAACAAACCAAGTTCTGTTTTCGGCATCTGTCACAGCGATTGAATAAACTGCAAATGATTTTGATCCAAGTTTTTCAACATATGCTCCAATAACCTGAAGAGATAGACAGGCATAGCAAATATGATTACAGATCACAGAATCTCTATGACTGCCAAGCATAAGAAGCTGTTTTCATTTATATCCCACGTCAAATATGGATTCAGCAGGCAGTTCAAATTTCAAATTCACAAAACTCGCAACAATATACACAGGCATGCTCACCCGACACCTAAGCTTCGGAACATGTGGCTCCTCATTGCGAAGTACTGTATTTGAGGTAATCTTACCCCTATATTCTTCAGTATGCCTGCCAAAATCAGGGCTGTAGAACTCTGAAATAATCGGCTCTCGAATATCTCCTGTAAATACCTTCTTAGTATCAGGTTCAACATTCAAATCGGAGCTACTACTGGATCTCTTAAGCCTACTTTTATTTCCGTCAGCAGATTGCTCACTAGCATCATTAAAATTGTTAATATGATGATCTCCTCCAAATGACGATGAGTTGTTGAATTCCGAGGCCAACTGTGTGCCTGCTGTGTTACCATCAAATAATTGAGCATCAAGATTTAAACCGGGCATTGTCTGCATCACAAGTTTCTCTTCACTTCCTGTAGAAGTTCCAACATTGTTGGTAGAGATTTCACTTCCTGGATACCCTGTCAACACAGCACTCTTTGTCACAGAACCCCTAGGAATAGCTTCTTGAAATCTTGCGTTTACATATTTTTTCTCCTCCTTTTTGTAGTTTCTTCCTTTTGTCCACATGTTTTCAAGATTTTCAGGGGCAAGAACTTCAGTTCTTCTCTGGGTTGCTGCCTCTAATTTTCGAGCCCAGTCAGCTGGTCGAGGCTGCACTGATTCTTCCTCGCATCTGTTAGAATCTGAATATGTTTCTTTCTGATCATCAAGTCTAGCCAATGTCAAATCAGTTCCCTGACTATTAAAGGACGCAATTTTGCATGAGGAAGAGTCATCACCACGGATTTCAACTGAAGACTGATCAAAACCTTCCACCACCTTAATCATACCATCATTAATGGCAAGTAGAACATATTCAATTACTTCATTGATACACCTGACAACAAAACATAATTGGAAAGAAAAAAGAATAAAGCATTTCTTAATGCAAGCATCAAATCTTATACCAAGGGCAAATGGAAAATCATGAATAACCTTTTAATTTTAAACACACTCCCTTCTTTTACCTACAGGGAGCAAGAGCAAGATTCTAACCAAGAAACCACTCTAGTTCCATAATGTCATTCCATGTAGGATGGTCTGTATTCTAACTGTTCCACTCTTTCTAAAAATCAAATAAAGACTACATAAGAATACATGTGGAAAGAAACTGTCAATATTGTTAACCTAAAAGTTTAGGCTAACTTGCTAAACAGAACTATAGTCTTAACTGAAGTATTAACTACATTCTTCGCTACCTTAAACTTAAACAAACAACAAACCATTGCTCAATAACCTACCCAGGGTTTGCCAAATTCAAAAGAGGTTGCACAACCAGGCAAGTAACAATCTCACGAGCAATAGTTCGAACCAAAGGACATTGAGCTTCTCGTGGTCTTAATACTACTGCTAAAACTCCACCAATAAGCCGTTGAATAACCTGAAAGATGAAAGTGTAAGGATATAAAACAAAAGCAAACAGCAAAATGCAAAGGCAAATTATGTTTTCATCGGAACACTCCACTCACACCTTGTACTCACTCTCTGGTGAAATCAGTGCAGGATGAAGCTCTTCAGAAACCATAAGATGGTGTTTCAGTCTTTCATCCCTTTCTTCAGATGACAATGTTACCATAACATCAACACCTATTGCAGCTTGGTTTCTTCTAAAAAGGTCCAAGTGATCTCCTATCAAATCAACTATATCCCTGAAAAATTAGACAACTGTTTGAAATCTTTGAGCTTTAAAACCTTTTGAACATATTTACAATTTGACAATCCTTCTCTTACTAAAACCCTACCGAGTTAGCAAATCAACAAGGTTTATCTCTTTCGCCCTTCCTGATATTTCACCAATAGCATCCAAAATTACATCTCGCATCAACTCAGGTGCCTCTCTATCTGGAGTAATCTCCGAATACCACAAATCCACAACAAAATCCCTAAGTATTTTATCAATAAGCTCATTGAGAGCGGCCTCCACCATAGGAGAATCAATTTTCCGCTTCCACTTGAGCGGAGGTGGTGAGCTGGAAAGACGGGAATCATTCACGGACAACTGTTTCTTCTCCAAGTGAGACAAATAACTCAGAACACGAACTGATTTAACTTTCCATTTGAACTCAACCTCATTACTCAAAATTCGCAATCCAGCAACAATAAGAATTGCTATAGGTAAATTCATCCACATCGATGTACTTGTATCTACATCCATTAACAAAAGCAGAAAACACAGGGAAAAAAAACTCGTAAAAGTTCAAAAATCACTTACGATCAATTCCTAATAGCAGAAATTAAACCACACTAACGTAAGATACTAATATAAAACCCTAGATGAACCAATTAATAGAAACTGAAAATCCAGAGTTAAATTTGGTTCCAATTAAACGGGAATTGTCCATAAAGCTTCAAGAAGAAACAATTCTAGGAAAATAAAGCATCCATGCGAAGTAAAAATAAAGCATTCGCCACAACAAACAATTTAAACAACAAATTCAAAAAGCTAAAAAGAAAAAAACTAACACGGAGCAAATAATTATTCTTGGAATCATATTAATTAACTTACGAGTCAAGGAGTAAGTTACGACAAACGTAGCCAACGCCCACCAGACCGTCCGTACTTTGGCATCTTCGATCAGATCCTGTATCGTCTCCATCGATTTCATTTTCCAGTTTTTCTTTCGATCTTTTTTTTTTCTCCCTCCAATTTTTCTTTCCAATTCGCGGAATTCGATTCCTTGATTTTCAAGAATTTTCAATTCTTTCTTAACATGGAGAAAAATAAATAATCACCGGAAAATAATTTGAATTTTTTTTCTTCGATTAGCTTCAGCAGGGTTTAATATGGAATTAGTCACGAACGAAAAAGAAAGAAAATAATAACAGACAAGAAAATTAGAGCATCTGGAATTTGTTTTTAACTAAATAAATTTGAAAATGAATATGGAGATTATAATCAGCTATGAATAGTAGCGTTATATAGGGTTAATATACCATTTGATGCTTAAGTTTGGCTTTAATGTTCAATTTAGTATTTGAATTTTTTTTCTCAATTTAGTACTTGAGCTTTCCTTTGATGTTCAGTTCAGTACCTAAATCAAAAGTATCATGTGGCCCAATGAATGATTAACATGTGTGCTCTAACATGTGTGCTCTAATAAAATACATAGGTACTTAATTGGAAGAGAAAAAATTTAAGTTCTAAATTAAATATTAAAACCAATCTTAAGTACCAAAGTGAACATTTAAACCAAAATCAAATACATAAGAAAAAAATGCTTAAGTAACAAAATAAATCTTAAAATCAAACCTATGTATCAAATAATATATTAATCCGTGGTAATATTTCTCTCGAATATCAATTAGCCTCTAACCAAATAATAAATTTGGAGGTTTTTTTCTTTCATTTTGATATTTATTTTCTCTGTAAAATTTTGTTTCAATCCTTCTATTATACATAAATTTATAATTTAATATTTATACGTTAATTTAATATAGTTTAGTTAAATTTAATATTTATACGTTAATTTAATATAATTTAGTTTTTATTATTATGTTATTAATTAGTTCAAATAATTAATATCGTTAACTATTGTTAAATTTTTACTTTTAATGCAATACTTAAACGCCCATGACCGTAATCCTTAATTAAAAATATTATACATGAACCCACGTCCTTCAAGTTGTTGCAACATCAATTATTTTAATAAAATTAAGACTAAATCGAAAACTATTTTTAACTATTTGACTAATTAATAACATTATCAAAATAAAATATTATATTATATTATATTAAATATAGTGACTGAATTCTAAATTTAAGTATAATAGAAAGACGGAGGAAAAACACGAAATGGAGGAAAAATTAGCGAGATATTAACTTTGCTAACATGGCATGTACATGACCGTTTACGATATGTCATGTCAGAATTAATTTTTAATTCAAAAAATTATAATATTTTAAAATTATCAGGGAAGAAATTTATAATTTTAATATTTTCTAAAATTTTAAATTATTTTTGAATTTTCTAAAATTTTAAAAATATTATATAATTTTAGGAATTTAAAAAAATAATTGTTGAAGTCGCATGACACAAAAAATATCAAATTCTATGTTTTTAATTTTGTCGACATGATTATTCTTATCTTGACACGAACCCAAAACTTATTCAATTAATTTAAGTTATTTAAATAAGTAATTTCAACTTGTTTAATTTAAATTTTAAAATAATTAAAAATTAAATTAATTTTAGTTTAAGATAATTAAATTTGAAAAGATTTGACTTTCAAATTTAAATGATTTGAACTTAAAATTATTACAAATTCAAAAATCGAAATGATATAAAATAATTTATACTTAAAAATTGATCCAATTAAAAGTATATTTTTAAACTTAACTAAAAACTATAACATCTAACTAAAGTTTTGAATATTGTATAATATATCTAAATCATAAAAATAAAGAAAAATAAAATTTATCATAAAATCCAGAGTTATAACATATTAGAATATGTAAAAGAATATTTGATGTAAGGTCAGTACATATATTTTATATACAATTAATTAATAATAAAATAACATATTATTATTGAACCTCATGTGATGGGTTAATGGTTAAGAGTATTTATTGCCCTAAGTGTGGCCTGTATTTGAGTCACGCTAGTCGCATTGGTTGTTTGCATTTTGTCCTATTATTATAATTCACAAAAAAATAACATATTACAAAAAAGATTAAGAGTTCAAAAATATCAAAAGTTTTTAAGGTTAACAAGTAGAAAGCAATTGGTTAAAATATGCTATCGGCTTTTTCTCTTAATAAATTTGAAATTTAGTCATTATAATTTTTCAATTTTAAATTTAGATCTATTTGTTAACACTATACAAATATTTTTATTAAATTTATTGGTGCAATATTTTAAATAAAAAGTACTTGTTCGGTGGCTATGTAACCAATAAAAATAATGTTCAACAAAATAATTCTAACTGTATAAATACTTAAATTTTAAAATCAAAAAGTAGAGGTACTAAAGTTCTAGAAATAAAAGTGCAAAATTAAATTCTAAATTTACAAAAAAATGTAAAACTTATGACATATTTTAAGCAAAATAATTATATTCACCAAATACTAAGCATGATTCAATTATCATTTGAAAATAAATTACATTTAATATATTAGTTTAATTCAAGTAAAAAGTATTAATCTTAATTAGTATAATTAACAATGCTAAAAATTGAACAAATTAATAATATAATATAAAAAAGAATGACCAAATTATACTAAATTGAAGCCTAGAAACTAAATCTAGAATTTTAAAAATAGTAGGAGGACCAAAACCAGAATTTTACCTATTATAAACAAAGGGTAGAAGTACAATTCAATCTCGGTCGAGTGGTGGTTGCATTTATATCTATATACATGCGATACGTTTCACCTGTAAAATTACCGGAACTCCTAATTATATGTGAACCAGCAATCTTTTCGGTAACTAAAACAATAACCCAACATCCCATTCGTCCTCTATATAAACTCTGTCTTACATCTCCATCAACAACATTGTCTAAGCAGCCTTGGGCATTCCAAGGTGAATAAATAAAATGGCAAGTCGTCAAAGTTTTCAGGCCTTCGGCTGCTTAACTTTTTTCTCTTGTTTTCTATTTTGTTCATACACACCCACTTTCGCATTAACCGACGTCGAACAATCTTACATCGCTCGTCGTCAACTATTGGCACTCCGTGAGAATGGTGAACTCCCTGATGGGTATGAATATACGGTGAAAACGACAGAGAAATTCGAGAATGAAAGGCTTAGGAGGGCTTTCATTGCTCTTCAAGCATGGAAGAAGGCTATGTACTCTGACCCCAAGAACATCACGAGCAACTGGATCGGGCCCAATGTGTGTGATTACAAAGGAGTGTATTGTGTCCGAGCACTGGATGACCCCAAATTAAAAGTTGTGGCTGGTATTGATCTTAATCATGCTGACATCGCCGGTTACCTTCCGGTGGAATTGGGGTTGCTGACCGATGTTGCATTGATCCATTTAAACTCTAATAGGTTTTGTGGGATCATCCCCGAGAGCTTATCTGAGCTTACACTTATGCATGAATTTGATGTTAGCAACAATCGGTTCGTGGGGGCTTTCCCCAAAGTTGTACTGTCATGGCCGAGCGTCAAGTATATTGATCTCCGATTCAATAATTTTGAAGGTTGTTTACCACATGAGCTATTCGAAAAGGATCTGGATGCATTGTTTTTGAACGATAATCGCTTCACTTGCAACATCCCTGAAACAATCGGCAAATCGTCTGTCTCTGTTGTGACATTCGCCAACAACAAGTTCAAAGGATGTATCCCACGTAGCATTGGCAAGATGTCGAACTTGGACGAGATCATTTTCTCAAACAATAACCTCGGTGGTTGTTTCCCTCAAGAAATTGGATTGCTTCGCAATGTTACTATTCTCGATGTTAGCAAGAACTCGTTCGTGGGTAACTTGCCAGCAAACTTTTCGAGCTTCGAGAAGGTTGACGTTTTGGATATTTCTGGGAACAAGTTGACAGGGAGTATACCGGAGGATATTTGCAAGTTGCCAAGCTTGTCTAGTTTCAAGTTTTCTTACAACTATTTCAATGAGGAGCATATGGCTTGTACAAAACCTGAAAGGAAGAACATTGAGGTGGATGATACTGGTAATTGTGTGGCTGGTCGGATGAAGCAGAAGACAGATAAAGAGTGCAAACAGGTGGTGAGTAACCCGGTTGATTGTAGCAAGGACAAATGTACTGGAGGGTCTCCACCTTCTAAGCCTAAATCACCACCACTACCACCGGTCCACTCCCCACCCCCACCAGTGCACTCACCACCCCCACCAGTGCACTCACCACCCCCACCAGTCTTCTCACCACCACCACCACCAGTCCACTCTCCACCCCCACCTGCTCACTCCCCACCCCACCTGCTCACTCCCCACCCCCACCAGTGCACTCACCACCCCCACCCGTCCACTCACCACCACCCCCACCCGTCCACTCACCACCCCCACCAGTCTTCTCACCACCACCACCACCAGTCCACTCCCCACCCCCACCCGTCCACTCCCACCACCACCAGTCCACTCGCCACCCCCACCCATCCACTCACCACCACCACCCGTCTACTCACCACCACCACCACCAGTCCGCTCCCCACCTCCACCCGTCCACTCCCACCCCACCCGTCCACTCACCACCACCACCCGTCTACTCACCACCACCACCAGTCTACTCCCCACCCCCACCAGTACAATCTCTACCTCTACGAACTCCATCTCCTCGTCCTGTTGTGTCTACACCACCACCTACAAAAAATATTGTCCTCCCACCAAACATAGGATTCGAATACCAATCGCCACCTCCACCAATGTTTCCAGGCTACTAAATAGTACTACAGCCTTAACATCTTTGTATTGTATATTCTTGCTCTCGGGTATAAAAGGAAAAAGAAAAGGGCCATAAATTACAATTCATGTCATTACCTTTTCTTTTTCACTGTTCTCTTGCATTTGCAATTTCTATTCAAATTGTAACATCAATGTGAAAGCTCTTATATTTATATATGAATCTTAATTACTACTAACTTTCATCTTTTCCCTCATAATCATTTCTTAATATTGGAAAAAACAAATATCAGCATGTTGACTTGGTTTCGGGTTGCATTAATTTCAATCCAATCAATTTCATTTTTGGATCATTTTTGTTTTTTTTAAGTTGGGTTATTTTAGGTTTTTCCTTCAAGACTAACACTTAATTTCGAGTTACTTATACATGTTTTTTTAGTTCGAATCTTTTTTATTATTATTTATATGTAGGTAGGTTTGATTAGTTACTTTTTGCTCCTTATTCCAATTTGATGTCTGGTTAGTTTAGTTACAATAAATGAGTTCTTTTTTAGGAAAATACAAATTAGAAAATCTCTATTGATGACCTAATTAAATACAAAGGATAATAAATAAATAAAATGATACAATAAATACTAAAGATTTCTTTTGAACCTTTAAATTGCTATTTCAACGAGTTGTTATTTATCAATAAAAATTAAATGCTTCCTAACAAATTTGACATTTTACATTGAATTGACCGCTTCACCTTCAATCTTGACGACTGACTAAAAAATGAGTTATTATGATTTTGAGTAAGCCGCTATGGTGAAATCGGTAGACACGTTGCTCTTAAGAAGTAGTGCTAGAGCATCTCGGTTTGAATCCGAGTGACGACATAGTATCTTCTAAAAGAGATAGAATAAGTCCCAATTCAAGTTTTTAAAGAGAGCAAAGTTAAGAGAGAAATGACACACAAGACTTATTAACATAATTCTAACAATTTTATTTTGTAAACCCTTACTAGGAGTGTATAAAATTCGGTGGAAAAAGCAACCCAAATCAACTCAATTCGATTCTTTTGTTCGATTTAATTGAATTCGAATATTTACCTCAAACTCCTAAACTTTTTTACTTTCCCTAAAAATTATTACTTTTCCTCAAAAATTTTACTCCTCCCTGTCCCACCCCCTTCTACGCCAAACTCATTCTTCTCCTCCCAAAATTTACTCCCCTAAACCCCAAAATTTGCACTTTTCACCATTTATCCTCAAATAAAAAATCAAAATCATCCAAAAAAATTCTCAAACCTAAATAGTAATAATTTTATTTATATCTACTATTTATGTTATCAAATTAAATTTGACATATTTTCCATGAAATTGTCTAATATTCATGATCTCCATGAGTTGCAATTACATGTTTCACTTGAGCATTGACTTATAATGTCAACAAAAACAAATCCAAATCCAAATATGACACTTAAGGCATTCAAATTATATATAATTATGTAACATTATAATAAAAAAGTTAATAATATTAACTATTTAATCTAACTAATGACATTTTACAATTATAAACATCTAATTATATTAGAAATTAAATCTCAAATAAATCATATACCCAAATTTCCTTCCTTTTATATAATAAAGGTATTCATCTTAACTAGTGCAATCAATGTTGGTGTAATTAATCTTCCAAAAATAGTATAATTAATCACATATTACTAAAATTTAACAATTATGATGAAGATGAAATGAATGAAACATTTACTATGACAGATTTTGGGTTGAACACGTGGCTGAGGGAATCCAAAACATCGCTATAAATGGTAAGTTTCCCATTTAATAAAATTGTTTTCCAGTTTTTTATATTCAAAAGGTCAAATTCGGATTTTGTCCCTCTACTATACTAGAATTAAAAATTCAGTCTGTTTTATTTTAATTTAGCATAATTTAACCCTCTTACTTCAGTATTAATTAATCTAAAATGTTAACACCGTTAACTATTTTAATTAAAATACTTATATGGTTTTTTAAAATCAGTCTTAAGCATTTAGTTAATACGTAATTTTTACTAAATCTTTTGATTAAATTTTTTAGAAAAAGCACAATTAAAAAGAATAATTAACCATGCTAAAAATTGATATAAAAATAGAATGACCAAATTATATTGAATTGGAGTATAAAAACTAAATCATGAATTTTAGATATAATAGAAGGACCAAAATATAATTTGACCTATTATAAAATAAAGATAGAAAATACAAGTTAAAATTGGTAAAATAGTATCTATACATAAGGCTCACATTTCGCTTCGCCTCTAAAGTTACCAAACCTCTAATTATATGTGAAACCAGAAAGCTTCTCAAGAACTAAAGCAAGAACCCAACATCCCATTCGTCCCCTATATAATCTCATTTCCATCTCCATCAACATTGCCTAACCAGCCTCAGGCCTTCCAAGGTGAACAAGCAAAATGGCAAGTCGTTTAAGTTTTCAGGCCTTCGGCTGCTTTCATTTGTTCTTTTGGATTTTCTTTCGTTCATTCACACCCACTTTCACAGTCGAAGCGTCTTCAATCGCTGATCGTCAGCTGTTGTCACTCCCCAAAAATGGTAAACTCCCCGACGGGTATGAATATATGGTGAAAACAAAAGAGACATTTGAGAATGAAAGGCTTAGGAGGGCTTTTATCGCTCTTCAAGCATGGAAGAAGGCTATGTACTCTGACCCGATGAACATCACGAGCAACTGGTTCGGGCCCAACGTGTGTGGTTACAAAGGTGTGTATTGTGCTCAGGCAATCGATGATCCCAAATTGAAAGTTGTGGCTGGTATTGATCTTAATCATGCTGACATCGCCGGTTACCTTCCAGTGGAATTGGGGTTGATGACCGATGTTGCATTGATCCATTTAAACTCCAACAGGTTTTGTGGGATCGTCCCTGAGAGCTTATCTGAGCTTACACTTATGCATGAATTTGATGTTAGCAACAATTGGTTCGTGGGGGATTTCCCCAAAGTTGTACTGTCATGGCGGAGCGTCAAGTATATTGATCTCCGATTCAATAATTTTGAAGGTTGTTTACCACCTGAGCTCTTCGAAAAGGATCTAGATGCATTGTTTTTGAACGATAATCGCTTCACTTGCAACATTCCTGAAACAATCGGCAAATCGACTGTCTCCGTTGTGACATTCGCTAACAACAAGTTCGAAGGATGTATACCACGTAGCATTGGCAAGATGTCGAACTTGGACGAGATCATTTTCTCAAACAATAACCTCGGTGGTTGTTTCCCTCAAGAAATTGGATTGCTTCGCAATGTTACTATTCTTGATGTTAGCAAGAACTCGTTCGTAGGTAGCTTGCCGACAAACTTTTCGGGCTTCGAGAAGGTTGATGTTTTGGATATTTCTGGGAACAAGTTGACGGGGAGTGTTCCAGAGGATATTTGCAAGTTACCGAGCTTGTCTAGTTTCAAGTTTTCTTACAACTACTTCAGTGAGGAGCATATGGCTTGTATAAAGCCTGAAAGGAAGAACATTGTGGTGGAAGATGCTGGTAATTGTGTGGCTGGTCGGATGAAGCAGAAGACAGATAAAGAGTGCAAACAAGTGGTGAGTAACCCGGTTGATTGTAGCAAGGACAAATGTACTGGAGGGTCTCCACCTAAGCAAAACACACCTACGCCACATCGTGTATCTCCAACTGTTCCTACCAAGCCACCACCAGTACCTGATAAAATTGAACTATCTCCAAAGGTTCCTATTCGCCCACCAAAACCACCTCCAGCACCGGTTCAATCTCTACCTCCACCAGTCCCTTCTTTACCACCACACATCCAATCTCCACCACCACCACCAATGCACTCACCACCACCGCCCGTCCATTCACCACCACCACCATCGGTTCCTTCACCCCCACCACCAGTAAAATCCCCACCCCCACCGGTACCCTCACCACCACCACCAGTTTCTTCACCCCCACCGCCAGTAAAATCTCCACCTCCACCGGTGCCCTCACCACCACCACCAGTTCCTTCACCCCCACCCCCAGTAAAATCCCCACCTCCACCGGTGCCCTCACCACCACCACCAGTTCCTTCACCCCACCCCAAGAAAATCCCCACCTCTCCGGTGCCCTCACCACCACCACCAGTTCCTTCACCCCCACCCCCAGTAAAATCCCCACCTCCACCGGTGCCCTCACCACCACCACCAGATCCTTCACCCTCACCACCAGTAAAATCCCTACCTCCACCGGTGCCCTCACCACCCCCACCTGTGCCATCTCCACCCCCACCCGTCCGCTCCCCACCCCAACCTGTGCCCTCTCCACCCCTACCCGTCCACTCCCCACCCCCACCTGTCCACTCTCCACCCCACACCTGCCCTCTCCACCCCCACCTATCCTCTCTCCACCCCACACCCAGGCGCCACCACCCCACCCGTCCTTTCTCCACCCCCACCAAGGCGCTCACCACCCCACCCATCCACTCCCCACCCCCACCAGTACATTCACCACCACCACCCGTCTACTCACCACCTCCACCCGTCAAGTCTCCACCACCACCAGTAAAATCTTTACCTCCACCAACTCTATCTCCTCCTCCTGTTTTATCTAAACCACCACCTACAAAAGATATTGTCCTCCCACCAAACTTAGGATTCCAATACCAATCGCCACCTCCACCAATGTTTCCAGGCTATTAAATAGTATTATAGCTTTGACATCTTTATTTTGTATGTTCTCCATCTTGGGTATAAAAAATTAACAAAGAAAAGTTCATAAATAACAATTGAGAGAGTTACCTTTTCTTTTTTTAAGTTTCCTCTTGTAACATGATTGCCAAAGCTCTTTTATCTATGAATCTCAATTATTAGTAGCTTTCATCTATTCCCTTCTCCTCTTTTGTTAACATTAGGAAAATAAATATTCGAATAATGATTCATTATTAATTACACAATTAAAAATTCTAAGATTTTTATCACTACACCAAAGATTTTATGTTCTAAAATCTATTCTATAGTTATGTAAAATCCCCACCTTCAAGTTTTAATATTTAATGATTCAACTTTGCTTATATTAATCACAAATGATTAAATATGATTTATTATATAATAATATTTTTAATAAATTTAATTTTGATTCATATATTTTTAATAAAAATCTATAACAATATAAATTAGAAATTTTAAAAGTTTTTTAATAATTATAAGAAAAAATATTTCAAAATTGATAAAGTTATACAAAACAAATACATAAAATCAATTTTTAATACAATTACATTAAATCAAGCCATCCCAAGTTCAATTCTTGAATTTCAAGCATGAGCAACATCAGAAATTTGAACGTAGAATCACAATTTAAAAATTATAAGTTTTGTGAATAAATTTGTATAAAAGAAACAAATATTTAAAAAGTAGATTATTAGTATATAATATGATATAACATTATAAATATAGTAGGAAGGCTAACTTTCAAATGTACAAAAACGATAGGGACTTAGAGCATATTTCAACTAGTATAATAATAAAATAATAATATATAATAAGTAATAAGTAATGTACTACTATTATATATGTCTATTATTATAATATAGATTATAATAAAAGATATAGTTTTACATGATATTATTATGTTTAATTATATATAAACTATTAATATATTATATAATATGATATAGCGTTACATAATATAATAGAAGGTTAACTTTCAAATGTACGGAAAATATAAAGACTTGGAGCATATTTAATGTACTACTATTATATATAACTATTATTAAATTATAAATTATAATAAAGGGTATGGTATTGCATAATATTATAATGTTTAACTATATATAAACTATTAATATATTATATGATATGATATAACTTTATATAATATAGTAAGATGGTTAACTTTCAAAGGATTTAAATCATATATAATGTACTACTATTATATATAACGATTATTATAATATAGATTATAATAAAAGATATAGTATTACATGATATTATAATGTTTGATCATTGATGCATATATATAAACTATTAATGTAACAACTCGCTTTTAGTGAAATCGGAACAGTGGTTTCGAGATCACAAATTCGATGTCTGAGGAAAATTATTTTAATATTATTGTAAGGTTTGCATTATGATATAAATATCGTATGAAAATTTCGTTAAGAAAATTTTACCGATTACATGTTTAATTATGGAAAGGACCAAATTGTATAAAATGCAAAAGTTGAATTCTAGTATATGGAATTCAAAGTTTGATGTCCTTATATGACAAATAGACCATTAAGAGGAGTTAGTAGATAAGTATGATGATTTATCCATGGAAAATTAAGTAAAGAAAAGGACTAAATTGGAAATAAAAATAATAAAAGATGATAAATGATAAAATAATGAAAATATAATCATATTATCATCTTTCCCAAATTAAAATACATGGAAACCATAGCAAAGAGAAGAGAACTCAAACAAACTTATTTGGCTTAATTGGGTAAGTATTCTTGTCCCGTTTTTTAGTAATTTTCATGTTTCTGAGATCGTAATAGCTTAATCTATCTATCTCGGGGATTAATTTACAAAGTTATCAAATTACTAGAGTTTTACCATGAATGAGCATGCATGAATTATGAAATTTTATGGTAGAATTTGAAAGGTTGTTGATAGATAAACAACTTTTGTAAAGGGAATTTTGATGAAATTTTGATTTAGGGACTAAATTGAAAAGATGTAAAATTCATGAAAAAATTCTGATTTTTGTGAAATACATGGACTATTATTGTTATATGTAAAAAATTGGTTAGACTTGGATTAAGGATTAAATTGTATGAATTTTATTTTTCAAGCCTAAGGACGAAATTAGAATTAAATAAAAGTATAGAGGCAAAATGGTAATTTTTCCTAAGATGTGAATTGGATAGAATTGAATGTAAATTGTATTAAATTGATGATAAATTCATTCGTATAGATCTGAATAGATCAAATACGGAGTTAAATCAAGGAAAAGAGAAAGTAGCGGATTAGTAATCTTCGTGTGCACGAACATTATCGAAGTAAGTTCATGTAATTAAATTGTACATTATATTTTGAATTTGATTGTTGTGTATGTGAATTAAATTGTGTAATTGACATGTATGAAAATTGAACACACATCTAAATATATACCCAACAAGTATTAAGTCACGTTTGAATAAATGAAATTTGATGGTACTAGGTTCCTGATTGGTTGTGATCTTGCATTTGTTGCGGACACACCACAGCTCAAAAAAGTGTCCTGATATTAGCTCTCATGAGCATCTCGTTATATGGTTCTTGCGAGCTTCCCATTAATAGCTCTTCGGAGCATCCCGAGAGATTGTGGTCCTACATTTGTTGTGGACACACCGCAGCTCTTCGTGAGCTTCCTGATATATGGCTCTTCATGAGCTTCCTGATTAATGGCTTTTGGGAGCTTCCCGTTATTGGCTCGCAAGAACTTCCCGATATTGGCTCGTATGAGCTTCTCCTTATATGCCTCTCTGGAGCTTCCCGTTACATGGCGCACATAAGCTTTTCGTTATATGGATCGAAAGAGCTTCCCGTTTATGTGCCCGTATTAGTATTTTCGAATATGAATTGATGGATTTACAGATTGTACACTTTGTGTGTACTATCGGATATCCATCGACATTTTAAATGATCTAACGAGCAAAGTTCTGATATGTGACAATTTGAGTTCAAGATGAATTATTACAAAAATATACTTGAAATACATGTTTATGATTTTATACATGATATATGGATACATGATGTAGAAAAGATATGTATATGAAAATTTGAGTATTTGTGAGCTCATACATGTTTCTTGATAATTATAAGAAATACATGACTAACATGATTGTTGAGGATATGTGTATAGGCTAATGGCCAAATTGATTTGAATATATTTTGTATGCTTACCTCATATGTAAATGAATGGTAAGTTAATTTCCCAGTTATACGAACTTACTAAGTATGAAATGCTTACTTTGTTTTATTTACTCTGTTTTATAATAATTCAGAAGCTCGTTGGGTTGGAAGCTTGGCGGAGATATCTCACATTATCCATCGGCCCATTTTGGTACATTTAGAAACTAAATTTGGTAATAATGGCATATGTAGGTTAAATTGGCCAATGTTGGCTTAAAAGTATTATGTTGTAAATAGCCATTAGAATGGCTTGAGTTGGATATATTTTGATAAGTATGTATGTGTGAATTTATCATGTTTGTTGTGTTTAAAATGGATGAATGATGAAAATCATATAGGTTTATTGATGATTGGTTTGAAATGACAAAATTAGTACAAAGATGTGTATATATATATATGTATTAGGTTAACTTGATAAAAAAAAAGGACACTTGGTCATTTGTATTGATATATCATGCATGACACTTGAATTTGATTTGATTCAAATGTATTATATTGGTTTGTGTATGTATTAAAGTATGAATGTAGATGGAGGATAAATTGGGTGAGAAATGTAGCATTAGAGATGGCCTATTTTTATCTACACAAGTAGAGACACGGGCGTGTGTCTCAGTCGTGTATGACACACGGTCTAGCACATGGGCGTGTGATTTGGCCGTGTGTCCCCTGCATATTAAAAATTGATAAACAGAATGCTCAAAATTATCCACACGGCCTAGCACATGGGCATGTGGCTTGGCCGTGTGATTCCTTCACCTAATTAATATAGGATAAATTGTCCACACGGCCTAGCACACAGACGTGTGGCTTGGCCGTGTGACCCAAGTCAGATAGTTACAAGAGCAAGGATACAGGCTGGGACACGGCCGTGTGCCTACTTCGAATGCCAACATGGCCTGAGACATGGGCATGCCTCTTGACCGTGTGGCTCACACGGCCTACCCACACGGGTGTGTGTCCCCTGCCCTTAGGAAAAATTTAAAAATTTTGCGAAAAATTCTCTGAGCACCCGATTTAGTCCTGACTTGTTTCTAATGTATATTTTAGGTCTCGAGGGTCTATATAAGGGACAATATGATTGAAAATGATTGCTTTTCTGATATGAATGTTAAATGATATGAAATAACTGTATTTGATTTGTAAATTTCGATGATGCTTCGTAACCCTATTCCGGCGACGAATATGGGTCAGGGGTGTTACAATCAACATATGATATGATATTGTATAACATTATATAATATAGTAAGATGGCTAACTTTCAAATGTACAGAAAGTATAGAGGCTTAGAGCATATTTCAACTAGTATAATAATAAACAATAATAATATATTATATACCAATAGTATAGTATGTGATATAGTATACATAATGAAATAATATATTTTATAAGTATCAACTTATATAACTATTGGTATATTGTAGATTATAATAAAAGATATAACGTCAATAGTTAGGGGTAATTTTGTATATTAAAATACATGTTTATAACAAGCAATTAATACATAAAATATTTTTAAAAACTTAATATTATAATAAATTATTATTTTTATTAAATTAGATTTTTAATTGAGTTTTAACTTTTACTTAATTGTATTTGGGTATTAGGTTTAAATTTTTTTATTTCGGAGTTGAGATTTTGGTTATAATTAATTTATTTTGAATTTGAGTAATAATGAAAAGTGTATTATATTATAAGTATAAGAGCTTGGGCTACAATTAGCTAACAGGTTCGTGGTTTATCCTAAAGGGGCCTTAGAGAATATTTTGGTGCAAGTCAATAGGTTGGTTTTTCTTGCCGATTTTTAAGTACTTGACATGAAAATTTAATTTACCAACCCCCGTTCAACACAAATTCTATTAGGAAGACCTTTTTAAAAAACTTCTAGAACTAAAACTGACATGCATGAAGGTACAATGACTATGAATTTGATCGTGACGTGACTAAGTTTAATATCTATTATGCCATTAAAGATCTGAGTGTTTTATCTTGTGTTTTTTCCATCATGTTTTTATCCTATAATGCCCCAAATTTTAAACATTTGCTTGTTAAATTTTATCATTAAATGCATGTTTACTTTAGTGGTTTAGTGCTTTAATTGTGTGTTTAAGATTAGGGATCCGAGTGTTTTATCTTGTATTTTTTCCATCAATGTTGTTATCCTGTAACGCCCCAAATTTTGAACATCTACTTGTTAAATTTTATCATTAAATTCATGTTTACTTTAGTGGTGTAGTACCTTAATTGTGTGTTTAAGATTAGGGATTTAAGTCCCACTTTTGAAAAATTTTGCTATTTGTTTTGACTTAATCTTCATCTTTAAGCTTTCGACTTAATTTCCCATGGGGTCTTGTGCTCAAGCTTTTGTGTAAGGAAATATTTTTATATGCTTTTGTAAATTATCTTTTAAAAAATAATTAATGTTTTTTTCAATTTTTTTAATTTTTTCTTCTTCTCAACTTTTCCACTTTTTTTCCCTAAAAACTTTTCTCCTCTTCTGTTCTTTCTTTTCTTTTGTTTTTTTTTTTTTGGCTCTTCTTCGTTGTGATTTTCTTTTTTTTTCCTTGTTAATTTGTTGTTGAATCTGTTCGGATATGTGAATCTAAGTTCCGTTGTGCTATCAATTGTTCAATTGGATTGCGTAAGTATTCTATATTCTGTTTTGTTGCTTGAGTTTGATAATGGTTGTAGTTGTGGTTTTCTCGTTTAGATAGGTCTTTGTTAGGCGAAGTTCTCGAGAGTAACAATCTTCCATCAATGTAGGATTCTTGTAATTGCCGTTATACGCAAGGGTAAGTTTTTAATTTTGACTTAGGGTTTTGTCAAAGTTCTTTGACGTCACTTCGATTTTTTATGTTAATTTGACATTTTGGTTCGATTAATTCGTCTGAATTGGCCAATTGATCGTCGTTTTAGGTTCCGTAATCGTCCATATTATTTTTACATTAAAAATGTATCAGGTGTGTAACGAAAACACAAGACTTTACGAAAGGTGAAAGCCAAAAACCATGATTGCTTAGTGTTAATTCTTCGCCTTGGTGTTCGCACGCCAATGGCGGAAGCGGTCATTCCATGCACAAGTAATGAATAGATCCTAGATTAGTTTGAAAAACTCTGAAGCATCCAAGGCTTTGTGACTCAACTCAGCAAGTGTTTATATTCCTTTTAAACCTAAGTAGTAGGTGGCATGTACCAAGAAAGAATTATGAGTCTTATGTGTTATTTTGGTCATTTGACATGTTATGGTATCTTTTGGACCCATAAGGGTCCTAATGTTGAAATTTGAAACAGAATTATGATGGTTATATGCATGTATCCCTCGCTCTTTATGTCAAGGCATGATGCAGTAAATGCAATGTTTTCGAATGTTTCAGATGTATATATATTTTGAGTTTAAAATTATTTGCTTACTCATGTTTAGATAAAATGCATTAGATGTCGTAAGTTGAGTGTTATGATTAAGAATGAGAATGTCAAATGTGTCGGTATTGTTTATACACAAATGGGTAACCATTTACATGACTTAAAAGATTATATAGGTATGCTTTTGGGCGTTAGAAAATAGGTGATGTTGCGATCTTGGCATCCCAACGTCACGACTTCCTCGTCCAACATCGTGACATGTCGCGAACTTATCAAATAATTAGTAACATTGTAACTTCCTTTGTTTCAACATTGTGACTTCACTCATTATTTCATTATAAGTTTGGAAACTTTTTTTTCGATGATTTACAACTACTTTCGTGAGCATGACTTGAATCGAAACATGTCTCAAAAAAAAATTTAAAATCCTCATAACTTGTCTATTTCCAATAAACTTATATAAATGTTTTAAATTTTAATTTCATATCATATAAAAATTAAAGGTTATGATTCGAGTTGCTTCAATAACAAAATGTGTTGTCTCAAATTTGGGTCTGCTATCCGAGTTAGATATAGGGTGCCATACAACATATAATATATTTTTTAAAAAACAAAAAAAAAAAACCCTTCAAACCATGATTAAACTTCATTGAAACTAATGACCAGGGTTTAAAGTCCTTTATTTCCATATACACTCAAATTGAATTACAACCAAAGGGAAAAAAACAAAAAAGTGCAAACCTCAAAGTTTTCAAACTTAAAAAGGAATCATCTGTTTGTTTATCGCATAGAAAGAAAACCCAGAATTTTTTTTTTTAAACTAAAGTTAAGGAAGAAACCCAACAAATGGAACCGAAGGAGCAGCAAAAGAGCGGCTAGGCATCGACATTATGACGGGCCGGTTACTATCATTTTGGTGAATGACAATCCCAACAGCTTCAGCCACAACGATGACAAACTCTATCACTAGTTTCACCATCTGCACGCATATCTCTAATCTCTGCAGCACCATTCCCGCAAGAGCTCTTTTCTTGTTTTTCTTTTTGCGTCCCTAATTCTATTTTTCGCGTCGCTATTTATATATGCCAGACACAGCGTCGCTAACTGGGAATAAAAAAAGGGTTGTTTAAAGGATAGATAAATACGGCCTCTGGAACACCCAAAGGTCGTTTTTGTGTCATTGCTGAATTATTTCTTGGAAATTTCGATTTTTTCAAAAAATCATTTTATTTACCCACATGTTTTCTAGTTGGTACCAAATCATCTAATTATTGCCTTATCCTATTCAAAGTTTTTGTCAACAATGTCATAACTTTGTTGGCATACTTTTTGCTATTAAAGTGTTAGAGTAATTTTTCCAACCTCCTCAAATATTCGAGTATTTATATATATTATTATTATTCATGTTTGATTTAATTATTTATAATTTGACTCTTTTATTTTTAAGATTAACACTATGAGTAGGTCTTGAACATGTTAGACACATATATTATTTCAAGTTGTACGTTGAAATTTACGGTCTCCTCCTTACAAACTCCTTGTGTGTATATCAATTGGAATCGTAAACTGCCTTCAACTCCTGTAAATCAACATCACGAGTTCCTCTAACTGTCCTCTTATTGTATGTCTAATGTGCGTCCATCTAGTGGGGTCTGGTTGAGTCGCAAATTATGAGTAAGTAATTTAAAACTTGTCTGAGTCTCAAATCAGTGAATATTATTATATGATAAAAAGTAAAATAATAAGATAATTGTACAAATAAATAGAGTGAAATCAAGAATAATGTGAAAAGAAGATAATAAAAATTTTCAATTTAAGCCGCAAACTGATATGATCAAATAATTAATCTTTATAACTATTTATTATGTGAGATCACTTACCCTTTTCTTGACATTTTATACATATTAAATTATAATAAACCCATAATCCCTATAACCAAAGACTTCAAAATTACAACCGACCGAATGTAACCCATAAACACGTCTAGTTAAACTTTGATGGTGACTGTTCTCGCCCATCATGAATACAGGACAAACATTATTAATTATTGAAAAAGAGGACCAAGAGAGGGGAAATGGCTAAACCAATGGCGTTTAAACAACCAAGCAAATCTTGACCCAGAAAAATAGAAAACATGCAAATCAAGCGCCAATAATCTTGCGTGGCAACATGTATGGTTTTAGGCAACTCATTCTGAAATATCATAGTATTACTGCAGTTGAGGTTATTAATATGAATACCCACACCACAAACCCTACGTGGCTTAGTTTAATAATTAATTGAAATGTACATGGGAGTAACGTGATTTTTGTTGGTTTAAAAAAGGCTCAATATTTTAATTAGTATTTAAGTTTAGTTTTAATGTTTAATTTAGTACTTTAAATTTTTTCTTAATTTTATATTTAATTTTAGCTTTAATATTTAAATTGATACTTAAATTTTTATAATTTGTTACTTGAGTTTTTTTTTGTCTGAATTAAACACTTAAGTTTAATTTTAATATTTAATTTAATACTTAAAATTTTACTTAATTCCAAATACCCAATTAAACATTAAAACCAAACTAAAATAACAAATTAAATATTAAAACTAAAATCATTTAATCTTTTAAAATATCCCACTTCTCAGGAAATCATGCTTTATATATAAATATATATATATATATATATTACAGGGCAATCAATGCATTTTTAAAATATATAATATTGGATATGCCTTGATTCGGGAACCATATTGAGATTTTAATATTATGGACTGCATGCTAATCACAAAATACAGTCAAATTAAATTATACTAGTTTTTAGCATATGCATCTATTATGTTGAATTTAAGTATAATCTATACAATAATTTAAACCAAATAATTTTATTTTTGACTTTTATATGATTATATTTATATTATTTATTAAGCGTACTATCTTTTGGTGATTACTCATGTATGTTGTGATCTTAAAAACAATTCTCTTACAACTTTATTATGCATTTGATAGGTTTTTAGTGCTCAGTAAAAACTTTAGGGTGTACTCTTTTTTCACTTGAAGATACCTTGTAATTTTTAGGATCGATTTGATTAAGCAATAAGTAAAAAAAATAGTGAAATAAATTGAGAAATTGAACACACAAATTTAACGTGAAAAAATCCCTCCAAAGAGGATAAAAAACCAAGGGTAAAGATAATTTTACTATAATGGCAAAAGAATGAAGAGTACAAAAGATGGAGATAAAAACTAAACCCTGAAAACTCAAAAATAAAGAACCCTCAAAATATAAACACAAAATTCTCTAAATGTGTTATGAGTTTTAATCTCTAATGGATATATTTTTTAAGGTTGTAAAAGAACCCATTTATAGGCTAAATTAGTAGGTCAAATAAACTATGCTAATAAATGTTAAATATATTATACTAATAAAAATTAAATCTTCTAGAAAGAAAATATATTTTGTTTAACTTGACTTGCGAGCAATCTATTAGAATTTGGGTCACACAACTCTAACAATCTCCACCTTGACACGAATTCTTACAACGCCATCTTTGCCAAAGCCCGCCACGGGCCTATCTTGAACTATGCAGGGAATTAACTGAATCGAATCTGTACTTAGAAGCTGGAAGACTTCTAGCCTTAGATTTGTGCATTGCCAAATCAAAACTAACTCGAGTCTGATTTTCACGAACACAATACCCTAACTTTTCAAAACCTACATTCAAAAGAGAACCTCTCTTCAACGAAGAGATCATACATTTTTCCCTCTCATGACCAAGTTGCCTCCGCTCCAAATGAGTTGACTTCGACTCCGTAACTATAACAGCTCGTTTTTATTGAAATCAAAACAGTGGTTTCGGGACCACAAATCTGAGTCAGAAAGAAAATTTATTTTAATATTATTGCATGGTCTGTATTATGATAAGAATAACATATGAAAATTTCATTAAGAAAAATTTTACCGATTACATGCTTAATGGTGGAAAAAACCAAATTGCATAAAATGCAAAAGTTGAGTTCTAATAGTTATAAGTATGAAATAGCTATGAAATTCAAAATTTGATGCCCTTATATGGAAATTAGACCATTAAATGGAGTTAGTAGATATTTATGATGATTCATCCATGGAAAATTACAAAAAGAAAATGACTAAATTGAAAAGTAAATAAATAAAAGATAATAAATAAAATAAATATCTAATATTATCATTTTATATCATCTTTCCCAATTAAACAGCCATGGAAACCCTAGTTTGAGAGCTTGAAGAAAGAGAAAACTTGTTTGGCCAAATTAGATCCGGAAAGATCAAATAAGGAGTTAGATAGAGGAAAAGAAAAAAGTTTTGGATTAGTATATTCTCATATATGAACAAGTATCGAGGTAAGTTCATGTAACTAAATTGTGTACATTTATATGTTTGAATTAAATGTTGTATATATGAATTGTGTAATTGCCATGTATACGAAATTGATTGAATATCTGATGATGCCTGATAAGTGTTTAATTCCGTTTGAACAAATGAAAATCAATGGATACAAATTTCTCATATTGGTTGTGGTCTTGCATATGTTGCAGACACACCATAGCTCAAAAGAGCATCCCGATATATATAGCCCTCTCAAACTTTTCATATATAGTTCTTACGAGCTTCCCGTTATAGCTCTTCGGAGCGTCCCGATAAGTTGTGATCCTACATGTGTTGTGGATACACCTTAGCCCTTATGAGCTTCCCGATTATATGGCTCTTTGTGAGCTTCCCGATTTAAGGCTCTTTGTGAGCTTCTCGATAATGGCTCGCTTGAACTTTCCTATATATGGTTATCCGGAGCTTTCCGTTAATGGTTCTTTGGAGCTACCTTTTATTGGCTCGCATGAGCTTCCTAATTATGGCTCTTATGAGCTTCTCGTTATACAGCCCGGATATGTTTCCTGTTACATGGCTTACATGAGCTTCTCGTTATATGGCTCAAGAGAGAGTGCTTCCTATTTAAGTGTTCTCATGAACATTCCTGAATATGAATTGACGGATTATAGATTTGTATACTTTATGTGCACTACCTGATATTGATCGATATTTCATAAGGTTCAATAGGTAAAGTTTCTAATATAAGATAAGTTAAGGCCTAAACAAATTAATAATGGTATCTACTTGAAAACATATGGTAATGTTTATACGATGAGCTCATCTTTATTACTTGAAAAGTACTTAGAATTCATGACTAACTTGCTTGATGAGTATATGTGTTTAGGCAAATGGCAAATTTGCTTTGGAAGCATGTTATATGTATGCTTATTTTAAATGAACATGAATGGTAAGTTAATTTTCCATTATGTGAACTTACTAAGCATTAAATGCTTACTCGGTTTATTTTATCTGTTTTATAGTATTTGGAAGCTCGTAAAGGTTGGAGTGGGTCGGAACAAGATCACACTATCCTTCAACTCATTTTGGTATAACTAGTAAAGCTACTTTTGGTATAGTGGCATGTATAGGCTAAGTTAGATAAAATGATGAAATGTTTTGGTTGTAACTAGCCATTGGAATGGCTAGTGATATTATGATTAATGTATATGTATGAGATTATACTATGTTTGATATGTAAGTGTGCATGATTGGTATTATAGGTTTTAACATGCTTAAGTAAGAATATGTTTAGTTGAGTAAGTTGGATTTTTGAATCAATGTTATGATATATCATACATAAGAAATTGTTTTAAATGTCTTGAATTAGTTGGTGAATATGCTTAAATGTAGTTGTAGGTGGAAGACCACATGGGTGAGAAAAGTGGCCTTGAAAATAGCCTATTTTTGTCCATACTAGTGGACACATGGGCGTGTGTCTCAGCCGTGTGTAACGCACGACTATGTACACGGGCTTGTGGTTTGGCCGTGTATCCCCTGCATCCTTAAAATTTAAAAACAGAATGCTCAGGAAATTTCACACGAGCAGAGACACGGACGTGTGTCTCAGCAGTGTGTGATACACGGCCTAGCACACAGGAATGTGACTTGGCCGGGTGAACCTTGCACTTAATTAATGAAAGTCAGTATGCTCACACGGACGCGTGACTTGACCGTGTAACCCAAGTCAGTAACTACCCTAATTTGAATACGGACTGAGACACGACTATATACCTTACATTGAATGCTCACACAGCCTAAGACATGGGCGTGTCACTTGGCTGTGTGATCCATATGGCCTGGCCACACGGGCGTGTGTCCCCTACATCTAAGAAAAATTTTGAAATTTCGCGAAAAATTTTTTGAATACCTGGTTTAGTCCGAACTTGATTCTAGCATATATTTTGGGCTACGAGGACCCATTTAAGGGATAATACTATTGATTTCGGATATGAATAGTAGATGATACGAAATTTTTTGTAATTGATTTGTAAACTCCGGTAATGCTCATTTACCCTGTTCTAGCGACGGATAAGGGTTAGGGGTGTTACAATAACGGACGAGGGACGTCCGATTTCACCAATCACTGTAGAACTTTTCAGAATATAAAGACTGCCGATTTTTTTACCTTTTAACAAAATGAGAACTCCACGAGATACATTAATGTCGCTCGACTCGATGTTGATTTTGCATCTTTTCAAGTCTAAAATACTCAAGGAGATGAGATTCTTTTGTAAATCAGGTACATACCTAACATTTGAGAGTGTCCTAATTGTTCCATCGTGAATTCTAATTTTAATAGTACCAATGCCAAATACCTTATTAGATGAATCGTTTCCTATGCGTACAAATCCACCTTTAACCGAACTGTATGTGGAGAACTATTCTTTATTGGGATATATGTGGAAAGTACATCTCGAATCTAGGATCCATTCGGACGTGAGCTTGAAGTTATCACTCGTTGACACTAACAATAAATCATCACTGCTTTCATCGGCCAAATTAGCACCAGCTACATCTTCCTCGTTACTCTCAACAGCTCTTTTATTTTACAGTTTATAACAATCTGCTTTGATGTGCCCTAACTTTTTACAATAGCGACACCTTTTGTCTCATTTCTTTGATGCTACCAAAAAGGAAGCTTGCCTATCTGACTTGCTATCCAAACCAAACTCATTGTCGAGTTTGTCTCTACTTAACAAATGAACCTTCACATATTGTAACAAGAGTTTGTCTATACCATAAATCAAGGTCTCCCTAAAAGACTTGTATGAAAGGGGTAAAGAGCACAATAATAGCATAGCTTGATCTTCATTGTCAATATGAACCTCAACGTTCTTTAAATCATTTAAAAGAGTAATGAATTGACTGATGTGATCTCTAAAGAAGCTTACCTTCGTTCATGCGAAACGTAAATAGACATTGTTTCAACACTAAACGATTAGCTAGAGACTTAGTCGCATAAAGAGTTTCTAACCTTTTCCACAAGGTAGATGAAGTTTTCTCTATCAATACCTCATGTAATGTAATACTCCGAAAAATTATATAGTAAGATATTATCTTTGATATAGTAAAATAAGGAAATAAAGTGACAAAAAGGAAAATTTTGAGTTATGAAAACATTGAGAAGTAAATTATGATATCTTGATTCAAGAAAGGACTAAATTATAAAAGTGAGAAAAGTTTTGTGGCCTAATAGTAAATACTCAAAATTTGAGGGATTAAAGTGTAAATATGAAAAAGTTGAAGGACTAATAGTGAAAATATTTTAAGGGTGGAATAATCTAGAAACCAAGGGAAATTGATGAATTAGGACCAAATTGAATAGGTGAAGAATTATGAGGGACTAAATTATAATTTTACCAAATTTAAATGATGACTCAAGGATGAAATTTTAAAAGATCATGAAGGACAAAATGATCAATTGGAAAGAGAGAGAATTCTAGAAGGCAATAATGATACTAGAGATATTTTGATATTTTATAATTATTTAATTAGATAAATATTATTTTATTAATATTTTAATAAGATATTTTATTATTATTTTATTAGTATAAAAGGAAGGAAAGATGAAGAATTTTCATCATCTTTCCCATGCAATACCAATGTGAGAAGAAGAAGAAGAAAATAAGTTTTCATTTCTTTATAATTTGGTCTTTCTACCAAAAATTCACCATTTTCACCCAAAAACCAAAAGAATTTTCATAGCTACCAAAAGAGAAAGATGACAAGGAGACTATGAGGAGTTAGAATATCAAGTTAGATTCAAGAAATAAAAGCTGGAGGAGAGAGAAAATCAAGTTAAACATTGAAATCAATGAGACAAGGTAAGAACATCAAGATTTCAATATATTTTTAAGTTTGATATTATTGAAAAAGCATGGGATTGATGTTAATGTAGAGTTTCCTTACATATGGTCTTATGTTCTTGATATGTTAGTAAAGAGAAAATAAAAGAAAGTGATGAGAAATAGTGTAGAGAAAGAAATAAGGGTGTTATAAATATGGTAAATAAACATCTTGTACTAAAATAGTTTTGGACAGTTGGAGTAAGCTAACTTTGAAAAATCACCATAAATTGTGGAAATCGAATTTGAGGATGAAAAAAATATGGAATTAAATCTTATTGAGTCTATTTTCTTATAGAAGAAATGGTGTAATCAATGAAATTGTGAATTATGAGAAATAATAAATTTTGTGAGACAAGGTCAGAGTGACTTTGAGTTCCCCTGATCTAAGTTTGGAAAATCATAAAAAAATTGGATAAAAATAATTAAGGGCTTAAATTTATATTTTTAAAATATTTAATGAGTCTATTTTAATAGAAATAAACGGAAACATTATTTGAATCTGTATGAGGAGATAATTAATTTTTAGTGAAGAAGGGTCGGAACTATTAGATAGCAGAATATGGGTGAATTTAAAGAATAAATTGTACTTATTGGCTAAATAAAAAATTATGAAAATTTTATGGTAAGAATATATGTAAGTATAGTTTCATAGAAAATTAGCAGATCTTAATTTCAAGTTCTATAGCTCAAGATATAAATAATTTAGTGACTATGACGCAAATGGACAGTTTTGAATATACATATAAGTAAATAGTGAAATTATTGATAATGTTACTTGTAGCATGTTATATAAATTAAGGATGTGGAATGGAGAGAATGAGGAGGAAAATGAATATATGAATTTTTAGCTAGCAAGGGTTTTGTCGGGTTTTTCACACAGGAAGAAAAACAGAACCAAGTTATTCGGATGAAATATGAAGCTCTTGTTGAAGCTAGAGCAACAAAGTTATAATTCCAGATGAAATATGAAGCTCTTGTTGAAGCTTGAAGCTAGAGCAACAAAGTAATAATTCCAGATGAAATATGAAGCTCTTGTTGAAGCTAGAGCAACAAAGTAATAATTCCAGATCGATGAAGTATGAAGTAAGTTTGAGATTCAAGGACTTGGGAGTTACAACCAAACAAACAAAAGCAAAAGGGATGAAAAATTGATAGAAGTATTTCATCCGGGTAACATACATACTACTGTTTGTTGCCACCTTTAATAGGTTTACATTTAAAATGGATAATTTGTATGTTTTAATCTCAGGGACTAAATTGAATAAAAGAAGAACTGTAAGGGCAATTTAGTAAAAATGCCAAAAATAACCAAAATAAAGGGAATGAGTTGTTTTATTGAATAAATTAATATATTGAATGAAATTATTAATTTGGATCAAGATTAGGTGAAAATCGGGGAAAATGAAAAATTTACCAAAATGCCCTTGAATCTTGATATTACTGAAATTTTGCTAGGTAACTTCGTGTAACTTGAATTATATTTTTAAATGCTTGAAATGTGTGTTATTGATGTGAATACGATTTGAATGTTCATTGTATGAAAATTGATGAAACATTGATATATTTGATAAAAATGGGAAGAAACCACGGTTGAATGAAAGGAAAATTCGATGGATCTCTGAAAAGAAATTGAAGGTAAAAAGGATCTAGCCCGAACGGGTGATCCTATTCTGATATAGCCCTCCCGAAAAATATGTGGAAAATGGATTTAGCCCGGATAGGTAATTCGAATTAGGGTCTGAATTTAGCTTGAACTGGTAATTCAGATCCAAGCTCATTAGAGTAATTGTCGTTGCAGGGGATTTAGCCTGGACTGGTAATCCCGTTGTAAGGATGAGGTTCGCGGGAGTGTGCTTTCTGAAATGAAATGTGTAAGACCATGGTTGAGAGATACCATGGCAACATGATATGAAATATGTAAAACCATGGTTGAAAGATACCATGGCAACATGATATGAAATGTGTAAAACCATGGTTGAAAGATACCATGGCAACGTGACATGAAATGAATAAGACTATGGTTGAAAGATACCATGGCAACATGACGGGGAAATGAATAAGATCGTGGTTGAAAGATACCATAGCAACATGACAGAAAATGAGTAAGACCATAGTTGAAAGACACTATGGCATCATGTCGAAGATAAATAAGATCATGGATAAGAGACGCAAAAACATCTGTTGAACAACTAATATTCAGGTAATATGTACCAGATGACAAATGGTTAGATGAATTTATTATACAAAATGGTTGTGTGAAATATTTACAGGAATTGGTCATATGGAAATATATGTACAAAATAGTTGTATGAAATAATTAAGAAGATAGACAAATGAAATAAGTATAGGTACATGGAATTTAATTTATGTTAAGTTTAATATGAGCTATTACTGAAATAAATATACATAAGAAATAAGGAAGTGATGGTGCATGAAATATTGATATAACGAAATGAATGATATATGCTTATGAAGAAATGGTAAGAGAATAATATGTTTCGTGACATGTACATATATGATTATCTTTGATATGTTGAGGCAAGAAAATTATTTAAGTTGAGACTATTATTAAACTCAAGTGTGATATGTCGAGAAAATAGATATATCAATGTTGAAATTATATAAAATATGTACAAGTATATTAACAATGTTGTTATTTGATACTTAGACAAGTGCCAAGCTATTGATTGAACGGTAATATGTTTATTTATATGATGCATTGAATCGGTAAGTATTTAATTAAATTTTTTGTTAAATGATATGTAAATTCTATTAATGCCTCGAAACCCTGTTTCGGCAACGGATACGGGTTAGGGGTGTTTCAAGAAATACTGTATTCGCAAGGCACAACTGGATTACAGACAAGGCCTTTTCATCAAGCTCTTCCCATTCTATTTGATTTAGATTCTCAGGCTTTTTCCCGGTAATAACCTTTTTCAATCCGGTTTAAACTAAAACTGCCATCATTCGAACTTGTCACAGATTGAAATTTGTCTCACCATCGAACTTCTCAATTTCAAACCTTGTTGCTGCCATATCTGAACGGGCTGATATATGAAAATTAAACTAGCTCTGATACCACTTGTTAGGATCGACTCGATTAAGCAACAAGTAAAAAAAATAGCGACATAAATTGAGAAATTGAACACACAAATTTAACGTGAAAAACCCCCTCCAAATAGGATAAAAAATCACGGGCAAAGATAATTTTACTATAATAGCAAAAGAATGAATAGTACAAAAGATAGAGATAAAAACTAAACCCCGAAAACTCAAAAACAAAGAACCCTCAAAACGTTAATACAAAATTCTCTAAATGTGTTATGAGTTCTAATCTCTAAGGAGTGTATTTTCTAAGGTTGTAAAAGAACCTATTTATAAGCTAAATTAGTAGGTCAAATAAACTATGCTAATAAATGCTAAATATATTATACTAATAAATACTAAATCTTCTAGAAAGAAAATATATTTTGTTTAACTTGACTTGCAAGCAATCTCTTAAAATTTGGGTCACACAACTCTAAAAGTAACTAAATTCTTAGATACTGCTAACAGGCAACTACTTTAACACTAGTATACACTAATACCCTAAGTCACTAGCAGATTAGCAGGGTGGCAGATTATATTACCATAGTGTGCCAAAACAATTTACATAGAAAGAATGAGTGTGACATGAAGAATTTATACTACCATTGGCAGATTACTCACCTTTTTTGGATCTGTTGCTTTTGGGGTGTGACGGGAGGAATGAGTATGGAGTATTTGGTTGAAAAGAATGAAGTTTAGAGGGGTTTATATAGGAATTTTTATGACTGTTGGAGCCTTGCTAACTGTTGGAAAAGTTACTGTTTGAATAGTTATCGTTGAAAGGAAAACGTATCTTACAAGACGCATTTCCACTGATGTGGCAATAAAAACGTGCCCTATAGGACACATAGATTGATAAATTTTAAAAATTTTAGCCTATTTTCTAAAATATTTTTTTCACCATATTTATATAAATTAACCTATATTTTATAGTTTATATATGATTTTTATACTTTCTTTCGATTTTATCTATTTTCTAATTTTTTATATATTTAATTATTTCACATGTATTATTAAGATTATTTAAATAATTTTATAATTTATTTTATTTTATAATTAACATATATAATTTTAGATTTTTATTTTATTTTTATTTTTATGATTTATACAAACAAAATTTTTACAAACATGATAAATGACACTCTTTCTTTGGTTCAATATAACCAATGTTTTCTTCTTTAACATCAATTAAAAGAGGTGCCAAAAGCAAAACTTGATATAATTTAACTATTAAATTGAAAAAAAATACCAATATGAGAAAATAAATATATTTTGAGGGCAAATAATGAATTAAACCACGATATTATATATTTGAATCATTTTATACAAAGAAAAGGGAATATTACACATGATTAAAAGAAATGAAAAGTCATAATATGATTAAATATGAGTTCATATATTGTCTTGGTAAATAGAAGCTTTAATGGAAAATATAAGCAACGGTATATGACTATGCGTTTAAAATGAATTACGAGATTGTATTTTAGAATAAGATCAAGACCCTCATTTCATATTGGACTCATTAATTGTAATTTTTATTTTGATTATTTATAAACCTAATAATATAATGATTTATTTATTATGAATTGAATCTTGAAAGAAAAACTCTCTTAAAAGTAACTTATTGAGAAGAAAATCAAAGACACCATATTGTCTAAAACAAAACATAATGTGATTATAAACATAAATTATTTGAAAAACGAGAAAGCAATCTGTTTTTTTCTCCAAATTGCGAAACAGCCCTCCTAGTTTAATCAGTTTTCAACTTTCTCCTTTCTTTTACTAGTCCCGCCTTTCTCTACCTCTTTCGCTTCACAAAGTAAGCATATATATATGTGCCATAATCAACCTCAACATATAACAGATATAGAAAATAAAATAAAATAAAATTCAATTCTACAATTGCCATATATTTGAGGAAGACGTTATAGAGTGGGTTAACCTAAATAGATGAGAAATATGGTGAAATTGATGAAAAACACGACGAAAATGGCTTTCTCTATCTATCAACTTGCGGCCATGAATGAAAGAAATTCTTCTCTTTTTTCTATTATGGCATTACAAGTGTTAAGAACATTGGTGGAAAATTCCCATGCAAGTAGTGGGAAATACTAGACCTATTCAGGGTCGGGTTATTCGTCCAGGTTCAAAGGTCTGTTTGAAATTTGGAAGGCTTTGAGCAAAAATATTATACCTGAAAAATGGGCTTGGGTAAAAAAATTAGGCTCATTTAAAATATGGGTTAGGCTCATGATAAGTACTAAAAGTAACATGTGGTAATTATGAATTTTATGCTCATAATCCTTTAAATTCATATTTTTATGCTTAATAGAACATTTGGTAGTGAAAATTGGAAAATCAAAGCAAGCTACAAGAGTTGCACAGGTTGACCTATTCCACACGGTCGTGTGACTCACATGGGATACCACACACGGTCATGTGGTAAGCCGTGTCGATTTCGTGAATTTGCACCCTAAACGGTGGGAAATTATTCTTTTATGTTTTTGGGGCATTCTAATAATGTATATATGACAAAAATAAGAAGATAAGAGTGAGCCGTCATAGAATACTCAAGAAAACAACTCGAAAAATACTATTGAAGCCGATTCTGAAGCAAATTTCTGTTAAAATTGAAGACTCTCTTTTGATTTTTTAGGAGATTATAATGAGCTTTTTTATTTCTTTCAGTTATACTACATCTTGGATGTTTCAGAGGAGGAATATACCCTGTTTAAGAGTAGATATTATGTAATTGGTGGAGTTGCATGCAATCTTAGAAAAAGGATAACATAAATCTACAATATTAGAGTCAAATCTAATAAGAGACTCTATAGCACGAGTTAATGCGATAATAGAGATTTTAATTGGAAAGAAATTTCAATTAATTAGCCTAGAGTCAGTTGCTCTTACTCTCGAAAAAGATATTAGCATAATTTAGGGATTTCTACGAATTAAGTTACCAAGTAAAGAAATTGCGTAATTTAGATTAATAGTCACAGATGAAATCTAGGAATTCTTTCCTGGGTATTGTTTCGCTTCTTGGTTGTTAATCGATTATTATCGTGTTTTGTTCTTTGTCATGTTCGTTAGTTAATTAATTTAGTTAATTTTAATTTTTAACCAATCACTCGAATTATTCAATTAAATAATAAAAAGACGACAATTAATAGTACTTTTAATCTTCGTGAGAATGATATCTTTGCTCACTGTAGCTATATTATTAATTGATAGGCACACTTACCTTAGTCAAATTTTTAGTTAGTTTCGCGAAGCATCACTCAAGCTTAAACATTCAAGGCCCGAGCTTGGCTGGGCCCAACCCATTTTAAGTTTATAATACTTTATATTATGTTATTTTTATATATTATGTAATTTAGATTACATTAAAAAATAAACTCATACTAAATATAAAATACTACTCTTATGTAAACATTAAAAAATGTTAAGATGACTATATAAAAATTCAATAAATAAAAATGTATAAAACTATTAAATATTAAAATAAAACAATATAAATATTTTTTAAAAATAAAATAATATGAACAAGCTTAAAATGGGCTTGGGTTAGTCTTTGGTAAATATGGACAGGTTAGGGCAAAATTTTAGGTACAAATTTTGGATCGAACTGAACTTGAGCAAACATAAAATATGTTAATATCATGTTTAGACCCGATCAGAACCTGACCCAATGCATGAATATTTCTAAGGGCCTGTTCTTCTGTGCTTAAAAAAAGCTCTTTTGGCTCCAAAAGCACTTCTGGAGGAAAAAGCTGCAAGAACAAGTCGCTTTTATGGAATTTTGGCTTTTCAGAGGTGTTTTTAAAAAGAACCTCTGAAAAGGAGAAGCTAAAATTTTTTAGCTTTTCCTCTCCCAAAAGCACTTTTATTGCTTAATTACTTTTTCACCCCTCCAATAATATAGTACTTTCCCTTTTATTTCTTGGTGCTTAATTACAAATGTGTTAAAATCATTAATTAAAAATAAAAAATATTTTTAAAATACTAATTACAAATATTTAATGGTTATATTTAAATATTTAAAATATAGTTTATATATTCTAATTAAATTTTATAAGTAATTAATATTTATTACTTAAAAATATTTAAAATTTATATTTCATATATTAAAATATTAACAACAAGTTATAATAATTTTTTATATTCTTACTAAAATATAATAATATTAACTAATTTAAATTTTATTTAAATACATATTTGTTACTTGATAATAACATGTCTAAAATGGACATTTTATTTCTCAAAAGTAATTTTTGACGATAATGCTAAACATTCAAATTTTAAACTAAACTTTTTAAAAAAACTTTTTAAAAACACTTTTTCACCTCACTTTTCAAAAACACTTTTAAGAAATATTTCCAAAATAGCCTTAACTATGACTAACTCCTTAATATCTATCTATACCTCCACATATTAAAAGTGTCCCTTAAGTTCTGAGAAGATGACACCGTTCATGGGCAAAATTGTCATTTCGGTGATTTCTTTGTTAAGAAGTTCATGGATACTCTACAGGTTAAAAGATGACAGTTTCAAAATAGAGAAATTTAATAGTATAGTAAATATTTTCTTCTTTCTGAACCTCATTATACCCTCCGCTACCACGCCGGCCGCGTGTCAAAATATTCAAAAATACCCTCATTATACCTCTCTGAACCTCCTAATGACATGCACCATAGTAGATTCTAGAAAATCTTAATGATAAAGTGCAGATTTAGGTTTCAAACAGAGATTTTCTATCACTATTCTGATGTTTTTAACGACTTTTGTGTCCTTGCGTGTCTAATTTTTATTATTATTATTTTTGGGCCGTATCCTGATGTGTTCGGTACGTGTTCCAAAGTGTCAACACCGGTACGAGGAACTTTCCGGCGAGTCGGTGGCTTTAAATACAGCAAAGGAGGTATGTTAAGGGCAAAAGGATTAAGCTGATATTTCATAACAGAATTTTCTGATATGATTTTATATTTATTAACTCATTTGTTTTTGCTTGGGTTTCTTTTGAATGTTAAGCTACATTCATATTGCTTCAAGTTTTGAAATCTTGATGATGATGAAAAGAAGAAAAATGACTTATGAGGTTAATATTTTCAATTTTATATTATGAAATTTGAATTATGAATTATTATTATTATTATCATTTCAAAATTATATATATAAACGAATTATTTTTTTGGTAACATATAAAAGAATTATTTGATACAAGATATATATATATGGGGTTATAACCTGACATCTTTCTGGAACCTTTAAGAAATTCCTTTGAACACCACCAAATTAATCTCATCTTTCTCTTCGTCTACCACAACGAAACCCCGATCATGTCAATTGTTAGATCGCAGCTTCAAATTCCTGTAAGGTTTCGATTTCTTCCCACCAAAGAAGAAATCCTTTGTGATTACCTTAAACCAGTCATCAAGGGCGATCTCATACCTTCTGGTGTGATTATGGCCTGCGATATTTATGGTGTAAATCGCGAACCTTAGAATATTTTCGACCAAGATTCGGCAGACTCTTTCTGGGTTATCACGAAGTTGAAGAAAAAGATTAAATCAAGAATCGAAAGAACCGCCGGAGATGGATGTATTGGCTCGGACCATAAATCAAGATATATACTTCACGTACACCAGCAAGAAATCAAATGGTCAATGGATTATGCATGAGTTCTCTTTGAAAGACCAAGAAGCTGCTGGTTTGAGTGATTTCGTTGTATGTGAGATTAAGAATAAGGATGCTGCTGTTGTGAGCCTGGATTACGAAGAAATCAAGAAGAACAAGAAACGTGAGTCGATGGAGGTGCCGTCGGATTCAACAAATGATTTTACTATCGTGCCCGTGGGGAATTATATGGCTCCAGAAGCACTGTCACCACCCTTCACTGCATGTTTAAACCAACAACCAAACCCTTGGACGTTGGCAAGTGTTGGTGGCAATGTTGGAGTGCCTGATTATAATTCTCACCATCTGGTACCTGCCTAACCCTTGCTATATATTCATAAGCTTGTTCATGCATGCTAATTTGTATATATATACATCTAGTTTATCCGTATATATTTGATTCTAAAAACTAACATTTGGTATTGATTTGTATATTTAGGAAGAAGCTAGTGAGGGTGGCGACGCCAATCTTTTCTTCACATTGCAAGTACTGGACAACATTTTGAACTCCGATCAGAGTTAATGTAAATGCCTCATGTAACTCCAGATATGAATTTTTTCCCGTGGTTTTTTCCCTTCTAAATTTGGAAGGTTTTTCCATGAAAATTTGGTGTCTCTTTGCATGCCTTTATTTATTTTAATATATTAATAAATTAAGTTAAAATAGGAAATAAATCAAGTAATTAAAAACACTGTGAATTAGAGGTTAAATTAAATCTAATGAAGAGACTAAAGGACCTATCGTCAAATTATCCCTACAAAATTACACTCTTTCCCATTTCAAAACTAAAATTTTAATATTATTATTTTTATATTTTCCTGTTCTTTTATTTAAATGCATATTAAATATGAATCAAATTAAGCTAACATATTTTTAATACACATGCAGTATATTTTGATAGCTACTTAATACATTTAATTACAATGTACTTTAGATTTAAATATTTTTATTATCTTAACAGTTATGAAATATTAGTTGCTTTTTTAAATTGTATTTAAAAACAAGTGAAATTATTTCGATAATAGATGCAGTGAATTCTCGAGAAAAATGTAAAATTTGTCTTTTCGGAAATAAAGTGGTTTTGGATTTGAGAATAAATGAAAAGAATGTTAAAATTGAAAGTGTGATTAAAGTACCAAATCAAAAAGTTTGAGGATTAAAAGTGAAATTTAATCAAAATATGAGTGACTTGCTTGTTTAGTTTATAAATGGGATGAAATGGACTTTTTGACTTGCTTTTAACCCGAAAATTCAAACGGTTTGCAATGGTGTAATCGTAGAAACTCATGCAGTTCATTCCAATGGCTTAGAACTAGTGTGATACTTTAGAAGTTTCGTTGTCGAGAAAGCATTAGAAAACTCGATAATTTCGATGCACAACCAATGAACCATCTCCGCTTCTGCATATATATAATTTGTATGGAAATGATAATGGATCCAAAAACTCCAAAGAACCAGAGTTGCATCATCGATAGAGGGATTCAGATATAGCTTTAAGCATAACGGTTGTTCGATATTGAAAGACTCGCAATTAGAATTCGTAAAACTAGACCGTTTCTAACGTTCTAATTATATGATGCCATGGCAGATTGTACAGCAAAGCCGGAAGATGGAATATCCGCAGCAAAGCTTTCCGGCTTACCACTTTCGGTTCTTCCTATCACTTGTTATAATTTTAATATTCAGTGGTTATTTGATTAAATTTATATGATAAAATTAAGGTGTAAAAATTTTGAGTTTATTAAGTCATCAAAAATTTGGAACTAAAACATGTTACACGAAGTAAATTTGTACAAAACAAAATTCTATAATAAAGATTAATATAGTAAAATTTGCTTTGAGGTAATATTACATTTTTTTCAACCAAATATCTTAATATTACATTATAGTCAAATGAACCAAATATAGTAATTTTAGATTCACGTAGTCTTACATTAAATCTGGTTAATATTTTCCTATAATTTTTCTCTAATTCATCATGTCTAGATCTGTTTATGGGTCAAGTTACTCGTCCATACTTGAAGGTCCTCTCGAAATTTGAGAAGATTTAAGTAAAAATATTAGGCCCGAAAAATAGGTTTAGAACGAAAAAGACCCGTTTAAAATATAAGCCGGGCTTAGGCTTAAACATTCAATGCCTAGACTGGTCCAACTAGACCTATTTTAAAAGTTGGTAATGTTTTATATTATATAATTTATAACATATAAAATTTAAATCTATAGCACAATACAATTAGGGGTGAGTATTCGATTGAGTCGAGTCGAATCGAGTCAAAAAATTTAGAGTTAGTCGAGTTGACGAATCCTATTTTAGCAACCGAATTCAATTTGAATTTTTTTAGAATCGGATTGAATCAAGTAAAAAATTTTCGAGTCAAGCCGAGTCAAGTTAACGAATCTTATTATTTATACTCAATGTTGCGTTTACATGAATCAATTATTTAATTAGTAAACAAGTATAAAATTATTTAACTATATAAACAATATAATGGTTTTGCCTTTTAACTTAATGAGTAAATATTTATCAAAACAACATAGTTTTACCTTTTAACTTAATGGTTTTGACTTTTAACTTTAGAAAAGGTAAACATTTATCAAAATAGCTCAATTTTAGCTTTTCTTATTCAGATTTTTGCATAACTCGAATTGTTTAATTCATATTTGAGTTAAACCAAAAACTTAATTTTTTATTCGAGTTGATCCAAATAACTTGATTAATTAAAATAACTCAAACTATTTAATTTAAAATTTGAAAATTTTATCAAATTTTTCGAATCGAATCAGATTTTGCTCACCCTATATACAATACTACTATAATGTACACATTAAAAAACTAAGATAATTATATATAAAATTATATTATAATAAATAATAAATATAATTATTAATTATTAAATAAAATAAATATAAATATATTTTTTAATTGTAGCCTGTAGAGTGCTAAGGTAAAAAGGTTCCGTTGAATTTCGCACGTGCTCTTCTCAGCTTCTCCACGTCACACAGTTGCACGTAGTTTTCACATGCCTTCAAGGTAACACTAACAAACAAAAGAAAACCCCTTTCTCAGATTCTAGGGTTTTAGGATTTGATTTGGGTTCTCTAATATTTCAACCATCATCCTTTCTTCCTTTTTCCTGTTTTTGGATTTTGGGGTGCAGAATTTTTTTGGAAAAATGAGCACTGCTACTTTCAATTCAATTTGTTTCAATCAAGGTTATTTGCGGAAGGTACGTTTGTTTAAAGCTTTCTGTTTGTTTCCCTAGAAAATGTTGGGGGAAAACACACACACGCACAAAATCGAAGTTCGTTAGTTTCAAGATATCTTCTTTTTTTCTTTTTCCTTTACCCCAAAATCTAACTTCGGGTGTTCAAAGTTTTAGGGAGCAGTGAAGATTTCAAAAGTGAAGAATAGAGGCCAAAGAGTAAAGTTTTATGTAGGAGGAGCCTCAGTATTATCGACAAAATGCATGCAATCTTCAGAAAAGAACAAAAAGGAAGTCCGCATTGGTCTCCTTGGTGCTAGTGGTTATACTGGAGCTGAGGTTTGAGTTTATATACAATGTGTTGTTTAGTTGTATGTTAATTGTTAAGTGTTACAATTAAGTTGATTCTAGCTAAGTTAGTTGTATGTTAATTCTATTTTATTTTCTCACAGATTGTTCGGCTCCTAGCTAACCATCCATACTTTGGTATTACATTGATGACTGCCGATAGAAAAGCTGGCCAATCTATGGGTTCAGTGTTTCCTCATTTGATAACACAAGTAAGCAAACACTCTTTCTTTGTTCCGAAACTAAAAATTCGAGTTTGGGGCATGAATGAAATTTACTACCATATAATAATTGATTGTAAATGCTGAAGTATGTCATTGTTGTGTTTTCTTTAGGGTAATTGTTGAGTGCATTGGTTTTTCGCAGGATCTGCCAACCATGGTTTCTGTTAAGGATGCAGCCTTTTCCAGTGTGGATGCTGTGTTCTGTTGTTTGCCTCATGGAACTACACAGGTGCTTTGCAATTTCATTGCCTGACAGCTTTTCTTCTTTGCAATTAATGTAGTAGGTTCATTCTTATCAATTATCATGACAAAGTTTGTTTATTTTGATATCTTTTAGGAAATCATCAAAGGCCTCCCTTGCCATTTGAAGATTGTTGATCTATCTGCAGTATGCTTTTTCAATTAACTTATGTTTCTGTTCTTCTAAAGATCTGTTTACATGTCTGGTGCAAAGTTTGCTGATTATGTAATGTTAATGAAATGATTTTCAGGACTTTCGGCTAAGAGATATCGCTGAGTATGAGGAATGGTATGGTCAACCACATAGCGCTTCAGAATTGCAGGTTCTTCCTTTTATCGTTATATATAAATATGAGATAAATTCTTTACTTATTACAGTTTACAGAAGTTACTGCACCTAATCCTTATATGTCACTGCAAGTTCCATTTGAAAGAATTCTCTTTAACCCCTGAGATTTCCTATAGTTACTCTTTTTGCAATTTTTCCTTTTTGGATGGTTTCCTTGTTTCTTTTCTAGGAAGGGGTGCCAAATGGTATGGTCTTTTCCATTTCCATCCTTGAAAGTTTCTTCTGTTTCGCTTTTTGCTATGTTGTTCTTTATGTTAACTAGTTAGCTTTCTCCATAATCCAGAAAGAAGCTGTATATGGCTTGACAGAGATTTCAAGAGAGGATGTAAAAAATGCACGCCTAGTTGCTAATCCTGGTTGTTATCCAACATCAATTCAGCTTCCGCTCGTTCCCTTGATAAAGGTTAATGTCCTTGTATTGTGTTTTAAATTGTTTCATGTCACAGTTTATTGACTTGAGGAGACAATGTTTTTGTTCTTCAATGATGTAGATGCTATATCAATGTTGCTTTTAATATCTCTACCATATTGAAAATCTTGTTGCATGATTGCTGTAGTGCCAATGCTATACCATTTGAATCTATCCTTATCAACTTGCAGTGTTTTACTTTTTTGCCTTTGACTTGCAGGCTAAACTCATTGAACACAGAAATATCATTATTGACTCAAAATCTGGTGTCAGTGGAGCTGGTTGGCTTTCTCCATTGGCTTCTACATGCACATTTTATAAGCTTTTTCTCTATCTTGCCGCATTTCTTTATTTTTTTCTGATCTAGGTTACTTTTTCAGGACGTGGAGCCAAAGAAGCAAATTTATACTCTGAAATAGCTGAAGGCATATATTCTTATGGTGTTACAAAACATCGACATGGTATGTGGACTCAAATGCATTCTTGACTTTGGGGTGTTCATAGTTGTCTCTGTCTTGTAATAACGTAAACAGATCCTGGCCTCTCTGAAATTGTTGTACTTAGTTTTGTTCTATTCTTTATACCCAATTTAGAACTGTTAATTCTACTTAATTATTTTATGTAACTATGATAGCTTTGGTAGTGGATTGTTTAATTTTAATGCAACTATTAAGGCCTAAAGTTTATAATGTTGTTATCCTCTTCAATGAAACCTGAGGCTGTGATATTTGTTCTGTTTTGCACTGCAGTTCCCGAAATTGAACAAGGACTCTCTGATGCTGCTCAGTCAAAAATAAATGTTAGTTTCACACCGCACCTAATGCCAATGGTGAGATGTCTATGCATACCTGTGTTAATAATCAGTGTGTTCCTTTTCCTTTCGAAAGAACTGAGAAGGTGGGACTCTCTTTTCCTTAATTGTCATACCAGATCCGTGGAATGCAATCAACAATATACGTCGAAATGTCTCAAGGAGTTACAATTGAGGATTTATACCAGCAACTAAGAAAAAGTTACGAGGTACATCTTATCTAGCATGATTGGTTTTATACTTTGTGCATCTCATCTTATTTGAGGGTTCTCAATGGCTGTAGTTTGCATGTGCCTAAATACTTGTTTTACTTTTTCTTTTTCTTTTTTTTTCTCAGGATGAAGAATTTGTAAAACTGTTAGACAAGGGAGTTGTTCCACGTACTCATAATGTTCGTGGTTCCAACTATTGTTTTATGAATGTCTTTCCTGATCGAATACCTGGAAGAGCAATAATCATATCAGTTGTATGTATTAAACGCACGATATTTCAATGTGCTCTCCTCTCATTGTTTTCTGAGCTATTAAAAACTCCGTTCTGCAGATCGATAATCTTGTGAAGGGAGCTTCGGGTCAAGCACTACAAAATCTTAATATAATGCTTGGTTATCCAGAAAATACAGGGCTTCTCTACCAGCCCTTGTTTCCATGACGCACTCTTCCTTCATCTTCTTTACCCTTCTAAAGTAAGTTCATTGCTTCAGTGTCCATATATACATGTATATATTGTGACCATGTGACTATGCTAGAAAACTATATATACATATACATATATGTTGCGACTATGGTAGAGCTTTGGGCATCAACTTCATAGTTATTGCAGGTGGTAGAGAACTGGAACTGGAATTGCTAATTTTGAGAAGGCCTCCAATATGGTTAGAAAGTGACCAGCCAATGTTTTGTTGAGAAATGGGTAGAGTTAGATGCCTTTGTTGTGTTATGTATGGAAGGCCCTATTTACCATCTTTTTCTTATCTCAAATGGGAATCAATAATTATGTTTGAAATAATTTTTTAAAAAAAAAAAACTTGATTTGCCAAAGCTTAAGATAATTTAATAATAATTTGTACTATCCCTTACAGCATTTACATGTGGGAACCATCAAAATACCATGTCCTCAAGATCACAAGGATTTTGGAATTTTGTGCATTTTTTTTTCTATGGTAGAAATGGAATGTGGCAGACCATTGAATTTGAAATGATGGCAAGACTGTCGGAGAGAAAATTTTAATGCCTGCCTGCAATTTTTACTTTTATATTTTCTTTTGGATGTACAGAAAATGAAATTTAATAATAATAAAATTCTTTTAGTTCAAGTGGTATGGGAGTTTAATGTTCTTTAAATACAAATTTGGGTTAAAATTTTATGGCAAAAAATGAACAGTGGAGAGTTTTTAAATAAATTAAATAAAAGTCGATCGACTTTTAATTCGGTTAATATTAGTATTATTATTAGTATAGATAGACGTGAATTTGAGTGTACTGAAAAATATTTATTTTTTTATTTAAAGTTTAAAATGAATTATGGGTAGTTATTTAAAACTTTTAGATTTTAAAAATAAATAAATAAAAAATAGAATAAGCAACAACAAAAAAAAATTAAGGAAAAGAAAAGAATCTAATTTTGAAGCATGGGACCCATGGAATTGGGTGAGAGTGGTCCAAATGTTTAAAGCACCGCCGTTCAAATGCGGCGAACCGATTCTTTTACCCACGTTTTGTACACGACACTCCGATATATATATATGGACTTCTTGTTTGGGAAATTATTACATCAAGGGATCAATCATTTCAGGTTAAATTCTTTGTTTGATCCCTTTATTATGTTCTATTTTGGATTTAGTTCTCACATCTTATTTTTTCATAATTTAGTTCTTTTATAATATTATTAGTTTGTTCAAATAATTAACACCGTTAATTATTTTAGCTAAAATAGTTATGTGGATTTTTAATAAAAACACTTAATATATCAAATTGACATTAAATTTTGGTGTCGAATAAGTGATTTTAACAAAAAAGTTCAGATCAACATTTTAATTGAAATAGTTAATATTTGGGTTAAACTAATGGTACTATAAAACTAAAGGAATTACATTATGAACAATTAAAGTACAAAAACTAGAACCTATGTGTTGGCTTGATGGTCAAGGTGTTTATCGCTCCAAGTGTGGCCTAAATTCGAGTCGTACTAGCCTTGTTACTATTAGGGTTTTCTCCTCTTCTTGTAATTTACCAAAAAAAAAAAGTATACAAACTAATAATCAAGAGACTAACACAATAGCTTGACCATAAATTCAAACAAGTCTCATACTTTTTTTAAGGAAAAAAGTTATGAATGTGAAACTTTTTTTCCTAGCTATCATGAAAAGCTATGAGTAATTACTATGATGATCTCTTGCACGCTTATTTCAATGGAGTTGTTTTAATTATAATTATATCAATTTTAATTAAAATTAATTATTGTAAGTATTAAATTAAATAATTGACTAATTAATAAAAATAAATTTTCCAGAAAACTCATGTAATTACTGAAACTCGAATATAAGATTCCAACTTCATCCATTGGACACACTTCATCAATGACTAAAACAATAAATAGTTAAGGAATTATAAATAAAGACTACTATATTTTAAATTTTATCAAAATACAAGGACTAACAACAAAATTTGACCATATATACACCATTAATGATTTGGGAATTTACTATTGAAGATAGGATTGAAATTAGTCAAGTCATGAAAAGCCAATCTAATGTAGGTAAGATAAAGTATCTTTTTGATCTTCTTGAAAAGCATATTATAAGATTTTTGGTTGAAAAAATGAAATTGGGCCACACAAATGAAAAAACCCAATGTTAGGAAGACAAAATATTTTAAATAAATTAAATATAAAATGTCTGTAATTTTTTAAGAGGAACAATTGTACCACTCAGCCACTCCTTTAAAGTAGACAAAGACACCAAGACCCTGATTTCACTAAAACAACCTAAAAAAATGGTAAATATATATATATATATATATATATATATATATGTTGTTTTTCACGCTACAGATTCTAATCTCATAAGCACCGTTATTTTTACATTAACTATGAGAAAATGTGAGGTTCTAACATTTAGATTTATATCAATTTTTTATTTTTAAATTAGAGATCAAAATTTTAAAATGTTTTAATTTAATTTTTATTTTTTTGTAACGTATCAATTATATGTTTTTGTTTATCTAATAGTAAGCTTGGTTATTAAATGCTAATTTGGTTATTAAATGCTAATTTGAATCTAACATGGAATGTATTTCAAAAATGTGGATCAAATGTTAAAACAAGTTTAAACCTATCGCATGAACACCTTAAATATCACTTGTTAAAATTTGTTTTTAACACGTTTGATCTAGACTTGATCATGGGTCGAGTCAATGCAGAATTTTAAGCTTGCTTTCTAGGCTCAGTCTTGACTCAACTAAAAAATGGGCTTAAAATTTTGCTTAAGCCTAATCCATATTAAAAGTGTTAAACCCAAGCTTAACTAGGCTCAACCATAATATTTTTAAATTTTTATATAAAAAAATTTTAAAAATACATCAAATACACTAAAATATTAAAATTAATATTTCCTAATAAATTGAAAATACAAAAAAAAAGTATAGGCATGTGACTTGAGCAAAAAATATATGTCTGAGGCTTGGTTTGTTTAAAAAACATGTTTTTATTTTTTGTCCAAATCCTTCTACTTTTCGGACGAACCTTTAGGCTGCGTAGGTAACTTAACTCATTATTTGGTCTAATTTGATCTAGTGTTTTCTATTGACGAGTATTTATTGAGGACAAAAGGGCTAAAATAAAAGTGAAAATTTTGGTCCATGCACTTAATATGCTTCATGTTAAATCCAAGCTAGTATTTAACAATTAAGCTAACCGATAGTTTGAGGATTGGACTAGAACAGTTGAAAGTTTAAGACGTAATGTAAAATTGAGGTGAAAAAGGTAGGGATGTGGAATAGGGCTAATAATAGATGGTGTAAGGATGGGGACAAAAAGATACCCTGACGAAGAGAAGTCACAAAAACGCCATGAAAGTATGAAACAATGGGACTTGTCATCACGTGAAAGATGCTTTTTGATAAGGAATTTAAGTGTGTCTTGTTCGAAAAACCCTGTTAAATAAGGTATCTTTTTGTTCTTTGGATTCAATTGTTCTTTTTTTTTCCCAGTTGAGAGGATGTTAATTGATGGTGAAAGAAGCAGAAATGATGGGCTCTCATTCACTGAATCTTGTGGAAATTTTTACAAAAAAACACAACGTTAACATCACCATTACTACAAGCAATAACTTTTATCATTTTTTAAATCCATGGTGGTGGTAGTGATCATGGATGAAGTAGATATTTATACCATAAAATATGAAAAAAATTACGTAATTTTCTCTTGTTTGTGTTTCTTTTAGATTGATGTTTATTTTTAATGTAATGTGTTTAATATTTTATTTCAATATTACCGTTGTTTTTATACTAATTATAAATAAATATACCGTACATTCTAAATTTGAAATCAAGTAGAATGAGTTGGAGATAAAAAGAAAAGATAATAGAAGAAAAGCACCGTCGCTGCTTAAAAAGCCAAGTCAAATATATTCCTTTTTCACGAATATAATATGGAAGTGTTGGGACTAAATTTTCAGACATACAGCTTTACAGATACCATTTTTCTTTCCCTTGGATACTTCGTTCAAATAGAGTATCCTAATAATAAATCTAGAATATGTGATCCTCTTTCTCTCTCTTATTCTTCTTACAAATATTAACATAATAATAAAAGGTTAAACTGTGTAATAAGTCCTTGCCCTCTCCATAAATTTAGAATTTAATCCCGTTATTTAATATTTCTTTTTTCTAATTTTAAAATTCATGTCCAACTATTAATATAATTATTCTATTTTGTTAAATTCAAGTTCATTACGATGTTATTTTTTTATTTTATTTTTTATTTCAAGCGTTACACCAATAAATTTAACAAGATTAAAAGTTAGATTTAAATTTCAAATCTGAAAAAATAACTTGACTAAAATGTGGAAGACAAAACAAACTTTCTTAAAATTAGGTTATTACACACATGAAAAAAATTATTAAAAAATATGTTTATTAAAAGTTTATGTAAGAACTAAATAAAATTTAGGTTTAAATAGTAAAGTCGAAGGTTTGGAATCATTATATTTTATCATGTATAGAATTTTATTAATTTTATATAAAAATATTTTAAAAGGACAATATAATTTATTCTGTGTAAATAATAATTTTTAATTATTTCTAATGAGTTGATATTTACACATATAGTGAAACATAATTAATTATATAAAAATTAAATAAATTTCAAAAATAAATATATTTAATTATTACTTGAATAAAAATCTAATCAAATTTAATAAAACCTCAAAATTTCAATAGAAGTTTCTTTATCTTTTTCATATTTTTTTCAACTATAATCTAAATTTTATTTTCTATAATTTGGCACTATTTAAAAAATAAAATTCCAAGAGTTAATTATGAAATTTTGCTTATACAATTTAAACATGCACCATGACTTCCACTCACCCTATATAAAATTAAGGGTTTTTTATTAAATAAAATATTAAAATCATTCAAAACATTGGATTTTTCCTTCAAAGTTGCAATTAATTTAGGAGAAATTTTTATTTTTTCTCATTCAATGGTTTTATAGTGAGAATAATTTTAATAAAATTTATTAATTATTTTAACTCGTATGGAACAATAATTAAAGATTTTATCATATATTTGTTTAGCATAGATTTAAATCGTTCTTAATATTATATATAAAAGACTAAAATTAATTAATTAATTATTAAAATAATTTTCGAAAATAAAGGTGATAAAATTAAAAGAAGACAATATTGGTAACATAAAAACCAAGACATAAATAGATTCTTTGGTTACAACAACTTACAAGCATCCGACAGAACGAATGATTATATATTTTCACTGTTTCGAGATATAATAATTGAAAAAATACAAAAAAAATTATATAAACTTTATTTAATTACTATATATTTGAAATATGGGTGCAAGAAAAAATTGATTTGAAAGATTAAAAAATTTAAAATTTTAAATAAAAATTATTTAAGAAAAGAACATAGATATTTATTTAATAATTATTTCGGTTTTAATTTTTACTATTACGACATTCTTTATAACAATATTTTATTATAACGGACAAGTTAGTTGTAATTTAGTTTTATCGTTACTTTTTATTTATAGTAATAATAGTCATAAAGTATGAAGTACAATTTTTACTAAATTAATTCTTTATAATAATATTTTGTCTTAAATTTTAGTAAAATTAATTTGATAGTCATGTAATAAAAGGATCTCGACATCGTAATAAACCTAAAATTAGCAAAAGAATTTTAACAAGAGTCATAATTTAACTTGAATTTTGAAAATTTTAAAATTAAGGGATTAAATTTTAAATATACTGAAAAGTAGAATTAAAGCATATTTTTATATTTTGTAAATGGATAATTGTTACTAAAGAATAAATAATTTAATAATTTTAAGTTTATAACTTTAATCAACTTTAATATAATATTTTAAATTAAATCAAAATGACAGTTGTTGAAAATTAGCTTTAAAAAGTCAAAATTAAAACCAATGAAATCCATCCAATCTCCAAATTTATAATCATAAAAATTTAACATTACTTTATCTTTTGACCTAACACAAGCCAAGGGTTATATATATATATATATATATATATGATTATATATGTTATTTTTATATAGTATTTAAAATTATTTATAATATTTTTTCAACTTATAAATAAAAATTAATCGAGTTAAAATTTAATCGGTATAAAAGAACTACATCTTTACATTCGTTATATATATAAAAGGATCCAACAAAATCATAAACATAGGAGAATAATTAAATGTAATTAACTAATAATTAAAACAATAAATAAATAAAGAGATTCTTAATTCTAAGGAAGAGAATGGAATCTAAAAGGCTGTAAAAGCTTGTCCTTTTAGGTAGAGAAATTTTTTTTTAAAAAAAGGACTAAAAGTAGCATCTTGCTTGGCTTGGGTTGATGCAATGTTTATTCTCAACTCAAACTCATATCTAAGACAATATCGACATTTGGGTCCCAATCATCTCTAAGATTCCTTATCTCTAGGTTTCCCAACACACCCCCTTCTTCTTGTTTTTTTTTTCTTTCTTTTTTTAATTTAATGTTGTACTTTTCTTCAAAGGGAAGTGTTTAAACACCCTCCAATCATGGTGAATACACCAATCTTTGTGTATTTAAACTCTTTTATTTAATAAAAATATATTTTAGAAATGAAAAATTATACCAAAAAAGATGTTGAAAATGGGAACTTGACCAATTGTACTAGAAATTAATATTTATGTAACAAGTCATGGATGCCTTACTAACCCTAGGATTTAAAAGAAAAAAGGATTAGATTCTCATTCAAACATCTCTTTTTGAAGCAATCATAATCCTTAGTTGAATTTGTTTATATATTATAGATTACAACAATTTCTTCTTTTCATATTGGTGGGGAAAAAGTTATTTATTCCAAAAAGCATAGGGTATTATATCTACTAAATTAAAATCGATATGGTTACATCTTATATTATAATATAAAAATATATATAAAAAAATTATGAGTAGAGGAGAAGAAATTCATTAATGTTGAAAAATGAATAATACAAGAAGAATTTTGACTACATCTATTTAAGGGTTAAAAAATTCTATTCTAATTAAAGTTAAATAGTAGAAGTGTAGTTTTATACAGACTCAACTTGTGCTGTATAGTTCGTACATTGGGAGCTCTACAGCCATCAGACTCTCACCTCTACAGATCCTCTTATTTTGCTACTGTATTTATTTTTTTAGCAAATAACAGAATTCGAGTCATAAATCTCTAACACTGATTTATTTTAAGAAAGGTGTAGGTGGGGAAAGTCAACCATAAAAAAAAAAATAATAATAAAAAATTTCTAATCCACCAAATAAAACTAACAGACTAAATGGGGGATTCCCCAGTTTGAAACATGAGAAAAAAACAAAAAGGGAATGTGAAGTTGAACAATGGTAAATAGCCTTTTAATTAAATATAAAATAATAATGGTGAAAAACAAAGAAGTAAATTAAAATGGAAGGAGTAAAGTTTCAATTTCCACATTGGCTGCCTTTTCTTCATCACACAAACCAAAATGATTCTTTCAATTTTTTTTTTTTTGAGTATTTGACCAATCTCTTCTCTCATCAAAAGTTGTGATTTATTTTCTTTTAACATAATTTATTTGCTTTACTTTTTAATCTTTCCTTGTGCTTAAAGTCAATCTGACCAAGTCAACATCTTAATGCTATAAGATTTTGTTTAAAATAAGGTGAGGTTTTTGAAAGAAAAAGAAAATGGGGGGAGATTGATTTGATACAGAGAAATTTGTAAATATTTTCTTTTAAGAAAAATAAAGTTAATTCAAGTTATAATACATTTATATTTACGCCTCGTTTAATGGATTTCAACTATATCTTAATCGAGGCGTAAGTATAAATGTATCATCATTTAATTTAATTATCATTTTTGGTGGTTGGTTTATTTATGCGAAAAATTATTTTATGGATTATTTTCACCACATCATTCATAATCTTTTTCTAATTATTTAATGACATTTCAATAAAATTTTTCATGTTGTTAACACTTAATTTTTGTAAATTTTTTTTATCTTAAATCCAAAACACTAAATCTTAAATTGAGAACATCAAACTCTAAATCCTAAACTTTGAATTTGGGGTTCAAGATTCGGTGTTTGAGGTTTAAGATTTAAGATTCAGTGTTTGAGGTTCGAGATTCTAGTTACAAGGTTTGGGATAAAAAAAATCAAAACTATGTCTCAATGACATAAAAAAATTACTGAAATGTTAATAAATAATTGGAAGGGGGCATAAATAATATGGTAAGAAGGATCTATAAAATAATTTCTCATTTAATAAGGTGTTTTCTTTCTCTAAACCTTTTGTTTCTTCAAGTGCAATAAAATTAGGAGACAAAATGCTCACCAAAGACAACCACAAACATATTGAAAGATTCATCGGCTCCGAGCAAATAAAACTTCATAAATTTTTCTTAAAAGAGTTGAAAACCCTCAACAAATACATATAAATTATAATCAAATTAAATGAATTTACAAATTTTAAAAACTAAAACCAAATCAATATAAAGTACAAATAAATTTCAAAAAATAAAATATATTTTATTTTAAACTAAAATAAATCAATACAAATACCCAAAACTTAAAAATCAAAATCAAAATTCCATATTTTCATAAACATTTTGGATGGAATAATTTAGTACAAGGAATGCTATTTTCGTGTATAATGATTAAATCCTATTCGAATAGGCTTTTTTGTCTTTATTCAATGAGAAAGATGTTTGAAAAATCAGATGGATGAGATTTTTGTTATTGCTTCACTTGATTGATTGTATAAAATAGAAAATTTTAACTATAAAATATAATTAATGATCAATAAAACCTAATTTTGATTATTATTTTTAATATAATATTTATATTTGAAAAATTATAATTTAATTTTTAATATTTAATTCGAATTTTAAAATTAACTTACAAGAAATTCATAATTAACTATTAATCTTAATAATTAACTTTAGTCGAATCAACCATAAAACTAAAAAACCACAACCATAAGACTGAATTTAAAAATTAAACAAAAATCACAATTAAAACTAAATTTATTCTATTAATAAATCATAAAAATTTTAATATAATAATATTAATAATTAACTTTCAATTCATTAAAATTCTAAAATCTGAATTAAATATTAAAAACTTAACATCGATAAATATATAATTTTTGTCGATAAAAAAATACATGTACCATATTGAAAATAATGTCAAACTCAAAGTACTAAATTAGGTATTACATGAGAAAATAAAAATAGAATTGACGGTTTTGAGAGAGGTGAGCTACGTAAAAAGGGTGAGTGAACTCGAGCAAAAGGGCGAGTCATAGATGAATTACGCGACGAGCCGAATGTGACTTCTTATAACCCAAATTTACCCATCTAATTTTCCCACTCACCATGAAAACAAAAAATTTATACTGTTTCTTTAATTTTCTCGGTTTCCAAACAAACAATAAAATTTACTCTCTCTCACTCAACACTTACATTATTTATAAATAAATAAACAAATCTCTTTGCCTTTCATCTCTCTATATATTTCATTTTAAGATCTCACCGTTTGCCTTCCTCCTCATTTCACCTTCCTTTTTTATCATCTTCAACAGAAAAAAGAAAAAAGAAAACAAAAAACAAAGGAAGGAAAAGGGGAAGGATTTGAGAGAAAAAAGAGAAGGATCCAAAATGGGTTTGGTTCCACCAGAACTAAGCTTGGATTTTAGGCCAAATTTCGTACCAAAAACGATCACTAATTTTCTCAGGGAGCTTTCACTGATCGGAAATGTTTCCGATAAGGTCTCGAAACTCGATGCATTTGTGAAAGGATTGGAAGAAGAAATGAAAAAGATCGATGCTTTTAAACGTGAACTTCCTCTCTGCATGCTCCTTTTGAATGATGGTTTGTTTTCTACAATCTAATTCACATCACCTTTTTTTTTCCTGGGAAAAAAGTACCCAGGGTTTGATTTCGATTCTTTTAGTCTTCAGCTTGGGTTTTTTGGTTAGAATAGCTCGTGCTTTAACTTGGGTTTTGGTTAATTTAATGCAAATTTATTATTATTATTTTTTGTTGTGTGTTTGATTGCAGCGATTTTAGTATTGAAAGAGGAATCAACACAATGCATGGCAAGAAATGTTGAACCGGTTTTGGAAGAATTTATTCCATTGAAGAACAAGGAAGAAGATAATCACAGTGAAGAAGATGGTTCCTTAATCACCACCAAAAAGGAAGAAGATTGTAACAACGACTGCAATAATAATAAGGACAAGAAAAATTGGATGAGTTCAGTTCAGCTTTGGAACATTGATGATGATTATTGCTCCCCTGATCACAAATTAGATACTAAGGTAACCTTAAAGAAAAATGAAGACACTGCATTTAAGCTAATGAAATGAATTTTTGCTAAATTTGAACTGTTTTTTTGTTGGTGTTTGAACAGAGAAATGATGAAGATCCATGTAAAAGCAGGGGAGGAGGAGGGAGAGGGTTTATGCCATTTAAGGCAAATTTGGGTTTTGCAGTGAGGAAAGAAGACAAACAGGAGGTACCGGTTCATGGACTAACGCTTTCAACACCCGGAATCAAGAATCTGAAGGAGGAATCCAGTTCTACAGGGTCAAGGAGCAGTTGTAGCAGAGCGGTTACTTTTTCTGCCACCAATGCTCGGACGAGTTTTCGGTCTGCACCACCGGTGGGGCTGTCGAATCACCTTCAGCAACATCAGCAGCAGCAGAGTGGTAGGAAGCAAAGGAGGTGCTGGTCGCCTGAGTTGCATCGCCGGTTCGTGAAAGCTTTGCAGCAGTTAGGAGGCTCCCAAGGTGAGGAACAAATGGCGACTTAGACATGTACTTAGCTGGTTTCGAATTTGATTTTACTGTTCTTGGATTGTTTATTATCCTGCTAGATTAGAATTAAGAAGTTTGGTCAATGGGAAGACTGGATTTGCACTTGATCTGATGGAAAATATAGATTAGAGTCCAACAAATGTTTTTCAATATCTGTATGAATTATACATGTATAACTAGTTTTGTTTGAGACCATAGATGATAATATATTCGAAACTGGGATTCCATAGATCTGTTGGGAACTGAGATCATAGGATTGTTTTGTTCTGTGACAATTCATTCATTGATCCTTTTAGTTTGAAGTTTCTGAGTAAAAATTCTTTGAAATTTTTTTGCAGTAGCCACTCCAAAGCAGATTAGGGAACTTATGCAAGTAGATGGCTTAACCAATGATGAAGTTAAGAGTCATTTGCAGGTGAGGGTTCTTTCTTGTTATTAATGGTTTTCTTTTCAAGTATTGATATCGAGTATTGATGTAAGAACTTCCCTGATTTCCAGAAATACCGACTACACACACGAAGACTTCCAGCTACAACAACAACAAGCACCCCTGCAAATCAATCAGGCCTTGTTTTGGGTGGTGGTCATGCATGGATGTGTCAAGATCAGTTTGGAGAATCCTCGAAAGGGAGCAGTTCGCAGTCGGGTTCCCCTCAAGGTCCTCTCCAGTTAGCCACAAACACCGGAGGGACCTCCACTACAGGGTGTGAGAGCATGGAAGATGATGAAGATGCAAAATCCGAGTGCTATAGTTGGAAAAGCCATGATCAGAAACCCAGAAAAAACAATGTATAGAGTTTACCCACCATGAATTTTGCAGATAAAAAAGAAAGAAAGTATACATGGGAGGAATTCATTTATCTTATACAACCACTGTATTTATACATATAAAAGGAGAAGGATCTTGAGAATTGAGAGAGACATGTAAAATTTTTGCAGGATTTAGCTTTCCTTGGATATCGAATTCATGTATTTGTTTTATTGCACAACTAGTAAAAGAATTCCTGTTATCATCAATTTGGACACTTTGGCTGGAGAAATTTTCAATTCTGAATTGAAGGGCTGCAATTATTGTTTATAGTGGTATTCTGGCAATTAGTTAGAAGGTGAAGGGCATGTTGATGGTAACCAAGATGAGAACAAACATTTGTCAACATTAAAGAAATAGATTTTGATGAGTGACGGTGCTTTGGGTGTATTAGAAAGAAGACAGCAGAAGATCCAGACTTATCTTAGAATAAAGAGGGTAGGGTTCTTATTCCCTTATGTGTCTTTTATGTATGCACAATCTCAATTATTCTCTCATGCACTTTTCTTTTTTGGTCTTTGGCCCTCGGCTATTCCAAAGTCTAAAGTCGGATTTTCATTCATAAGATTTGAACTAGAAACGACAAAGTCAAATTATTTTAAAACACCAAAGATTTTATCCTTTTCAACCTAACCCAGGTCATATCCCACTAAAACCCATCCATTGTAATGTTCATAATTCATATGAGAGCATGACAAAACAGTCACTCTCACAACCATAATAATGGAAGGGAATCTTGTACAAGACAAGTTATAATTAAGGAGCCTACTAATATTTCATATATTTAGATTGGTTTGGTGAATGAAATGAGTAAAAATGATGGAACCTCTCCTGCATTTCCTTTCCAAAAAGGGTCATTGCTGATTAAATTTTATTTTATATTTAAATCCAATGTTGTGAATCAATATAACATTAATTTAATTAAGGAAATTTATAAAAAAATATTCTTTTTAAAAATAATAAATATTATTTTTATTTTATATTAAAACAAAAAAATAATTTAAACCCAGAATAAATCTCTAACACTAAGATGGGATCATGTGCCAAAGTATAATCATCAAAGTAAATGATGAAAAGAGGGACACAATGAATGTTGATCCAGCTAGCATTTGTTTATTGTTCATGAATCACATAGTATGTTTGGTTTGTACTTGTGTTGTTAACCATTAATGCTAAGACTATTTGCCTTTGCATATGGTCAAGACAAACAATATTGAGTTTAATAATTGATGAAACCCATTTTTTTTTCAAATGATAGAGTTGAATTGGATGACCGATAAGCAAAATTCGCATGCCTATGATTCATAACTTCTTGGCTGTCAATCACTAAATACCCAAAATGGTATTACTGATGGGAATTGTCTTTTTTTATTCATAAATTTTTAAAATCTCATCTTTTAAGTAGGCAATTTAAATATTAAACAGTTAGTAAGGGGAGAGTCCAAAAGATTTATGGAGTTTATAGTGAGCGACTAAAGTCCACCAAGAAAATGTTTTATCATTTTGGTCTTAAGAAACCAACTTCTTAAGAAGTTTTAATGGGTAAAAACACTACTCTTTAAAGATAAATTGTCTTTCTTACTGAGAGAAGCCTTTGAAGTGTGTCTTTTAAGTAAGTAATTCAAACCTCAAACTGTTGGTATGAGGATAGCCCAAAGGATTCATGGAGCTTATCGGGAGCATCTAAGGTCCACCAAGAAAATGTTTTATCATTTTGGCCTTGATGGGGTTCGAACCAACTCCTTAAGCGGTTTTAATGGGTAAGAACACTACCCCATAAAAGGGAATTGTCTTTCTTATTGAAAGAAACCTTTGAAGTGTTGTCTTTTGAGTAGTTAATTCAAATCTCAAACAATTGATATTAAAAGAGTTCAAAGAATTCATTAAATTTATCAGGAACACCTGAGATCCATTAAGAAAATATTTTATCATTTTAACTTTCGCGAGGATAGAACCAACCCTTTTAAGGAATAAGAACAGTACCACTTAATTAAGTCACTTCAAAAACTTTTCGCAACAAGAGAGTGGATTTCCCCTTAACATGCATGGCTATTTATAATAGAGTATATTACATAATTTTGACTATATACAAAATAATTAATAGTTTTATGTATTTCTTTTATATATTCACATCCTAAAGTTATTATATTTTATAATATTAAAATTAAATGTTTGAAATGGTATCTTTTGTATAAATAAAATTATTGCTAAATTAGCTTTAAATAAGAAAATAATAACTTATAAAATGTAATTTTTTTAAATATTCACAAATTTATTAAAAGAATTAAAATAATAATAAGTCCAAATGGATTGATTACATCTACAGCTGTTTTGTCCTTTCTAAAATAATAAAAATAATTGCAAAATCTTTTTCACATAATTTTTGTTATAAAAGTATTTATTTTAATAAAAATATTAAATAAATTTAGTTTATTGATTCATTTTTATGTCTTTTCGTAATAATTTTATTCTCTTTCTTATAAACAATTGTTTATAAAAGTATATAAATAATAAATACTTTTTGCTAAATAGTTACTTTTTAATTCTTCAGTAACTTTTATACAATATAGTATATCTGTTCATAGGTTGAACTATTCGCTCAAGTTTGAAGATCTGTCTGAATTTGGAAGGGTTTGGATAAAAATATTAGACCCAAAAATAAACTTGAACAAAAAATTAAGCCTGTTTACAATATGAGTTGAGCTCAGGCATAAACATTCGCTCAACCTATTTTTAAGTTTATAATTCTTTATATATTATGTAATTTATAACACATTAAAAAACTAAACTTATGCTAAATATATAATATTACTCTAATGTAAACATTAAAATAATGCTAAGATGACAAAAATAATTTAATAAATAAAAAAATTAAAATATTAAATATTAAATTAAAATAATATAAATATTTTTAAAAATATATAAAGATAATATGGGCTAGCTTAAAAGCAAATATGGATAGGCTTAAACAAACATGGATTATATTAATATTATACGTAAGTTCAACCCGAACCTAGTTTGGCTCATGAGTAACTTTACTAAGTTATTTACTTCTATTCAATTTTGGAAAGAAAATAGGTAAAATTTAAAGGTACCCAGAAAGTTAAGATTGTGGAGTAATTCAATTTTAAAGTGATGCTAACAGAAAGAAAAGCTAATATGTTAAAAAATTCCTTAAGTTATTACACTTAATTTAAATAAGCCTTTAAATTATTATTTTTAGTTAAATAAGTTTTAAATTTCTGATTTTTACTCAAAAAGCCTTTGATTTTAATATTAAAATAGATATATTTTGAATTTCAGGTCTTATCTTTATTTCTTATTGGTAGAATAGAAATTATATACGCTTTAACCTAACACAAAATTTAAAAGGATAATTAAAATTTTCAAAAGAATAATTGATTAAAGGACTTTAAAAAACTTTAAAATATTGTTTTGTGTTTTATGAAGTAAACTATTTCATCAAATTCAAATTAGCATTAGTTAAAAATTTTAAAATATTTTTACTTTAATATTAAAATCAAGGAACAAAGTTAGGACTTATTTAACCACAAAAGTAGTATAAGAGCTTCTTTGAATAAAATATAATAGTCTAAGGGCTTTTTAGCAGATTAACCAAAAAACAAAAATAGCATTTTTTAAAACAAAAAAGTGATGTAATTACTATTTTTCTCCCACGTTAATTAAAAAGTGAATTATACAAAATGTTCTTAATTTTAATTTTTCCTCCAAGAAACTCGGAAAGTTAGGCCCAAATCTGGGCAAACCTATTGACTTTCTTTAGGCCTTTAAGGTATCAAAACAATTAGGGATTTTGACTTTCAGTTATCTAAGAATCTGATTATTTGCTTAATTTTGAAGTTTAGGGTTAGAAAACAAAATATTTGGTATGAAAAATACATTTAATAAAAAAAATAAGTCGGGATAAGTTAAATTCTATATAGAGAAAATATTTAGTACACTGTCAGTGAAGTTTTTAGACTTCACGAGTAGAATTAGGAGTTGACAAATGTCTTGTAGTATCATAGTAAAATATTAAAAAAACAGATATTTAAAAAAAAAGAAACACATATCAATGTTTTAAAGTTACTTGTATAAAAATATTACACTACCGATATACTAAATACTCACTCATTTATATAATATATAAAACCAATTACTAAAGGAAGTCTTATGGTAGAAATTGAATATAGGTAAAGCGTATAACAGGGTCGAATAACATTTTTTTTTTGAGAAGACGATGACTATGTTGGGCTTTGACTCGGATTGGATATCATTTGTTATGCACTGTGTCACAACGGTTTCTTATACTATAATGGAGAATGGACAGGCCATGGGGGGCTACCACAAGCGGACCTTTTATGCCCATATTTATTCCTCATTTGTAGTGAGAGATTTTTCACCCTGTTTAGTATGGCGTAAGTGAAGGGACGGTTTTGAGGGGCACAAGCGTGTTGGGAAAGTCCACGGGTTACTCATTTGTTTTGTACATATGATAATATTGTGTATGGGGACGCATTTGAGGAAAGAGCACGTGTAGTTCAAGATATTATTAAGGAGTACGAAGCCTGCTAGGAACAACGGGTTAATTTTGAGAAATCTATGATATATTTTAGCTCGAATGTTGATAATGGCATCAGGAATGTGGTCTCATAGATATTACAGGTTCGGGCAACTTATGATTCAAAAAATTACTTAGGACTCCCTACCATGGTTGGGCGGAAACGGGCGGAGGCATTCAGAGAGCTAAAAGATGGATTATGGTCCCGTATAAACAGTTGGAGTGTTCGATTATAATCCAAGGGAGGTAAGGAAATTTTCATAAAAGTCATTCTACAAGCAATACCTACTTCTACTATGTCATGCTTCTTGTTACCATCAAAACTCTGTAGGAATTGGAAGGCATAATTAGTACTTTATGGTGGTAGCATTCCAAGTTGAAACGAGGGTATTTATTGCTGTAAATGGTCTAAATTGTGTAAACTTAAGGAGGATGGGGTATGGGATTCAGGGTTTTGGGAAAATTCAATGTTGTTTTACTTGTTCGGCAAGGATGGCGTATGTTGACTAGGCCAAATTTGTTTGCATTCAGAGTGAGGTTCTTACCCACCACTCATATGGAGAAGTATCTAGAGTGAGAGAGGGCTTCTGGAGATGGGAGTTGGCTGGCGGATTAGTAACAGTGAGCAAGTGTCGATCTGGCAGGATAGATGGTTGTTGGGGCCGCAACACTATAAAATACAGGAATCTGCTGTTAGAACAGATATTTGTCCAGTGTCGGATCTGATTAATGTGCAATCTTATTGATTCAATTTTTACCTTGGATGAAGCTCGGCAAATTCGAAGGTTCCCTCTTTCATCTACAGCAGTTCAGGATACTCTTGTCTGCTTGGGGGAGAAAACTGATGAATATGCAATTTGTAGTGGCTATAAAATCTTGGTCTCAGGGGGTCTCAAAGGGAGTGCCCTTGTTGTGTCTACTTCGCAATACAAAATCTTTTACAATAAACTATGGAAGATACACTGTCCACTAAAGCAGAAAATTATGCTATGGAGAATTTACAAGGACTATGTGCCTACTATGTATAGCCTATACAATAAACGAGTGGCAACTGTGGAGACAATTCATCATGCGATGGTGGGATGCGAGTTACCATTGGAAGTTTGGGCCACATATAGCATTTATTGCGATACCTCGCAAAAACAGTGATGATTTCCAGGATCAAATTCTACAGTGTGTGCTTCAGAACTCAATGGAAAAAAGGCAAGTTGCTAGTTACCATTTGTTGGGCTCTTTGGCATGCAAGGAAGAAATGGTTACATCAACGAAAGAAGGAAACCACACAAGCTACATCGGGGTTCATACGGTCTTAAATAGCTGAATCAGTGAGGGCTGAAGGGTTTTTACCTGAGAATCGAAGCTGATACCCTGTCCGGCGGGAACCATCGGTGGAAGGGATAGTAAAGGTTAATTTTGATGTGGGGTTCAGAGCCACAACCAGCACATCCACTTCAGGAGTAACTGCGAGGGATCGAAATGGCCTGATTTTAGGGGCATGTGTTCATACAAATAGTGATGTTCCCAACCCTTTTACCATTTAAGTTATAGCTTGTGTGTATCCCTTGGACCAAAGTGTTTATATATATATTATGGATTATAGATTATACATGTAAAAATATTTTTGATCAATGACTTTTTTGGGAAGAAAAATGTAAAAATGAGTGTCAAAATGGGTTAAGGAAAATTGGAAAGTGAAGGTGGAAAAAAGAAAGGGTCAAACCCCAAAGCGAAGGGGGCATCCCATTTATATATGTATAAAATTTTATAGGAATAAAATCCATTCTCTCTCCATATTTGGGCGCCAATCGTGGATTCATCCTTATCGAAAACAATACCCTTGCAGTTACTAAACTTTAGGAGAGATTATATCAAAATCTTCCAACTTTCAATTTCAAATTTAACCAAATATCCAAACAAAGTGGAGAGATATAGTGTGTATGTGTGTGTGTGTGAGGGAGATCGTAATAATCATAATAGTAATAATTAAAGAAAAACCAATAATGGCACAAGCACAAGAGCAACCCCAAGAAAAGTTTCAAATGAAAGATGCCATGGTTGCAGCAGCTTCAGCAAAAACAAGCGGTGGCAGCAATGGTGTGACGTTCAAATTCAATGCACATGCACCGGAATTTGTGCCCAGTTCTCACACCCAAATCCCCATTTCGGGTTACTATTACCCTTGTTTCCATTATCTCGGTGGTGGTGGTGGTGGGGGCATTGGCGCTGGTGTTGGCTCCGATTGGTTCTTCGTTGGTGAACAAGAACCTGCTGCTGCTTATATGTTCTCTAATCATAATCTCTCCTTCCCTAATTTTTCTTACAAGAATGTTCTCAACGATGATCTCCGCCAGAAGATTATCAAACAGGTAATCATCATTTTATATATATGTAGCAGTTCATTGATTTGCTTACTTCATTCAGATTTTTTTTTTTAAATTTTTTCTTGATTTGATGTTTAAGCATTCTCCAAATACAATGGAAAATTTTAAATTTTTGTGTTCAACATTGAGTAATATAACTTTTAATAATAAACTGATTGACCCATATCCACCGATGCTTAGGTTGTCAAAATTTAACCATACCCTTGTTGCCAAGCGACATAGCTTTTAACAAGAAGTTGATCGACCCATGGTTACTGATTATGTTATACATGACTATGTATTTGACACAGATATTTTTTAGATTTTTCCATATAGTTAGAGGATCTTTCGAGGTTACCTTTCTTTATCCATGTGTTGGACAAATATGAGTACTTCTAAAAGAATGAAGAGTCCAAGCAACATAGGCCACAGATGCTTTTATCTTTACATATTGTGAGAATGATATGATCCTAATACTGTATGTATAAAACAGGTGGAGTACCAGTTCAGTGACATGAGTCTTATAGCAAATGAATCTTTCTCCAAGCAAATAAGTAAAGATCCTGAAGGTTATGGTAAGGAAACTTGAATGTTCTAGCTCTTCTTGTTCTTATGTTTTTTTAATCATAACTGTTTTTAAACACATAATGCATTGCCTTTTGCTTTAGTGCCCATATCTTTTATTGCTTCTACAAAGAAAATCAAGGCTCTCATTACAAACCACCAGCTATTGGCTCAAGCACTTAGGTCCTCTTCAAAGCTTGTAAGTTCTTTAGTTTTCCTATTAATCTTTTTGGAACTCCAAACTAAATTGAATCTGCAGCATTATCTTCGGTTTTCTTTCATATGTATTAAACCAATATCTTTTTGTTATGTGCTTGAAAGGTTGTGAGCGACGACGGCAAGAAGGTTCGACGTAAGCACCCTTTCACCGAGAAAGACAGAGAGGAAGTGCAGGTAAGATAGTGTGGAATTTCTCAAGACATGTTTGTTTCCTTTTAGTGTTTTGGGTCACTTGTGTATGATGCAGCATTGTTTCTTATTCTTATGCAGTCCCGTACTATCGTTGTTGAGAATTTGCCTGACGATCACTCTCATCAGAACCTTGACAAGATTTTCGATGTTGTCGGAAGGTTGATCTTTTATTATTTCTTTTTCAGTTTTCTAGTGAGTTTATGTTTAGAATGGAATTTGTTTGCAGCACATTCTAATGGTGTTCTTGTACAGTGTGAAGAACATTCGAATATGTCATCCTCAGGAATCCAATTCTTCCCGCTCTAAGAGTGATTTCTTTATGTCTAACAAGGTACGAATGTCGGAATCAAAACTTGTTTTCTTATTTGATTCAAGAGATTACTAGACAACTTCGCTGATCATTCACATTTCTTTCTATTTTCATGAAGCTACATGCACTTGTGGAGTATGATTCGAAAGAGATTGCTGAGAAAGCGGTATGTTAATGCAGTAATGCTCTGCTATTGCTACAACTTGGTATGCTTCAATTTTTATGCTTTTGCAGTGCCATTCAAGGCTTACTTATTTGCCTCAGGTTGAGAAGTTAAATGACGAAAGGAATTGGAGAAAGGGGCTTCGAGTAAGGTTGCTGCTTAGACTCACGGTATGTCTAATCACATGTACATAATATTATATGCTTATGTTTAATCGAATCTGTTTACAACTTTTATACGAAATGAACATGCAGCCAAAGTCTGTTCTGAAAACTAGAAAATCAGATTTCGATGGCATATTAGACGATGACAATTCGATGCTCACTGATTACTATGAAGATTCCTCTCAGCCAACCCATGTTGAATCCATCGAGAACAATGTAAGCTTCGATTTTCATTAACACTCTAGCTATATATCAAGATAACTTAATGTTTGAACCATATTTCTATTCTGCTAAGGCTGAGGATAATACTGTGGGATCGAAAAGGGGATGGGCTAAAGGGCGTGGGAAAGGCCGAGGGCGTGTTCAAAATCACAGTGGACGCGGCTTGCTTGCTCTATCCCAACCTGGCAATGCAGTCCAATGTGAAGCACCTATGAAACAGATGGCTAAGGGTCCGAGAATGCCAGATGGAACCAGGGGTTTCACCATGGGACGAGGCAAGCCATTGGACTGATAGACGATACATTCATGTTTTTTCCCCCTGGTCGTCTCCGATCCATATTAACTAGAATGGCTCCCGCATTTCTTGAAAGTAGCATGAAATGATTTAGTAGCTATATGCATGGTCTAGCCTTTAATATGTTATCAATAAGTCAAGGTTGTATAGTTTTAGTACTGTTTTTTCCTAGCCTATTTTGTTAGCAATTTTCTCCTTGCACACCACCTTTTTTTTCATGATTATGTTATTATTTGGGATTCAGTCTTTTTGTTATAAATTTTGTCACCTATAAGAATAATGCAATTGAAAGGTTACATATGTTTATCCTTTTCTCTATTATAATTTCTTGTATAAGATTGCATAAAATTAAATTTTGTATAATTTAAGTGTAAATTTAAGATTTATTCTTAATTTAACTGTGATCCTTTTTAGAGTGTAAATTCTTATCCATGCTCAAAAATTGATTTGATCAAATAAACTCAAATACAACTCGATCTAATTTGATTATAAAATGTAGTGATATAAATAGTTTAGATTTGAATATGTGTGGATATTTGACTTGTATTTTGAGGATTCTGATATATTGTAAATTAAGATGATATTTAAATTCAGATATTATAATTACTATCCCTAGCAAATTTAAAGTGAATATTAGTTCTTGAATATCCAAAATGGCTTGAACTAGCATCGGCCCACCTAAAAATCCTAGACTCAAACTACTTGATCCCAAAACAACTCGAACACAAAATTGATTCAAACCCTTCTCCAAGTAGTGCAGATTTGAATATCTGCAAATATCTAACTTGCTTTTTAGGATTCAGATATTGTAGATTCAGATGATATTTAAATTCGAATTTTCTAATTACTATTCCTAGCAAATTCAAAGTGAATATTAGTTCTCGCATATCCAAAATGGCTTGAACTAATAATGACCCACTTAAAAATCCTTGACTCAAACCATATGAACCCAAAACAACTCGAACACAAAATTGATCCAAACCCTTCTTCAAGTAGTGCAAATTTGAATATTTGCAAATTTTTAACTTGCATTTTGAGGATTGGTTATTGGATGGTATTTAAATTTGAATATTCTAATTACTATTTCTAGCATATTTGAAGTGGATATTAGCCTTAGAATATCAAAAATAACTTGAATTTATAATATCCCACTTAAAAATTCAAGACTCAAGCCACTTGAACCTAAAACAACTTGAACACAAAATTGATCCAAACCCTTCTCCAAGTTTGCTTCTTACTTTTCCCCTTTGTTGTCTTGTCTTTTTATTTTGCTCAATATTTCATGATCAACTTGATCACCAGTTTTACCAGAGAAGCTAAAGGGTAGGCAGGGACCTTAGCCCCTTGTTCATATAAGGAAATTTCATCAGTAGCCTCTCTTAATTTTAAATCATTTACTTTAAGCCTTTTACTCATTTGAATAAATAGAAAATTTGTATTTTTTATCCCTCTTATAAATTGTATTATAATCTCCCTTTCAAAATAAAATTTTTAGCTTCGACCCCCAAAAATTTTAGAATTTTATCTGACCGCCTAAACAATTTCTAGCTTCATCCCTAAGGTATTACAATAGTTCATATGTTCCTATTTATTCAACATGATTGAATATGGTGTCTGGGCAAGGACGAATTCAAGGGTAGGTAGGGCTCTTGGGTTGGTATAATTTCACATTTAGTTTTTCTTAAAAATTAAAAGTTTAATTTAGTCCTTTTTAACTTTGGTCATATGAAAGTTTTTCCTTTTTGGCCTTTCTAAAATATTATTTATTCAATTTAGTCCATTATAATACAATTTTTTTTTTTTGGATTTGATCCACACATTTTTATTTTATTTTATCTTAACCTTTCAACATAAAATTTCTGACTTCATCCCTATATGCTCAACAATGATACGAGTATTGTGAATCCGTGCACTTCCATAATTGTTCTTGTTAATGTATAGAAAAACCAGCTATGAATCTGTAACCTCATGGTTGTCTGAGTTTTATAACTTAAAGAGTTAATATATACGGAAATACTTAAACTTGGCAATTTATATTTGGTATATATATATATATTGACCCAACAAGTACCTAAACTTGAAAATTGTAAGCCAACTTGATATCTTTTTTCAAGTACCTAGCTAACACAGTTAAAATACACTATGTGATCTCAAAAAAATACATTGATAGGACACTGACGACCAATAGCATGGTGACACGTGATAACCTCACATTTTGACATGTGATAAATCTTTTTTACCTTGTGTGAAAATGTGAGGTGCCACATGTCATTATGCTATTGGTCATTAGTGTTACATTGATGTATTTCAATGATGTTAATGATGTAACTAAAAAAAGTATCACGTTGTTTTATAGTTTTTAAATTTAGGTACTAATTAGATTCAAAAAAATATTTTAGATATCAATTAAGTATAAATTACCAGATTCAGATATCTCCATATATATTAACCTAAACTTAAAACCAAACATTATTGAAATAGTGTCATTTTAATAGGTCGAAAAAAGCTCAGTGTTTTTTTCTTTTACATGAACATTAGACACTTCATCCAAGTGTCGAATATGTGTTTGACATAAATATAGTTGTTACACGATAAAATATGTAACCAACATATAAGAACACATCGAATAATAAAAAAAAAGCTTAATTTATAAATTGGCCCTTAAAGTATATCTTTTTTTTTATATTGGTATCTAAATTTTTTTGGGGTCCAATTAGGTACCTAAAGTTATAAAACGTTGGCCCTGTTTGGTAATTGGCTGATTGTTGGTATCTAATTGTAATGATTGGTTTGACCAACTACTTCTATTAACTGTTTATTTAAAAGTGTTTGGTAAAACTTAGCTGATTGCTAAAAGTTGATGTGTAAAATAACAAATAAGGGTATGACACATTTTATTGTCAAGTATTTATTTGTTTATAATACTTTAGTTTTTATTGGGTGAAATTATTGAAATAAAACACTATTATCAAGGAATTAAAACATCCATTATGAAAATTAATTAGTGAATATTTTTAAAATTTTAAATAAATAAATTTCTTAAGTCCCTTATTTGGAAATATTAACCTTGTAAAAATTGAGCAAACATGGTCAGATATGTCATTCCACATATACCATTCTCAATTAATTGTGAAAAAAGTTGTCCATTCCTGCGTTTTTTATTTTTGAGGTTTTAGCTCAACAAGCTCTTGTAAACCTCCATTTACCAAACATTACAATTAGAGGACACTAAAATTAGAGGGTTTGACTATCCAATACTCCATTTGTGCCCAAATCGACTAAAAAAACCTAGAACTCAATTTACCAAACACCTCATTATGCTTTCTAGTAAAAAAATAAATTGTTGTTAAAAAAACGTTGGGCCAATGAGAGGATGTCATGTATGAGGCTTTTTATATTTAACTATTTAAAATTTTCAAAAATTAATATTAGAATTTATATTGATTTAAATGAATTTTATGATGTGGTTAAAAAATGTTTACCTTTCCATCTCTCATTCACTCCCCTTTTTTAAGTTGTAAACTAAAAAAAAAAGGTTTGAATCCAGGAGATTTCCTTTCTATCTTTAATTCAAATCTTCTTATTTATTTCAATTTTGATTCCAAAAACAACATAATGTTTACCGATTCAAAAGAGTTATAATGATATTGTGATGCCTCAATTAACCCTAACCCTAAAATTATTTTCATGAACTCAATCAATTCAAGTTTTGGATTTTTTATTTAACCTAATTAAAAGTGTAATATTAGGTTTATCGAGTTCTTTTCTAAGGTTTTAAGATATTAAATTTTTAGGTGTTTTGATATCGAAGGGAGTCAATCACAAAGCCTTCGATTGAAAAAAAAAATCAATGATAAAAGCCACATACATGGAATCCTCTTATTGGCCCTTCAGTTTTTTGTAACCGACGTTTATTTTTGGATTAAAAACCATAACGTTTTATAATTTTAGGTATCTGAGCCAAAAAAAAAAATTAAGTATTAGAAGCTAATTTGTGAATTAAGCCAAGAAAAATAGATTAATGAACACTACGAAATGCAAGAGATACAATAAATGTTGTTATTTTTCTTTTCCAAATACATAATCAACAATGAGTTTTTTTTTTTGGTGAAAAGAAAATGAATAAATCAACTACATAAAACAACCGTTTTCTTTATCTTTCTGTAACAAATCAATAACTTTCTTGGCAGCCTCGTTAACTGTGTCTGAAGATACGCTAATAGTGCATCAACATACTTTTCCTAAATTCTAACAAGTTTTTTTTTTAATTTTAATATTTTTAAATTTAAAATAGTTAATTCACAATCTCTGCTGACACATATTCGGATACACATTATCTTATATATATACTTATACTTTAGCAATTTGATGTTTCAATATAAAGAAACATTCATACGTGACATATCTAATAATTTCCCATTTGCCATTATTTAAATTTGTTATGTGTAATTATTAATTAATTAAAAAACAATTAAGGATTTAGAATCAATTAATTTTAAAATAAAAAATCTATTAGATATGTTTGAATAAGTCTTCAGCTGTTGCTAGAATACTAGAGAATGTTAGCTTTGAATAAATTTCCTAGTTTTACTAGAGTTATGTTTCCTTGTTTCTAGTTGGGTAGTTGTTAGAAATCAGCAAATAGTGTTGGATTTAGTTCGTTATCTTTTGGATATTTTATTTTGTAAGCTCGACTATATATATTTGGTTAAGCACATGAATAAACTAGGCTTGGGAAAGCAGAGTTGCAACTAGCTAAACACTAAGAGAGTGATGGAAATTGAAAATACCTTCGTGCAACCTTCAATTCCTAAGTTTTATGTTCACTATGATCATTAGGAAATGTTGATGGAGAATTTTTTGCGTTCAAAAGAATACCGGAGTTTGGCGGAAACTAGAATTACTATTGCACCTACTGTAACAACACTTTATAAGGTGCAACAACGTCATATTGATGAACAGAAACTTGAGGACTTGAAGGTGAAGAATTATCTATTCCAAGCTTTGGATTGATCTATTCTCGAGACGATTCTCAAAAAGACACATCTAAGGACATATAGGACTCTATGAAGAAAAAATACCAAGGTTCTATGCGGGTTAAGTGAGTACAATTACAGGCATTAACGAAGGATTTTGAGACACTCCACATGAAGGCTGGAGAGATGGTGAATGATTATTTTTCTCGTACACTTAGGATTGCGAACAAGATGAGAGGTAAAGGTGAACACAAAAGTGACAGAGAAGTAGTGGAAAAGATATTGTGATCTATGACTTCGAAATTCAATTATATGGTATGTTCTATTGAGGAGGCACAAGATGCTAACAATCTGTCTATAGATGAATTGCAAAGCAGTTTGCTAGTGCATGAGCAAAGGATGACTAGCCCAAAAGAGGAACAAGCCTTGAAGGTAACTTATGGGATATCTCTAATTAAGAATAAGGTCCTAGTGGCTACTGAGGATAAGGTCGAGGACGTGGAAGGGCAAACTTTGACAAGTCTACTGTTGAGTGCTTCAATTGCCATAAACTAAAGCACTTTCAGTGGGAATGTCAGAGTAAGGAAAGTAACCATACAGAGACACCTAAAGAAATACTGCTCATGGCCCGAGTTGAGGCTGAACAACTCAAGAGTGATGATTAGTTCTTAGACTCTTGTTTCAGCAATCACATGTGTAATTGAAAAAAATGTTTTGCAAACTTCAATGAGCAATTTGTAGATAATGTGAAGCTAGGAAACAATGCAATCTTGGTGGTAAAAGGAAAAGGGAATGTGCAATTGCATATTAGCAATCAAATATAGGAAATAACTAAAGTATTTTATGTGCCTGATTTGAAAAATAATTTGTTAAGTGTTGGATAGCTTTAAGAGAAGGACCTAGTTGTGCTTATTCAACACAACAATTACAAGATTTATCATCCTGAGAGGGGTGTTATCATGAAATCTACGATATCCCCCAATCGCATGTTCAAAATTACAGTACTGTCCCTACCAATTGATTCAACCTGCTTCAATACAATAATTGAAAATATTGGTAAATTATGGCATTGTCGTTATGGTCATTTAAGTTTCAAGGGGCTCAACCCCCTACAACATAAGGATATAGTATTTGGGTTATCGTAACTAATAAAACCATCAAGAGTGTGCATGGAATGTCTGAATGGGAAGCAACAACGAGATCCCTTTCCTAAGAAGAGTTCGTGAAGAGCTAAATGGTTGTTGCAATTGGTTCATTCCGATTTATGTGGACCTATTCAACCAATTTCTAATAGCAACAAAAGATACATTATCACTTTCATAGATGATTTTTGGATGACATGGAGCTATTTTCATAGATGATTGTAGTCGGAAGACATGGATCTATTTTCATAGATAATTGTATCAACCCTATTTTATTTTGAAAATTTTATAATTTAGTCCTCAGGTTGGGAAACTTGGCTACTATATTTGAAATCGCAATACCAAACCCTGGATATTGCAATACACACTTGATGAAATTTGAAGTTTGGTTACTGTTTTTGGTATCACGATGTGTCTTTGGTATCGTGATGTCAAGTATAGAATATCGCGATACCCAATTGTCACATTTTAAAAATGTTTCACTTTAGTCCTATTTCGCCGTTGGTTTAGTATTGAGCTTTTGTAAGCTCGAATTAAAACCATAAAGTAATTATTTTGTTATATTTTAAGTTTGTTTAAAAATGGATTACATGTATTTAAAAATAGATTACATGTATGATTACTTGTTTGTTAATTGATTGATTGTAGTTGCTTCGACAACGACTGTTACATCTAGTAGCTCGAACCCGACGACCGGGTCGGGTATAAGGTGTTACAAACAACCAAAAAGATTCGAAAAAAGGGGGGAAAAGGAAAAGTCTACAAGCTAAAATGTGCTCTATATTGCTTAAAACAAGCCTCGGGCTTGGTATAGTCAAATTGAAGGATATTTTCTTAACCATAGATTTGAAAAATGTGAGTATGAACCCATTTTATTCACAAAGGTGGAGAGGATTAGTATTTTGGTAGAAAGCTTGTATGTGGATGATTTAATTTATACATGGAATGGTGAAGAAATCATGATGGAGTTCATGAAGTTAGAATTTTCTATGACTAATATGGGAAAAATAAAGTTCTTTCTCGATCTTAAAGCAACTTAGAAGGCTGATGGTATTTTAGTGTGTCAAAAGAAGTACATTGTAGATTGTCCAACTCAAACTCAATTCATAATCCAATGGTTCCAGGAAATAAATAAACAACGATGAAGATGGAAAAAGAGTGGACAAGATGCTTTACAAGAAGATGATCGAGAGTCTAATGTATGCAACTACCACGCAGCCAGACATCATGTACAGTGTGAGTCAAGTAAGTCGATTCATAGAAAATCCAAAGGAGTTTCATTTTCAAGCAGTAAAGCAAATCATATGTTATCTCAAAGGAACATGTGAATTTGGATTGTTCTATTAGAGAAATAAAATAAAAAGATTTGATTGCTTATACATATAGTGACTATGCTAATGACATTGAAGACAAAAAAAGAGTACATCGAGCTATGTATTCATGATGAGTGAGGTTGCTATCTCATGGAGCTCGAAGAAGCAACCGGTAGTAAGTCTATCAACAACTGAAGTGGAATTTATAGTTGCAGCAACAAGCTAATGTCAAGTTGTGTGGCTCAGGCGGATGCTTGAGGCAGTAAAAATAAATCAAACAAGTCTAATGATTATATATTGTGACAATAGTTCTACCACCAAATTTTCAAGGAATCCAATTATGTATGGGAGAAGCAAGCATATTGATGTACGCTTTCTAAGGGATTTTACAAGGAATGAAATAGTTAAACTACAACATTGTACTTCGCAAGAACAAGTAGCAGATGTCATGACTAAGCCACTTAAGTTAGAAGACTTTGTTCGAATGTGATGCAAGCTAGGAGTCATAGCAAATGTGAATTGACTGTATAGGACGATTCACTTTAAAGGTGGGAATATTAGATATGTTTGAATAAGTTTCCAGTTGTTACTAGAATACTGGAGGTTGTTAGCTTTGAATAAGTCTCCTAGTTTTACTAGAGTTACGTTTCATTATTTCTATTTGGGTAGTTGTTGGAAATCAACAAATAGTTTTGGATTTAGTTTGTTATCTTTTGGATATTTTATTTTGCAAGCTCGATTATATATATTTGGTCAAGCACATGAATAAGCCAACATTTTTATAAATTGGTTGCGAGAAAATTAATTTTATATTAGGCATGATTTTATTAGCAAGAAATCATAATAAAACCATTACTTCCTTATTAATTGATTAGAATAAATCAAAATTTATATGAAATTATTACAGATGTTTTTTTAATTAATATTATATTAGGCATGAGTTTTTTTTTAAAAGTAGAATGGTTGGATTTCATTCAAAATAAAATAGAGCCCAAAGATCAACAAAGGCCCAAAATACACAACAAAAAAATGTCTTAAACAAAAGAAGAAAGTTCAAAAGAGACCAAAAAACAAGAAAAATAGAAAAAAAGAATATGAAAAGACGAAAAACCAAAGGACTAAGCAGATAAACATCACTCAACAAAGTAATAAATGAAACCATAAAAAGCAACAAAAACCCAACCACCGAAGCAGACTATCTAGATTCCAAAGCATCTAAAACACAGAGCTCTTCAGATGATCATATTGAAACAAAGAAAAACCCCAACAAATCCGCTAAATAACCATAAAAACTTGAAGGGGCCCTGCCCAATTCAATGAAAAATTCCTCACAAACACCAAACCTGAAAGAGACCCTTAAGTTGAAACTTCGATTTCTTGACCATAGAAGCTGAATCTTCGCCATAAGGTCACAAGGAGCACAAATGTCGCAGATCTGCCTCAATTGCCTTCTGCGCAAAGAGAGGAAACCCTCCAAAAAGATAAGTATCATATCTTTTTAATCCCTCTCTAGCCAAATAGTATGCTGCATCATTTGCATGTTTTAGTACATAATGGAAAACACATTTTTGATATCGTTCATGTAGCAGGCCTAATTTGCCCGGCCCGCTATAAAACAAAAAAATAATAAACCAAATAAAAAAAACAATACCCAGGACCAACCAAAACCCTAAGACCCAACAAAAACAAAGCCTAATGGCCCAAAATGATTATGCATTTTCAACAAACCCTAGCCCCAACCCATTTTGGGTGCCGCTTCAGCAAACAACGCGCCTCCCTCGCACGCCGGACGCTACTACCCCGCGATGTGCGCTACTCCACCACGCCACGTCAATGGCATGTTCGCCCACATTCCTGCAAATATGCAAAAATAAGGTGTAAAAAGGGCTATAAAAAGCCTTCAAAAATCCATTGTAATGATCTTTTTTTTTGGATACTAATAGATCAATAAAAAACAACAGTTTCAACCACAAATCAAGAATCAAATAGCAGAGTAGAATCAAAAAGAGAAATAAGGAAAACGTAGGTTACGGTTTTTTTAGTTTTTATTTCTTATTATTTATTTATATATTTTTTCTTTATTTTTCCTTCAAAAATATATATATACAAATAAATAAATAAAAAAAGAATTTACCTTTTGGGCGCCGGGCACCGTCCACAGCGGCGTTGAAGGCGGCGGACGGCGCCGGAGGACGACCAAATTCTAGAAAAGGGGGAGAGGATTTTTGAGGAAAAAAAAAGAAGTCTTTCAGTTTTTTTTTTATTGAAATGAAAAAATGAGATTTTTTCAAAAAATTTTTTGACTTATATAGGCCCTCAAAACGTCGTCGTTTTGGGACTGGCCTTAAACCCCCAAAACGGCATCGTTTTACCTCAGACCTGTGCACTGACCCGACCCACTTCAGGGATCCGCGTGTTTTTGGTTTTTGGGATATTTATGCGCGCAGTCTTTCCTTTTTTTTATTAATTTGCAATTAAATTCCTTTTGTTTTTTTTATTTTGGCCCAGAAATTTATTTTGGATTTTAATTTGGTCCTCTTTGATGCTGTGCGTTTTGGAGGAGAAGAGATTATTGCCTCTTTGGTCCCTCATTGTTATTCACGTATGCAAATTGGTCCTTTCACCTTATTTTTATTTTGGATTAGCCCCAAAACTTTTGTTTTAAGTTCAATTTAGTCCTTTCTCGTTATTTTTGCTATTTTATTTTTAAATTAATTAATTTTAATATTATTATTCTTATTATTAGTATTATTATTAATATTATTTTTATTTTTATTATTTTCTATTTTTACTATTGTTATTATTAGCATATTATTATTCATATATTATTATTTTCTATTTATTGTTATTATTATTATTTTAACATATCATTATTATTATTTTATTATCTTCTATATTTTTATTATTAGTGTTATTTCATTATTATTATATGTTACTATTACGTTCATCTTTTATTTTTATTATTCTTTTATTAATATTATTATTATTATTATTATTATTATTATTATTATTATTTTTACTATTATTTTTATACTATAATTATATTTTCTTTTATGTTTATCATTATTCTTATTCTTATTTCTTTATATTATTTTCATTATTATTATTATTATTATTATTATTATTATTATTATTATTATTATTATTATTATTATTATTATTATTATTATACTTTCCTTTTTACTTACTTATTTGTTTTATTATCATATTAATTATTTTTGTGATATTATTGCTATTATTATTCTTTTTATATATTTATTTACCCAAAAACTTCTGTATATATATATTTATAATAAATTTTTCATTTCATGTATATTATTATTTAGATAGAATTATATTATTTTGTATATTATGTATTTTGATTTTCTTGTTACATAACATTTATGTCAAAATTCATTCATGTATTACTATTTAATATATTATTTATTTTTATTTTTATTTCTTATTTTTATCTATTTTAAATTTTCACACATATTACTTAGCTTTTAAAATTTTTTACATGTAATTTGTTGTTTGTATATTGATGATTTCCAATTTCCTTTTTTTCATATTATTTGTTCTTTATTTATTTCAAAACTTGTTACTTTTTATTAATTTGCTTGGTACTTCTTTTAAAATTGTCTTTTAATTCATTGGCCTTCTAGTATTAATGTTAGTATTTGTATAGCATATGATGTATTGTCATTGTATGTATCCTAATTTGTTCCATTGTATTTTCATATCATTGTTATTCATTTGTATAGTATTATTGCTATGAATTATTGTTCCATGCTCGTTACTATGCTCTTGTTTCTTGTTATTGCATCGTAATTGAAATTCCAACTTTGGTTTGACATCAATTGTTTTATTTGCTCCAAACAAACCAAATAAATAATCACTTTTATTTGAAAATTTCTCAAAACAAGGCAATATTTTGTGCTTGGAAATCCGAGAAATCGTGCCCTAATGTGCTGGGTTTTGATTTTTTGTTTGACCAAATAACTAAAATATCCTTTAATTGCATGTTTTAGAAATCATGAGAGGATCTCGGTTTTTGAGGGATTTCAAATGTCGTATCCTAACATACTGGATATGGTATTTTATTCCTTCGGAACGAGTGAATCTTAAATTCCAGCTCGAGTTATTCAACCACTCTTTAAGAGGGAGTGTATTTTAAACTTTTCAAATTTTCGGCATTAGGGCATTAGTTAATCAATCTGGTACCAATTTTGGGTGTTACGAGGGTGCTAATCCTTTCTCGTATGTAATCGACTCCTGAACCCGTTTTCTTGAATATTGTAGGCAAATTTTTTTTTTATAAAACAAAATGTTTTATAAGGTGATCTGATCACACCTAAACCAAAAGGATTGGTGGCAACTCCATTTTCTTTTTAAAGTTGATCCCCGTTTTTTAAAATTAAAAAGGGTTTCGACAGTTCACATATTGTGTTTATGTTGGAAATGTAAGCCCCTATCATTAATCTTTCAATTCCTTCTGCTTTTAGTTTTCGGATCATAGCCAAAGAGTCACCCTCAATCTTTACTATTGGAAAACCCAACTATAAGCCCATCTCTACTGCCTTAACACACACCATCGCCGTTGCTGCAAAAGGAGAAGCTATATTGACATGTATTATAGCTTTTGACCAAAGAACAATACCAGAATCATCCCGTAAAATAATCCCTGAGCATGGTTTGTTATTTTGTTGACAAAATCCTACATCAAAATTTATTTTGACAGAATGTTTTTGTGGCAGTTGCTGGTAAACAAGAGAAACCTAACAGGTGGTTGGTTTTTCTTTCACACCATCCACTTCACCCAAATTTTTTTTTTATAAAGCTCACAATCTCTGATGTTGTAGAGTTTTGACCTTCATGCAAAAACTTATTGCACATAGTCCAAATCCCCCACATTGCACAGCAGAATACACAAAAAAATACATAGAGTTATAGCCAAAATATTGGTAAACCCAATCTATAATTGATATCTCAGTTGTCGCTGTTTGTCTCACAATACCAAGTTGACACCAAATTTTCTTTGAATGCAGGCAATCTTGGAACACATGTTCTACAGTTTTGATTCCATTATGGTACCGGGGGCAGACTACAGAATCAAGCAACCTCCTATAATTCAGATTAGAATAAGTAGGAATGAAATTGTTAATAATCCTCTAGATTGTAAATTTAATTTTGGAGGGTAGAGCTATTTTCCACAATCTTTTGAACAATGTTGTATAGGGTTGGGTAGTGTCATCAGTAGAATTCCCGTAATTATTATGTAATAACCACCTATAAGCACTACGCGTAGTATATTCACCTATAGCTTCCCCACTCCAAACTCGAAAATCATCATGTGGAAAAAGAGGTAGAATAATAGATAAAATTCACCTGGCATCATCTTCAATAAAGGTAGAAAGAATAAGGTCTTCTTTCCATTTCCTTGTATCAGAATCAATTAAATTTGCTACTGTTTGGATAGAATTATTTTCTAAAGAAGACTGAATTTTTTTATTTGGATTTCCAGGTACCCAAGCATCCGATCTCACCATCACTTTTGACCCATTGCCAATCCTCCAACACAAGCTAGCCTTAATGATACATTTTGTGGCCCAGACACTCTTCCAGGTATAAGAAGGTAGATGCCCTAAACTCGATTCCATAAAACTTGTATTAGGAAAATATTTTGCCTTTAAATTCCTTGCTAATAACAAATTCGGATAACAAAGCAACTGTCAACCTTGCTTTGCAAGTAATGCTGGATTGAATTTTGATAAAGATCGAAATCCCAATCCCCCATAATTATTTAACTCGCATAAATGCTTTCAACTACACCAATGAATGCCATGTTTATTACTACTTTTATGCCACCAAAATTGAGCAATGATACTTTCAAGATCCGCGCATAAAGTATTTGGCAATAAAAAACATAACATCGAATAAGTAGGAATCGCTTGGAGAACATATTTTATAAATACCTTCTTTTCTCATTGAGAGAGATGCCGAAAAATCTAGCCACTAATTTTAGCTTTCAATCTATCATTCAGTCCTCTCAAAGCCTTTCATTTTCCTACACTGACCACATTCGGTAACCTCAAATATTTCTCAAGTTCAATAGACACACGAACATTTAGCAACTGAGAAATCAAGTCCTTACATTCATTTGAAGTATTAGAACTGAAAAAAGCTGTAGATTTATCAAAGTTAATACATTGCCCCAAAACTATTTCATACTCTTTGAGGATACCTTTCAACACGTCTGCACATTCTTTAATTGCATCCCTAAAAAAAATGCAATTATTAGCAAACATTAAATGAGTGATATGTGGTCCTCTTTTGCAAATTCTTGCTCCATGAACAATACAATTCTGATTCGCTATACATATTAAAGTCGAAAGCCCCTCCCCACAGAATAAAAATAAATAGGAACTTAAGGGGTCCCATTGTCTTAAACCCCTTTTAGGCTGAAAAGACTAACTCGAATCCCCATTGATGATAATTGAATAAGAAATTGAATTGACCCATCTCATAATAAAATCCACTCAAGATCTTGCAAAACCCATTTGTAACATAATCTATTCAATAAAAGGCTATTCAACCCATCCTAGGCCTTGCTCATGTCAAGCTTTAAAGCCAGATGCCCTTTCTTACCAGTTCTTTTCTTTTTAAAAGCATGCAATACCTTATAAGCTAGAAGAACGTTATCCGTAATAAGCCTACCAGGCATGAATGCACTCTGTGCCTCATCGATACAAGAGTCAAGAATTTTTTGAAGCCTTTTAGCTGCTGTTTTTACAATGATCTTATACAGTACTGAACACAGACTTATGTTGAAAGTTTTTCAAACTGGTGGGGTGATCAATTTTTGAGATCAAAACAATATTTGTTTTGTTTATTCTTTCCATGTATGAGCCTTTATTTTAAACCTCTAATCAAAAGTTAGTAACATCTTAGTAACATCTTTTCCAACAATGTTCCAATAGCGCTGGTAAAAAAAGCTAGAATACCATCTTCTCCCGATGTTTTTGTCAGACCCATTGTCTTCAATGCTCCATACACCTCATCCGTTTGAAATTCAGCCATCAATGCATCATTTATACAATCTGTGACACATCTCTTAACACCTACCATTAAATGAGATGTATCACTAATACCTTTTTTAGAAAAAAGGTTTAAAAAGTAATCTCGCGCTACACGTTCCATATCAGTAGACTCAATGACCATTTGCCCATCTCCATCACACAAACCCATAATCCTATTAATACATCATCTCTATGTAGCAAAATTGTGAAAAAAGGAAGTATTCCTATCACCCAAATTTAACTAGTTGAGCTTAGCCCTCTGTTCCTAGTATCGTTATTCTTTTTCTGCCTTAAAATTGAAATGCATTTTAACATCAACCATCTCAGCTAACAAACCATCAAATCTCTTTTAGCTATCCAGTTCCTCAAGCCGTTTGCTAAGCTTCTTCGTTAAGGCTTGTCATTTTGCCTTAATGGATTCCCCCTACTCCTTTAGGCCAACCATTGTTGCTTTTAACCTATTCAGTAAAGGGTTTCTATTAGTCTGCCACAAATTTTTAATCTTTGTCTCACAAGAATCCTCCATACACCACCAAGCTTCTAATTTAAAAAATTCTTACTCTTTCTAACACTTTCATTATCAGTGGTGATAAATAACGGACAGTGATCAGAAAATGAATGAGATAAATGACGCAAAGAAAAATCCAGAAAAAGTTATCCCCACTCAGCCGTAGCAGCACCTCTGTCTAGACGTTCCCTTATATTTGTCTCCGGCAAATTTCCACGTTCCCAAGTAAACCAAGGCCCTATATTACCAATATCCGCCAACTCGCAATCTTCCAACACTTTATGAAACTCTTCTATCCGCCGTTCACCCCTTGGAAGACCACCATTCTCTTCATGAGAAAATAAAATCTCATTGAAATCACCACTCACAAGCCATGGTAAATTCTAATATCTTTCAAGCTTTCTAAGCAAATTCCACGTCATTTCACTTTTTTGTCTATATGGGGAACCATAGAACCCAGCCCATCTCCAAATTGGACCTTCTTGATTTTTTTGAACTTCAACATCAATATGGTCTTTAGAAAAACTTCTAAGGGTCACCGAACATCCTACTTTCCATCCTAAACTTAAACCTCCTCTCGAACATACTGCCCTCACATCGACACCACAAAAATAACCACATTTCATCCGCACCTTTTCCATCCTGCTAGTAGAAATTTTTGTCTCCATAAAAAAGACAAGTTGGGGATTGTGTAACTTCAACATGTGTTGAGGACGATGAACACTTTGCAGATTCCCCAAATAGCGAATGTTCCAACTGAGGATTTTCATGGCGTCAGGCCAGCCTGTTCCTTAGCAGCCGCCAATATCTGTAAGGCTTGCACATCCTCATCATCATTAAAAGTAGTCAAACGAAAGTTCATTCCTTTGAGTATCGGGTAATTGGGTCTGGGCCGTTTCTTACCCTCACTCACTTGAATTGGATTTTCCTCCAAATCATTTTCCATAGTATCGAAAATCAATCCACTAGAATCACCATCTTTTGGTAACTCATTCCTTTTGGAAAGTCCTTCTAAATTTACTCCTAAAATAGGATTAAATTGCTACCAATTTCCTTGCTTTCTATCCGCCCCCAAAATCACTCATTGAATTTTGAGTTTCATAATTTTCTCCAGCGAAGACACCTTCCCCTTCTTCTCGCAACTAGACACTTCTTCTCACGGATGCCCTCCTCGGCGGCACCCTCAACGTAAGATTCCATCCTTGCGGCATCTCTTCGCCACCATAATTGAGACAACTTGGACAAAAACTATCTCCATGGCCTAATACACCACAAACAAAGCAAAACAAGGATAATTTTGCATATTTAAAATTTGCATACGTGGTTCCTGTTGGAAAGATTATTAGCTTTTTCTTCTTTTTCAAAGGTTTTCGCACATCTATCTGAACACGAATTCTCAAAAAATAATTATTCCTTATTAATTGATTTTTAACTAAATTACATAATATTTTTCATAATATCATAATCTCTAACTATAAATTAAGGATTTTATCATTACAAATATTATTTAGTCAAATATTACAAAAATTTCCATAAATAAAATTTCCAAACCACTATAAATAGCAGGCATGCGTTGGCATTGTTAAGCAAAAAAACCTATATTGTTTTCCTAAATTGAAGATAATGTTGTGATTGTTTTTAATATTACTGGTTTTTTACATCAATTTTATTAATTACATTGGTAATATTTAATTTAATGCAGGGAAAATACAGAAAACAATGATGACTAAATCCTAAACCGTAAAGCCCAATATTATAATTAAACTTAACTATTTTAATCGATAATATTACTATATATCCAGTGCATAATCCACCGGAGGAGCTACCAACTGTGATGCAAGAAGATAGGGATAACCACACTATAGCTTGAGAAATTGTGCTGTAAAATCTTTAGTTTTTCGCTTTATCATCATTTTTTTAAATGCAAATTGCCATTAATGCTCATAGTGTAATATTAATACTAGATCTATATCAATCAACTCATGTTGTTATTTGATATATTAAATTAAAAATGCACAGGTGAATATAAGGTTGCCTATATGAATACTTCTTTTTTTTTTTAAAATCAACTCTTAAATATTAAGTGTTATAAGCCAATTTTGGCCCAGTCCATTTACAAATAACCCAATTGTTAAACAGCCCAAACCCAATGGTCCATTACATACCCAACTCACAAACCCTAAACCTAGCCCACTAGTACTAAACATTTTCCAGCAAAAAGAGAAAGGAAGAAACCCTAGCCACCTAGCCACTTTCCTACTTGCCCCATTTTCCTCCCATTTTTGATATCCATTGTCTGCCACCATCACCTACAAAAGAAATAGAAAAAGAAATAATAGAAAATCATGTAAACGATGGCTATAAAAAGCCATTCAAAAATCATGTAAAAAAAAGAATTTTTGGCTATCAATACAAAGAGGATTTTTTTTTGCATCAATAGTAGTAGGTTAAAATACAAGAATAATTCCAAAATACCAAAACAGTGCAATATCATCGAATCAGATCAAACCCTAAGGTGAATCTACTATTATTTTTATTTTTATTTTTTGTTCATTTTCGAATCTTTTTTTCTTTCCTATCTAAATACATAAATAGAAATAAAAAAATATTTTAAAACATAAAAAAAGAGGAAAAATTACCTTTTCGCCATCAGTATACGGTGGCTGGCCACAGCCAGCGACGGTGGTCCGACAATCGGCCGGTGACCGGCCCATGGCCAAAAATCTCCTTCCCCCTCCCTTCTCTCTTCATTCTCTCTCTTTTTTTCTTTCTCTCCTCACCAAATGATTTTTTTTTGTGCAAATTTTAGCCCTTTTATTTGGGGTTGGCCTTTAAACCCCAAAACGATGTCGTTTTGGCCTAACCTGTTTATTGACCTGGCCCGCTCCAAGGATCCGCGTGTTTTTCATTGGAGGGGCTAATTGCACTTTTAGCCCCTCCGTTTTTTCATGCTTCTACAATCAAGTACTTTTTCAGTTTTTTTAATTTGGCCACAAAGTAAGTAACGCTTTGTGATTTAGTCCCTTTTGTTGTGTTGTGTTTTGAGGGGAGGAATATATAATGAACCGAAAGTTACGGTATCGAAAATTGAGTCTTGAGTACTGTTTTCGTGAAATTAATTCATGAATATTTATTAGAAATATTTATGAATTATAGTTGAATGGTTATTTAGTGTTTAATTAAGTGAAGTAGCTTGAATTTAGTTTAAAGGACTAAATTGCATACGGTATAAAAGTTTAATTATAGATTAAAGATTAGTAAAGGGACTAATCTAGCAATTAGACCCTAAGTGCCATGTGTGTGAATGTATGATATAACATGTGTAATAGTTGGTAAAGATATTAAATGTGTTAAAGTAGTTTTTCTTATAGATTAAGTTATTTTATTAGAATAATATTATATTATTAATATTATTATATTGAATATAGATTTATGAGTAAGTTAAAAAAAAAGAAAGAAAGATAGAAAGAGTTACAGAGAGCAAATGTGAGAAAGAAAGAAAGAAAGAAATAGAAAAAGGGAAATTTGAGGATTAAGGCCCTAAAGCTTGATTGGTAAGATGTTTTAGCTTATTTTCTTATAATTTTTATGTTTATGGATGCCTAATTCAAAGTTCTACATGTATGAGGTTAAAATGAAGAAAAATAGAAAATTTTTAGATATTGATTTAGTTGAATAAATTGAGGTTTTATGGGTTTAATTGATAGAAATTGAAGTTAGAAGTGAAAATTGAGTGATTTATTAAAAGAATTCTAAGTTAGGTTTAAATAGGGATTAAGTTGAATAGAGCTCAAAATTTATGTTTTATAATGAATTTTATGAGTTAGAAATTGTTAATGAGTTGATTAAAAGAGAATATGAAGCTTAAGTTAAAGAAAAATATTAGTAATGGAAAAAGGACGAAATTGGAATTTTTGTAAAAGTTTGATAGAAAGTGAAAATGTGTTTTATGAATTAGTATATTGATGATTTTTAATTGTATGATTGTTAGTAGCAAACGTAGCAATCGGATACGTCATCAAAGAAGGAAAAGAGAAAGTGAACGAAGATATAGATTAAATTCGATAAATAGTGGTTTGTATTTCTATAAACCGAGCTTAATCGTTATTGCTATATTTGATATTTATATTGTATGAAAATGTGAATGAGGTAAGTATTTTTACCATACTGAAATGAATGTGATTTTGAATACCCTATTAATGATGTCGGGCTAGTCGGATATAGTTGACATGTTATAGGAATTGGAAGTATTGGGATATTCGACATTGAGTCGATGAGACACTATGTGTCGACTCATCGTTAAAGTTCGGATTTGTTCCGATGAAGTACTTTGTGTACTATAATGTTAAAGTTCCAGATTTGTTCCGATGAAGCACTATGTGCTTATCCCGGAGTGTGGGTTGGATCCGTGCATCCGTTAGTGTTCGAGTTAAGTAAAGATTATTAAAGTACTGATTGATACTGAATAATAGCAATAATGTGTTTGAATTACCATGTTTTAAAGTTGATTAAGCTATTGTTTATAGAAATACCACTGAGAGTATTCTCAGCGTACGGTTTGTTTCCGTGCGTAGGCTAGGTACGAAAGTATAAGGACTCAGCATACAAGCCGATCCCCGAACTCAAATTGGTGAAGTTTCTATCTTTTTGGAAAATGGCATTGTACTTAGGATGTCTTTTGGTCATTTTGAAAGTATCTAAGTTGTTAAGTGATATTTTGGTATGTTTTGTAAATGTTACCAAAACCTTAAGTATGGTATGTTTTGATATGTTAGTGAAGAGTAATAAGAGGAAGTGTTGGTAAATATTGTAGAGAGAAGAAATGAAGATGTTATAAACTTAGTTATCAACATTTTATACTAAAACAGATTCGGATAGTAACAGTAGTCCAACTTTGAAAATATACCAAAAATAATATAAAGTGAATTAGATTATGAATAAAATATTTAATTTAAGATTAATGAATCTATTTTATATGGAAGAAAAAAAATAGGTAAAAAGTTGTATTTTATGAGATATTTACGTTTTGGTGAAACAAGGTTAGAGCAATTTCTGGATTCCCTATTTTAACTTTAGAAATTTACCATAAATTGTGTATTAAGAATTAGGACTCAAACTTTATATGTATGGATTCCTTATTGAGTATATTTTTAATTGAAATAAATTACATAGTCATTGGATTTCTGTACAGGAAGAAATTTGATTCGTAGTGCACAAGGGTCAGAGTAGCCAAACCCTGAAATAGGGGAGACTTTTTCTAATAAACTGTACTAATTGGCCTGACCAAAAATTCTAGAAAAAAAATTAATAAGTAGAAATATGAGTCTAGTTTCAGGGAAAATTTACGGAATTGAATTTTTAGTTTTGTAACTCGAGATATGATTTTTTTAGCGACCGTGACGCAGATGGATAGTTTACTACGAAAACTGTTTAAGTGCTAAGATAAGTTTTGTAATGTCTCCTGCTTGACTCCAGCAACGGTCTCGGGTAGGGAGACGTTACAATATTGATTGGTATTAGAGCTAATTAGGTTTAGTTGGTTCTAGGACTAAATCGAATGTTAATGTGAATCTAGAGGTACATGCCATTACTGAGTCAAATTTGAGTTGGGATTGGATGCTGATATGTTTGTTGAATATTTTTGTTTTATAGCATTAAGAATGTCTGATAAAAGCATTGAGGATACTGATCAAGAGATGTATAGTGAAGATGATGAACCGTATAATGTGAATGAATCGGAGTCTGCAACTCCAAGTGTGAATCCAGTAGGAAATCAACCGAATGTTGGAAGTGATAATACTGAAGTCTTTAGAATAATCGCCGATGCCCTTCAAAAAGTGGTAGGAACTATGCTTGCTACGTCCTCTATCCCTACTACCCGAAGAGCTCCAATTAAAGAATTGAGAAAATATGGAGCTACAGAATTTTTGGGTGCAAAGGGAATTGATTCGACTACTGCTGAAAATTGGTTAAAGACTACAAAGAGAGTTCTGAAGCAACTTGAATGTACACCACAAGAAAGCTTAGTGTGTGTTGTCTTATTACTGCAAGAGGAAGCTTTAGTATGGTGGGAATCAGTGATTCAGAATGTACTTGAGGAACAGATAAGTTGGGACTTCTTTCAAAAAGAGTTTCAAAATAAGTATTTGGGAGAAATGTACATAGAGGACAAAAGACAAGAGTTCTTTACACTGAAACAAGGTGAGATGCTTATAGTGAATTATGAACGAGAATTTCTGAGATTGAGCATATATGCCACTGAGTTTGTACCGACTGAAGACGACTGATGTAAAAGATTTTTAAGAGGATTACGTGATGAATTTAGACTACAGTCGATGCCTCTTAGAATCACTGAGTTTGTGGATTTAATGGAAAGAGCTAAGATGATTGAACAAATTCTCGGAAGGATAAAAAGTCCGAAGTTGCTCGTTCTCTTGAAAAACGTCCCGAATGGTTAGTTCAAGTCCATGACCTAAGCGGTCAAAGGAATCACGAGGTAATTGGAGATTTAGTTCTCGATCGGAAAGAAGTGATCGAGGTCGAAAAAACAGACTCATCGTGTCTCTGGCGAGATCCAAGTCCGATTCGAATCTGAAATTCCAATATGTGAGCATTGTGGAAACCGACACAAAGAGGAATGTAGAAAGTTGACTGGAGGTTGTTTCAGTTATGGAGCTACCGATCACTTTATTAAAGATTGCCCAAAGATATCGGAACAACACCGATGAGTGCAAAGATTTGAATTTGCTTCCAGAGGTGGGGATCAGGCTGAAGTAGTTCGTTTGCTAGAGGTGGTACTAGAAGAACTAGTGAGAGTGCTACACAACAATATAAAGCTAGAGCTCCAGCTTGAGGGTATGTTGTGAGGACTCGAGAAGAGAAAGATGCTCACAATGTGGTGACAGGTATATTCTTATTGAATTCAGCACCCGTTTATGCTTTAATAGACCCTGGGTCATCACATTCATATGTTAATATGAAAGTAGTTGAGAGAAAAAAATTAGAGTCTGAATTGTCTAAAGTTATGATAGAAGTGTCTAGTCCACTTGGAAAAACTACTTTAGTGAACCATATATGTCAAAGATGTTTGCTAATGATTCAAGATAGAATATTCCCTGTTGATCTGTTGATTATGCCATTAGGCGATTTTGATGTTATTTTGGGAATGGACTGGTTATCAGAACATGGAGTGATTTTAAACTGTTATAAGAAGAAGTTTATTGTTCAGAATGAAAGTGAAGATACGATTGAAGTAAATGGTATTCGGACTAGTGGATCAATTCGTATTGTTTCGGCCATTAAAGCTAGCGAGCTTCTTCATCGAGGTTGTAATGCTTTCTTAGCATATGTGATTAATTCGGATTCAGTTGAAAGTCAGTGTAGTAAAATTCGGACTGTATGTGAATTTTCTGATGTATTCCCTGAGGAATTACCTGGATTACCCCCTGATCGAAAGGTAGAATTTGTGATTGAAGTCTACCCAGGTACAGATCCAGTATCGATACCTCCGTACCGTATGGCACCTATTGAGCTAAAGGAATTAAAAGTACAATTGCAAGACTTATTGGACAGAGGTTTTATACGACCTAGTACATCACCATGGGGAGCTCTAATGTTATTTGTTAAGAAGAAAGATGGGTCGATGCAGTTGTGCATTGATTAACCACAACTCAACAAATTGACTGTCAAGAACAAGTATCCACTTCCCCTAGTAGATGATTTGTTTGATCAACTGAAAGGAGCTTCCGTATTTTCAAAGATTGATCTGAGGTCGGGATACTATCAGTTGAAAGTAAAAGAGTGTGACATATTGAAGACGGCATTCCGTACGAGGTATGGGCATTATGAATTCTTAGTAATGCCATTTGGACTGACAAATGCCCCTGCTACTTTTATGGATCTTATGAATCAGATTTTTTAGCCATACTTGGATCAGTTCGTAATAGTTTTTATCGACGATATTTTGGTGTATTCCAAGTCAGAAAAAGACCATGAGCAACATCTCCGGATTATTTTGCAAATACTACGAGAAAAGCAATTGTATGGAAAATTGAGCAAGTGTGAATTCTGGTTATTAGAAGTTGTGTTTCTTGGTCATGTCGTATCAGCGGATGGAATTAGAGTGGATCCAAAGAAGATTGAAGCAGTTATTCTGTGGAAAGTTCCTAAGAATGTATCAGAGGTACGAAGTTTTCTCGGATTGGCTGGTTACTATCGAAGATTCGTCAACGGATTTTCAAAGATAGCCTTACCGATGACCAAGCTACTATAGAAGAATATTCCATTTGTTTTGAATGAGTAATGTCAGAAAAGTTTTGAAGCATTAAAACGAATGTTAACAGAGGCACCGGTGTTGACTTTACCAGAATCAGAAAGAGATTTTGTAGTGTACAGTGATGCTTCATTGAGTGGACTGGGATGTGTCTTGATGCGAGCGGAAAGTCATTGCTTATGCTTCACGGCAACTGAAACCGCATGAACGCAACTATCCAACTCATGATTTAGAATTAGCAGCTGTAATTTTTGCCTTGAAGATTTGGAGGCACTATCTTTATGGTGAAAAGTGCTATGTTTATACGGATCATAAAAGTTTGAAGTATCTGCTTTCGCAAAAAGAATTGAATCTGAGACAAAGGCGTTGGATAGAGCTTCTAAAAGACTATGATTGTGTCATAGACTATCATCCAGGGAGGGCTAATGTAGTAGCCGACGCACTGAGTAGAAAAGCTGCGATTGAATTACGAGCAATATTTGCGTAACTTAGTATCACTGAAGATGGAAGTCTTTTGACTGAATTAAGAATAAAGCCAGTAATGTTTGATCGAATCAGATCAGCACAGTTAGAAGATGACAAGTTGTTAAAGAAAAGAGAGATGATTCAGAATGGTACAACAGAAAATTTTAGCATTGATGGAAATAGTTATCTAAGATTTCAAAATCGACTTTGCATTCCGGATAATTCTGAGTTGAAAGAGTTAATTCTTCGAGAAGCTCATAATAGTCTATTTGCATTTCATCCTGGAGGTATGAAAATGTATCGTCATTTACGTGAATTGTATTGGTGGTCGGGAATGAAAAAGGATATAACTGAATATGTGGCAAAGTGTTTGACTTGTCAACGAGTGAAGGCGAGAACATCAAGTTCCATCGGATTACTTCAACCTATCAATATTCTCGAATGGAAATGGGACCGAATAACGATGGACTTTGTGGCGGGATTACCGACGTCTACAAGTAAAAAGAATGCTATTTGGGTAATAGTTGATCGACTTACGAAGTCACTCATTTCTTAGTTGTGAGAACCGATTGGTCGTTAAAGAAACTTCTTGAGGTTTATGTTCGGAAATCATTAGATTACATGGTATTCCAAAATCAATAATTTCGACAGAGATCCAAGGTTTATGTCAAGGTTTTGGAAGCAATTACATGAATCTTCGATACTCGACTTCACTTTAGTACAGCTTTTCATCCACAGATCGATGGTCAATCTGAACGGGTAATACAAATTTTAGAAGATATGCTTCGAGCCTGTATGATTGATTTTGAGTCTAACTGAGAATATTATTTGTCATTAGCCAAATTTGTATATAATAATAGTTTCAAATCAAGTATCTGATGGCACCGTATGAGGCTTTGTATGGACGAAGATGCCGATCACCGTATGTTGGATGAATCGAATGAGAAGAAGATGATTGGACCTGAATTAGTTCAAGAAATGGAAAGTACAGTTAAGAAAATTCGGGAAAGATTGAAAACTGCTTTTGATAGACAAAAATCGTATGCAGATTTGAAACGACGAGATATTGAATACTCAGTCAGGGATAAAGTATTTTAAAGGTTTCACCTTGGAAGAAAATTCTAAGATTTGGTCAAAAAGGAAAATTAAGTCCTCGCTTTATTGGGCCTTACGAAGTTATTGAGAGAATTGGACTAGTAGCGTATCGATTGGCCTTACCTCCTGAACTACAGAAAATGCACGATGTCTTCCATGTTTCTATGCTAAGAAGATATCGATAGGATCCTTCACATGTTATCAAGACCGAGAATGTAGAGATTCAACCTGACTTATCGTATGAAGAAGAACCAGTTGAGATTCTAGCACGAGAGGTAAAAGAATTACGTAATAAACGTATTCCTTTAGTAAAAGTGCTATGGCGAAGTCACAGTGTTGAAGAAGTTACATGGGAACCAGAAGAAACGATGAGATCTCAATACCCCCATCTCTTTTCAGGTAAATTCGAGGACGAAATTTATTAAGGGGGAGAGAATTGTAATGAACCGAAAGTTACGGTATCGGAAATTGAGTCTTGAGTCTTGTTTCGTGAAATTAATTCATGAATATTTATTAGAAATATTTATGAATTATAGTTGAATGGTTATTTAGTGTTTAATTAAGTGAAGTAGCTTGAATTTAGTTTAAAGGACTAAATTGCATACGATATAAAAGTTTAATTATAGATTAAAGATTAGTAAAGGGACTAATCTAGCAATTAGACCCTAAGTGCCATGTGTGTGAATGTATGATATAACATGTGTAATAGTTGGTAAAGATATTAAATGTGTTAAAGTAGTTTTTCTTATAGATTAAGTTGTTTTATTAGAATAATATTATATTATTAATATTATTATATTGAATATAGATTTATGAGTAAGTTAAAAAGAAAGAAAGAAAGATAGAAAGAGTTACAGAGAGCAAACGTGAGAAAGAAAGAAAGAAAGAAAGAAAGAAATAGAAAAGGAAATTTGAGGATTAAGGCCCTAAAGCTTGATTGGTAAGATGTTTTAGCTTATTTTCTTATAATTTTTATGTTTATGGATGCCTAATTCAAAGCTCTACATGTATGAGGTTAAAATGAAAAAATAGAAAATTTTAGATATTGATTTAGTTGAATAAATTGAGGTTTTATGGGTTAAATTGATAGAAATTGAAGTTAGAAGTGAAAATTGAGTGATTTATTAAAAGAATTCTAAGTTAGGTTTAAATAGGGATTAAGTTAAATAGAGCTCAAAATTTATGTTTTATAATGAATTTTATGAGTTAGAAATTGTTAATGAGTTGATTAAAAGAGAATATGAAGCTTAAGTTAAAGAAAAAGATTAGTAATGGAAAAGGACGAAATTGGAATTTTTGTAAAAGTTTGATAGAAAGTGAAAATGTGTTTTATGAATTAGTATATTGATGATTTTTAATTGTATGATTGTTAGTAGCAAACGTAGCACGGATACGTCATCAAAGAAGGAAAAGAGAAAGTGAACGAAGATATCGATTAAATTCGATAAATAGTGGTTTGTATTTCTAAAAACCGAGCTTAATCGTTATTGCTATATTTGATATTTATATTGTATGAAAATGTGAATGAGGTAAGTATTTTTATCATATTGAAATGAATGTGATTTTGAATACTCTATTAACACTGTCGGGCTAGTCGGATATAGTTGACATGTCATAGGAATTGGAAGTATTGGGATATTCCGACATTGAGTCGATGAGACACTATGTGTCGACTACTGTTAAAGTTCCGGATTTGTTCCGATGAAGCACTATGTGCTTATCCCGGAGTGTGGGTTGGATCCGTGTATCCGTTAGTGTCCGAGTTATGTTAATAAGGGTAAATAAAGTAAAGATTATTAAAGTACTGATTGATACTGAATAATAGAAATAATGTGTTTGAATTACCATGTTTTTAAGTTGATTAAGCTATTGTTTATAGAAATAACACTGAGAGTATTCTCAGCGTACGGTTTGTTTCCGTGCGCAGGCTAGGTACGAAAGTATAAGGACTCAGCATACAAGCCGATCCCCAAACTCAAATTGGTGAAGTTTCTATCTTTTTGGAAAATGGCATTGTACCTAGGATGTCTTTTGGTCATTTTGAAAGTATCTAAGTTGTTAAGTGATATTTTGGTATGTTTTATAAATGTTATCAAAACCTTAAGTATGGTATGTTTTGATATGTTAGTGAAGAGTAATAAGAGGAAGTGTTGGTAAATATTGTAGAGAGAAGAAATGAAGATGTTATAAACTTAGTTATCAACATTTTATACTAAAACAGATTCAGACAGTAACAGTAGTCAAACTTTGAAAATATACCAAAAATAGTATAAAGTGAATTAGATTATGAATAAAATATTTAATTTAAGCTTAATGAATCTATTTTTATATGGAAGAAACAAACTAGGTAAAAGAGTTGTATTTTATGAGATATTTACGTTTTGGTGAAACAGGGTTAGAGCAATTTCTGGATTCCCTGTTTTGACTTTATAAATTCACCATAAATTATGTATTAAGAATTAGGACTCAAAATTTATATTTATGGATTCCTTATTGAGTCTATTTTTAATTGAAAGAAACGGCATAGTCATTGGATTTCTGTACAGGAATAAATTTGATTCGTAGTGCACAAGGGTCAGAGTAGCCGAACCCTGAAACAGGGGAGACTTTGTCTAATAAACTGTACTAATTGGCCCGACCAAAAATTCTAGAAAAAAATTGGTAAGTGGATATATGAGTCTAGTTTCAGGAAAAATTTACGGAATTAGATTTCGAGTTTTGTAACTCGAGATATGATTTTTTTAGCGACCATGATGCAGATGGATAGTTTACTACGAAAACTGTTTAAGTGCTAAGATAAGTTTTGTAATGTCTCCTGCTTGACTCCGGCAACGGTCTCGGGTAGGGGGACATTACAGAATAATTGTGTTTTTAGCCCTCATCTGTTTTGTGCGCGTCCAATCAAGTCCTTTCTTTTTGTTTTTATTGCTAATTCGCCCCAAACTTTCTGTTTTAATTTCGATTTAATCTTTTTTTATGGTTTAGCTATTTTGTCGTTAAATTAGTTAATTTTATCATTTTTTCTATTATTTATACTGCTGTTTCCTATTATTATTATTGTTACTAATATCAATCTATTACTATTATTAATATTACTATGTAGTAATGTATATTTTACATACGTATATGTATATATATATATTTATATATGTTGTTAATTTATTACTTTATTTTAATATCTTTATTATATTTACTTTTTATATTTTAGTATTATTATTATCATGATTACTATATATTAGTGTATATTTTTTATATTTTTATATATATATATATGTATATATTTTAATATATTTATGTAGCATTATTATTAGTCGTTTTATCCCTAATATTTATGTATTATGTAAATATTTTAATATTATATTATGTATATCTATATATTTTTCATATATATTATGTATATATGTTTTCAATATTGTATGTTATATATATTATTGTGTATATATTTTAACATTATTAGTTATACATCTTTTATACTATTTTATATATATTTCTAATATCATTGTATATTTCTAACATCATTATTATTTATATATATATGTATGTATTTATATAGCGTATGAATAGTTTTATATTATTATCATTTCTAATATATCTATTATATGTATTTTATAAATTATATATATATTTTAATGTTATTAGTTACATATAATTCTTATGTTGTTCCATGTATATATTTTTATATCATCTTATGTACATATATAAATATTATGTTATATACATATATGTAATATGCTTTTAATACCATATTTTGTACGTATTATTATTATATCTATTTTTATCCCTATTATATTTATTGTTAATACTAGTACATATATTTTATTATATGAGTATATATATACTTTTATATATAGTATTATTTTCATACATTATCATATTTATTATTATACCTATTATTTTCACTATTACCACTTATTATTTTATTTTAATATTATTATATATATTCATATATGTTATGTACATATTTTTTTAATATCTATTTTATACATATGTATATATTATATATATCTTAACATTACTAGTTATATTTTCACTATTTTATGTATATACTTCAAACACTATATATAGTATATTTCTAACACTATTACTATTTATAAATATATATATATATATATATATATATATTTTACGTACATACTCTTAATATCTTTATTATGTAGATATTCGTTGTTTTTATTTCACATTGGATACTATTATTACGTTTAATATATCGCATGCATTGTTATTGTTTTAATATTGTTGTCATATTTATTATTTGTTTCAATGTATTTCCAACTCGTTTATTTTTGTCTCCGCCTATTTTATATCATTCATTGTTCATTACTTTAAAGATTTTTATTCATGTTTTACTAATTTCAATAAATAAGGCAATATTTCGCATTTTGGAACATCGAAGAATTGTGCCCTAACTTACGGGGTTTTGGTTCTCTTGTTGGTTCTAAATAGCGAAATATCCTTTTGAGTTTTGAAATGCACGGATTTCCAATTTAAATTAAAAAACGACCTTGTGCTCGGGAATTCATGGTATTGTGTCCTAACTTACGGGATGTGATACTTCGATATCTCGAGATAAGGAAATCTTTAAACAAATCGATTTAAGCTAATTCAAGAATTTTAAAATCAGTATTAATAGAAAAGATCATATTTCAAGTCCCTTCCCGATTTTTAATTTTCAACATTAAGACACTAACTAATCAATTCGGTACCAATTTTTTTGGCGTGTCGAGGGTGCTAATCCTTCCTCGCACGTAATTGACTCCCGAACTCATTCTCTCGAGTTTCGTAGACCAAAGGCCCTGTTTTAGTAAACTAAAATTGATTTATTAAAACAAAGGTGATCCGATCACACCTGATAAAAGATTGGTGGCGACTCCCATTTTAATTTTCACTTTCAAACAAAGTCGATCCCCGTTTTCAAAAGAATGGTTTCGACAGTTTGACGACTCCACTGGGGAGCTCGAGAGTCGAGCCTTAAATTGATTAATTTTGTCTTTTGTCAAAAATTGAAAATCGATTTTAAATTTACTGCATTGCATATTGTCTGTTATTTTCGCGACTCTCTTCATAATATGCTTACTTTAAGTGGTTTAATTCTTTGAGGTATCTTTGCATATCGCATCGCATTATTGGTCAATTTCAACCTCTTAAGTGGAAGTGAAAAACTACTCCTTCGTGAGGTCTTCACCTCCATATAGGATAGTGGATCGCTTTCGGGATACATCCGTACCTGCGTCTTCGTGAGGTTTTCACCTCCGTATAGCCGTAGGGAAATGTATTCCCCTGAATCGAACTTGGTCTGTATGAACCTATAATGGGTGAGGATCGAGGAATCTGCTGGTTCAGGTACCTTTACTTTAGAACCAAACTACATGTAATGAGCCCTAGGAGCCTACCCTAGGTAGAACCACTCCAAACCCTAGTGCTTACCTGATTAGGTGCTTATTTACTCACTATTTGCTTTAAATTCTATTCTTTGTATATAATACTAACTTGTTGTATTTTGATCATTTTCGCATGACATTTCATCATAAAAGGGTGTTGATTTACGTTCGGTTACTAATTAGAAGAGTTTAATATGGAAAAAGGATTTCTTGATAGAATGGAGGATAATGCGGCCGTCCGAGTGTGGTCTGAGAGAATGCAACAGGAGAAAGGAGATAGTTTGACCGAGGGATATGAATCGGAGTTGTGGGATTTCACTCGCATCAGTGTGACTCAGAATGACCTGCAAGAGTTAAGGGATATATAGAATAGTTGGAATGGCGAAGTCAAACAACTCTTTTACTGTAACTACAGTGACCTACCCTATTTGCTTGATGTAAAGGTGGACAAGTACTTGTTCCGAGCCCTCACGCACTTTTGGAACCCCGCTTACAGTTGCTTCACTTTAGGAGGAGTTGATTTAGTACCTACGGTGGAGGAATACATGACGTTACTTAATTGCCCAAAGATTCAGGCCGATAGGGCCTATTCAAGATCTGTTAATGTCCCTCCCTTTTTGAAGAAATTGATGAATATTACGGGGATGAGCGAGCAATGGGTTGCGGCCCGCATCAAGCAAAAATGGGATAATAAATGTATTCCTTGGAGGAATTTGAGGGATTTTATTCTTGCGCACCCGGATTCGAAGAAAAGGGTTGATGTTTTTGCCTTAAGTCTCTATGGTTTGATCATCTTTCCTAAAGCACTTGGACACATAGATGAAGTCGTCTCAGATTTATTCGATCGACTTGATAAAGGTACCACACTCGTCCCGGCAATCCTAGCAGAAACTTTCTGATCCTTGAATACATGACGGAGAGCGGGTGAGGGAAGATTTATTGGTTGCGCACAGCTTCTTTTGGCTTGGTTCCACAGTCATTTTTGGAAGGTGGAGAAGGTCTCCTATCGGGTATTCTCTAAGGATTATTCCCCATTAAGAGAATTAGTGGCCACATCGAGGCGGGATGACATCTCCGAAGAGAGGTGGATAACTATTTTCCAAAATTTACGGGCTGAAGACGTTGAATGGAGGGCTCCGTGGTTGATTCCAAACGAGATCTTATATAGGTGCGGTGATTTTGTCTGGGTCCCTCTGGCTGGAATATGGGGAGCCATTGGATACGCTCCGCTGATGGTGTTAAGGCAGTATCGATCAAGGCAGTTTATACCGGTGACACAAGGGTTGGCACAATGTGAGTTCCCCTATAAAGACAACAATTATAAAAAGAGGGTTCGCGAGATATCAGATGCATGGAACCAAACTCGAAGAATGAAAGGATTCACTGCAGGCCTAATGACGACCCCCGAGTATGAATGGTGGTGGGGTAGGAGAGTCAACGACAACATCCCTAGGCAGAATCAAGGAAACACAGAACCGATAGAGGAGCATTTACGGGTCATCCCATCCGAGTTAGAGATCATTAAGTAAGATTTTGAGAAAAGAAACTCAGAGTTAGAGAAGAAGATAGAGAAGCTAGAAGAAGATAAAATGAAGTTGGGGTTAGACGTCGGTATCCACAAGCTAGAGGCCGAGAAGTTAAGGAAAGGAAAGAAAGAGACCGAGGAAGATTTAGATAGTCTGAAAACCGATTACAAGAAGTTTCATATAACGATAAAAACTGCCAGATTAGGTAAAACATCGGAGCAATGGCGTCAAGAGATTAAAGAGGAAAAGAATAGAGCTGACCATTGGGAGAAAAGATTTCAAGATGCCCGAGTACGAGAGGACACTCTTAAGAAGAGTTTGTTAGAAACCCAAAATGAGAAGGAGAAGTTACGAGCTCGGATGGTTGAATTGGAAAGATTACTTCAGCAACATCGTAGTCATAATTCGATAATTAAGCTAAAGGCTAGTCTGAGCAGGATCGAAGAGTTGAAAGGGAAAATAGAAGAACTCAAGACCGTACTGCAAGATAGCAAAATTCGAGTGGAACTTCTTGAGACAAACAACGACCATTACGGAGAATAGCTTCACCACTCTCAAAACCAGATTAGAGATAGAGACTATGTCATGTACGAAGCTATAGCTCAGGTTCGGAAGATAGCTGATCACTTGCAAACCTTGGCAGTTCAGGCTGATATATTGAGCTTAAAGTACGAGTCGGAATCAGACTGAGGCTGAAGCTTAGCTTGGCTTCTTAGGAAAGTTAAGACTTTGGGCATTAGGGCGAAGTCGTATATGTAATCATCCGTTCTATGTAAAGAAAATTTTCTTCTAGTGAAGTTCTTCTAATAAAATTGAATTGGAATTAACGCCTCTTTTTGTATTCATTCATTGCATGTACATGTCCCATAATTATTCGCTAAGGTTAAAATATACAATTTGCAGTTGTAATACCACAAGACTGGAACCACGTCATTTGTATAGAACGCGCTGACAAGCTAGAGTAATGGAGGCCGAATTTAACGAAAGGATTGAGAGGATGGAAAGAATTCAAAGTTAATTACAAGAACGACTGGCCAAATCGCAGCAAGAGACAAGAGACTTAATGGTGAGATCCTGAGAAGAATCGCTCGAACAAAAGGATCAAATGGCCAAGATAATGGAAATGATGTCAGCTTTAGTTAAGGGAAAGGGACTTATGAACCCTGACGTTGTGGAACCACGGTCAAAGGGTAATCTCGATCAAGATCCGCCCCATCCGCCAGGATTTACTCCACCGCACGCCCACGCAACACAAAGAGGATACACTCAATGGGAACCTACAGGCTCGGAGCAACGACCTGTACCACCTGTTAACTTGGGATAAGGAATGTTCGTGTCGAACCCAGGGGCTAGTCCTGCTGATCCATTAGTTCCAGATTTGGACGACCCAATAGAGATAGCTAGGTTGAAATTAGATAATCATGACGCAAATGAGAAGTATAGGAGTCTAGAGGAAAGACTCAAAGCGATAAAAGGTACTGAAGTCTTCTCCGCACTAGGTGCCAAAGAACTCAGTTTGGTACCCGATCTAATTTTACCTCCGAAGTTCAAGGTGCCTGATTTTGAAAAGTATGATGGGACAAGATGCCCAAAAGCATATCTCATCATGTTCTGCCGGAAGATGACCGGAAATGTGAACGAAGATAAGCTACTCATACATTGTTTTCAAGATAGTCTAGTAGGATCGGCTCTTTGGTGGTATAACCAGCTTAGTAGGGAAAAGATCCGATCCTGGAAGGACTTGGCATCAACGTTCTGTGAGTAGTACAAGCATGTATCAGATATGGTACCAGACCAGATGACCTTGCAAATGATGGAGAAAAAGTCGTCAGAGACCTTTAGACAGTATGCGCAGAGATGGAGGGACGTCTCGGCCCAAGTAGAACCACCACTAACAAAAACGGAGATAACCGTTCTCTTTATCAACACCTTAAAAACGCCGTTTTATGACAAACTAGTGGGAAGTGCCACGAAGGATTTTGTGGATATTGTAATATCTGGTGAGCTCATAGAGAATGCCGTCAAGAGCGGCAGAATGGAAGGTTCAGAAGGTTCAAAAAGGATAGTGCCCATGAAGAAGAAAGAACCAGAAACCCACATGGTGGGAATGGAAAGCCGTTATGCCCCTAATCCATATCCAAACCAACCCTGACCTCGAAGTTATCCACCTCCAAATTTCTATTATCCCCCTCAAAACCCTTACTACCAAGCACCACCTCCTTCCTACCCCGTATACGCCACGAACAACCAAAGACCCGTCACCACATTCCCACAAAACATGGTACCCACTCAAAGCCAGCCCAGAAACGAACCAAGACCAGCAAGGCCTAATCCCGAGAGACCACAATTTACTCCTATCCTTGTGTCGTATGGGGAATTGTACCCAAAACTTTTGGAAAAACAACTGATTTCTCCCCATTACATGGCACCCCTTAAACCTCCAGACCCAAAGTGGTACGATCCAAACGCTAGTTGTGCATACCACGCGGGGAACCAGGGGTATTCCACGGAGAATTGCCTAGCCTTTAAGATGAGAGTTCAATGACTCATTGACGCGGGTATCTTACGGTTCGATACTGCCAGTAACGCAACTGGGAACCCGTTCCCTAACCATGCTGAAGGGAATGTGAGCACAGTGGGGAAAGAGGACTAATAGAAAGTTAGAAGATGTGTTTCGGAAATAAGGACGCCTCTGCAGAAAATCTAGAAGGTACTGGTTAAGAAATGATTGCTTTGTCACCCCGATAGAATTCTCGGAGAAGAAGGTCAAAGTTTTTGCAACTTTCATGGAATTGTAGGACACGACATTCAGTCGTGTGAGGAATTTAAAAGGTTGCTTCAAGACCGGATGGATAATAAGGAGATTAAGGTCCTTAACAATAGGGAAGAGACTAACAAAAGAGAAGTATGCACCTCTGACAACCAGTCATCTGGTCTCCCTTATAGTGCGGATCGACCGTTAATAATTTATTACGACGCGATGAAAGAGCCGGTGAAACCAAAAATGATAATCGAAGTACCGTCTCTTTTCCCGTACAAGGACGAAAAAGCCGTACCATGGAAATATGACATCAATATCGTCACACCGGAAGATGAAAAGCTCAAAGCCATAATTGGAGATGTTGGAGAGGTAGGTCATTTTACCCGAAGTGGAAGATGTTATTCGAAAGAGGTCGAACCAGTGAAGAAGAACAGTGACTGGAAGCAAAAAGGGAAAGCAGTGATGCATGAGGCCGAAGTCGAGCAAGAAATTCTACTCGTGCAAGAAACTAAAAAGCTTGTGGATGAGGAGGAAGTACAGGAGTTCTTGAAATTTATCAAACACAGTGAATACAATGTGGTGGAACAATTGAATAAGCAACCAGCACGAATCTCGGTTTTATCTCTGCTGCTAAATTCGGAGCCACACCGGAGCACTTTGCTGAAGGTGTTGAATCAAGCTTACGTGGCAAACAATATATCCGTGGAGAAGCTGGACAGATGGGTGAACAACTTGAATGCGGATAATTTCATTTCTTTTAGTGATGACGAAATACCACCCAATGGTAGAGGCTCCGTGAAAGCACTACATGTTACGACTCGTTGCAAGGGCTACATAATACCGAATGTGCTTATCGATAATGGCTCGGCACTTAATGTCATGCCTTTGGCCACGCTTTCCAGAATTCTGATAGATCTATCCTATTTAAGGCCCTGTCATTCCACGGTAAGGGCATTCGATGGGACAAGGCGTGAAGTTATGGGAAAGATTGATATCCCTTTAGAAGTGGGCCCTTACATTTACAATATCGAGTTCCAAGTCATGGACATCACACCCTCGTATAACTGCCTTCTGGAAAGGCCCTAGATTCATTTTGCTGGAGTAGTTCCATCCTCTCTCCATCAAAAAGTAAAGTTCATCATGGATGGTTGTTTGGTCACTGTCGAGGGAGAAGAAGACATTATCGCATCTATCTCTGCTGATGCGCCATATCTTGAAGTAAGCAAAGACGCAGTGGAATGTTCCTTTTGATCCCTTGAATTTGTCAATGCCACTTTTGTAGCTAAGGGAAATAGAATTTGGGTGTCAAAACTGTCGAGAAATACCAGAATGGGTGTCAAGTTGACTGTAGGAATGGGAGCTCGAGTGAGAAGAGGTTTAGGGAGATAACTGCAAGAAATAGTCAGGGCTCTAAAACCAGTGTACCACAAGGCCCAATATGGTTTAGGGTTCCATCCGGGCATGCGTTAAAGAAGAAGACAGTGGAAGAAAGATCAGGAAAGAAGGATCGCGAGAACCTTAGGCCGAGAACCAGAATGGGAGCCTATGGAATTCCCTCCTTTGTCAAGAACATTTACGTTTGTAGGAATGATATACCCGAGGCAGGACAATGCACAAGGCACAATGTTAATGATCGAAAAGGGTTTTCAGAACATCAGTATAAATGTCATTGACAAAGGAGCTGACACAAGTAAAGATGTCTCAAGGATACGCTTTTGTCCCTCGGGTTTCATGTTGAACAATTGGACTGCCGAGGACCTTCTTGTAGTTTATAAGTCTTTAGATAATGCTCAAACATTAACATGCTATTGTGTCCTTAGATATAATAGAATTCTTTTGTAAGAGCTTGCATTCGCTCTTTATCATTCAAATGAATATCAATGAAGATGCATTTTGTCATGATCTTTCGCATTATCACTAATTTCATAATCATTTTCTCATTTCATAGCCTGTCCTCACATTTGTCTCATGCCATGCCATAACATTTCGTTTGTTAGTTCCAATACTCAGATGCCCCTCTATAGTCTCCTTTTTCATTCAACTTTCAGGTGCTCAGATGTCAACAGCATGAACAAACCCGTTACGAGTCTTGAAATCGATTTTGAGAAGGCTGTTTGTTTAGGAGAATTCGAAGCCGAAGAAAATGCTGAAGACTATGTCTCGCCTCCTGACTTGCTAAGAATGGTGGAACAAGAGGACAAACAGATTTTTCCTCATCAAGAATCTGTTGAAACAATAAATTTGGGAATTGAAGAAATGAAGCAATAAGTGAAGATTGAGACCTCTATTTCATGGGGCACCAGGCATAATTTGATTGCTTTGCTCCTCGAGTATAAAGATGTATTCGCATGGTCATATCAAGAAATGCCAGGATTGGATGAAGATGTAGTGGTTCATAAGCTCCCGTTAAAACCAGAATGCAAACCCATTCAGCAAAAGCTAAGACGGATGAGACCTGAGATGCTGTTGAAGATAAAAGAAGAGGCTAAAAAGTAATTCGATGCGGGTTTCTTACGAGCTTTCAAATATCCAGAATGGGTGGCTAACATAGTCCCGGTGCCAAAGAAAGACGGCAAAGTACGAATGTGCATGGATTATCGTGACCTGAATCGAGTAAGTCCTAAAGATAATTTTTCCTTACCGCACATTGATACGTTGGTAGATAACATAGCAAAACATTCATTGTTTTCTTTCATGGATGGATTCTCGGGGTATAATCAGATCAAAATGGCCCCTAAGGATATGGAGAAAACTACCTTCGTAACAATGTGGGGAACATTCTGCTACAAGGTGATGCCGTTTGGGTTTAAAAATGCTAGGGCAACATATCAGAGGGCTATGGTGACGTTATTCCATGACATGATGCATAAAGAAATAGAGGTCTATGTCGACGATATGATCGCTAAGTCCCGAGAGGAAGAAGAACATGTGGTGAACCTCAAGAAGTTGTTCGAAAGGCTGAGAAAGTTTCAGCTAAAACTTAATCCAGCCAAATGTACGTTTGGGGCTACCTCGGGAAAGTTGCTAGGCTTCATTGTCAGTGAAAGAGGTATTGAGGTTGATCCAGATAAAATAAAAGCTATTCAAGAGTTACCACCTCTGCGCACGCAAAAAGAAGTTAGAGGATTTTTAGAGAGGTTAAACTACATCGCCCGATTCATTGCTTAACTTACCAACCAATGCGACCCAATCTTTCGGCTTCTTCGAAAACATAACCCTGGAGAATGGAATGAGGAATGCCAGGTGGCTTTTGATAAGATAAAACAATATTTGTCTAGTCCTCTAGTGCTAATACCGCCAACTCTGGGAAGACCATTGATATTATATTTGACTGTGTTCGAAAATTCAATGGGTTGCGTACTGGGGCAACACGACAAGTTAGGAAAGAAAGAAAATGCGATCTACTACCTCAGTAAAAAGTTCACTGAATATGAGGCAAAGTATTCATCCATTGAAAAATACTGTTGCGCTCTGGTTTGGGTAGCTCGGAGACTCAGGCAATACATGTTGTAATATACAACATGGTTAATTTCAAAGTTGGATCCAATAAAATACATGATGGAATCACCGGCACTCTCAGGAAGAATAGCACGATGGCAGATCTTCCTATCGGAATACGACATTGCCTATGTAAGTCAGAAGTTGATAAAAGGGAGCGCAATAGTTTATTTCTTAGCTGCTCGAACGACAAAGGAATATGAGCCCTTAAGATTTGATTTCCCGGATGAAGACTTGATGTGCATTGCAGAAAAAGAATACGAGTCATCAAAAAGAAGTCATAGAAGATGAGCTTTGATGGTGCATCGAACGCATTGGGGCATGGGATTGGAGCAGTCTTAGTATCACCAGAAGGGAACCATTACCCACTCACTGCCAGGTTGAACTTTTTCTGTACCAATAACATAGCAGAATATGAGGCTTGTATCATGGGACTTCATGTAGCAATTGGACGAAACATCAAAACTTTAGAGGTATACGGAGACTCAGCCTTGGTGATATACCAAATCAGTGAGATTGGTGATATATCAAAACTTTAGAGATTGGGAAGTGAGAGATTCGAAACTGGTCAAATACAGTGATCTAGTGGCAGAGTTGATTAAAGAATTTGAAGAAATAACTTTTAATTACCTCCCACGAGAAGAAAACCAATTGGCTGATGCCCTGGCCACTTTGGCTTCAATGTTCAAAGCAAACAGAGAAACAGAAATAATGCCTCTTCAAATGAGCATATATGAAGTCCCTGCACATTGTTTCAGCATTGAAAAAGAGCCGGATGGACGGCCATGGTTCCATGATGTCTTAGAATATATTAAGAATCAAAAGTATCTCGAATAAGCAAATGAGAACGACAAAAGAACAATCAGAAGAATGGTAGCGAGATTCGTTCTTGATGGGGATATCTTGTATAAAAGAGGAAAAGATCAGGTGCTCTTGAGATGTGTAGATGCTGTTGAAGCCAGAAAAATACTTGAAGATGCCCACGAGGGAATTTGTGGGACACATGCCAATGGTTTCACTATGGCCAGGAAGATTATGAGACTCGGTTACTACTGGCTGACGATGGAAAGCGACTGCATTAGTTTTGCAAGAAAATGCCACAAATGTCAAATTTATGGCGATAAGATTCATGTAGCCCCTTCGCCCCTTCATGTCATGACTTCTCTGTGGCCCTTTTCTATGTGAGGCATGGATGTTATAGGGCTAATTTCCCCAAAAGCTTCTAATGGACACTGGTTCATTTTTGTGTTTATTGATTACTTCACAAAATGGATAGAAGCTGCTTCGTTTGCCAATGTGAAAAAGACTGCAGTTTGCAGATTTTTGAAAAAAGAAAATCATTTGTCGATATGGTTTGCCTGAGAGAATCATTTCAGATAACGCCTTGAATCTGAACAACAAGATGATGAAGGAAGTGTGTGAGCAATTTCAAATAAAGCATCATAACTCATCACCCTATCTCCCGAAAATGAACGGAGCTATTGAAGTAGCCAACAAGAATATTAAGAAGATTATTGGGAAAATGACTGAGACATATAAAGATTGGCACGAGAAGCTACCATTTGCTTTGTATGCATATCGCACATCTGTACGGACATCTTCGGGGGCAATTCCTTTCTCTCTGGTCTATGGAATAGAAGCTGTGCTACCTATCGAAGTTGAGATCCCCTCTTTACGAGTCTTAATGGATTCGAAACTAGAGGAGGCAGAATGGGTTCGAGCTCGATATGACCAGTTAAACCTTATCGAAGAAAAACGTTTAAAGGTAATTTGTCACGGACAGATGTACCAGAAGAGAATGATCGCGGCCCATGACAAGAAAATACGGCCAAGAGAATTCCACGAAGGAGAACTCGTGCTGAGAAAGATTCTTCCAATACAAAAGGACTTACGAGGAAAATGGGCACCAAATTGGGAAGGACCATATGTCGTAAAGAAGGCATTCTCGGGCAGAGCTTTAATTCTCATTGAGATGGATGGGAAGGAGCTACCTAATCCAGTGAATTCAGATGCTGTGAAGAAATATTATGCCTAAAAAAAAAAAAGGGGATCAAGTTGAAAACCCAAAAAGGGCATCTTGATTAACACAAAAGATTAGGATGAAAACCCAAAAGGGCATTCTAATGAAGCAAACCCGGGCTTAAAGAGTAAGGCGGTTGAACGATGGGTTAAACAGCGAAACTACAGCATTTGAAGCATTTTTCAATAGCTCGAAATCTTTTACGTAAGAAGCCATGCTAGAAAAGATTCTTGATAAGAAACGTGGAAGAGTTCGTGTGTTAAATATCTAGAGCATCTGTATCCATTGAATGCGATCCGTTTTCTCTTTATTACACTTTCTCATTATCATTGGTTAACTTTCTTTGTTTGCCACGTTTGAAATAAATAAATGTGAGGTATCCATTTGTCCCTACTTGACCATTTTCATGCATCTTATTATGTCATTTATTTTCATGATAAATAGTGAAATGACATACTCTAAACAAAAAAAATGTTAAGCATTACCTGGATAAGAACTTGATAAGTACAAGAGCCTCAACGCAAGGACAAAGTTCAACCAGGGGTAAAAGAGTGATATCTGAGAAATGTAGATTACTCATGAAGCTTGAGGATGGGTACAGGGCCTAAATAGAAAGTCAAGAGTCAAAGCAATGAACACAGATCATCAAAAATCATTACAAAAGAGGACATAAGACAAACATGCCAAAGGCGCATAGCATAATCATGTAGGCATAAAGGCATTTAAGACAAACATATGCATATTATGATAACGTTATGCATGACATCTACAGGCACTTCAGTAGAGCGAGAGGATGTGATGATAGCTGTACTGAATCATAAGAAAAGACACCTGAGTTCCAACAGTTGACATCTTTTGGTATTTTGATATTTTTTTTTATTTCTGTTTCAAAAAAATCAACTCATATTGCGAGAGGTGAGTTGAGCCTTAAGACACGTTGAGGTATTTTCAATCTATTTTTTCAAAAAAATCAACTCATATTGCGAGAGGTGAGTTGAACCTCAGGACACGCTGAGGTAGTTTTAATTTTTGTTCATCAAAAAAATCAACTCTATTGCGAGAGGTGAGTTGAACCTCAGGTCACATGTCGAGGTATTTACAATTTCCGTTTTTCAATTTATGTTTTTCAAAAATCAATTCATATTGTTAGAGGTGAATTGAGCCTCAGGATCACATGCCGAGGTATTTTCAATTAATGTTTTTTAAAAAAATCAACTCATATTGCGAGAGGTGAGTTGAGCTTCGGGACACGCTGAGGTATTGTTAATTTTTGTTTCAAAACTCAACTCATATTGCGAGAGGTGAGTTGAGCCTCAAGACACGTTGAGGTATTTTCAATCTATTTTTTCAAAAAAATCAACTCATATTGCGAGAGGTGAGTTGAGCCTCAAGACACGTTGAGGTATTTTCAATCTATTTTTTCAAAAAAATCAACTCATATTGCGAGAGGTGAGTTGAACCTCAGGACACGCAGAGGTAGTTTTAATTTCTGTTCATCAAAAAAATCAACTCATATTGCGAGAGGTGAGTTGAACCTCAGGTCACATGTCGAGGTATTTACAATTTCCGTTTTTCAATTTATGTTTTTCAAAAATCAATTCATATTGCTAGAGGTGAATTGAGCCTTAGGATCACATGCTGAGGTATTTTCAATTAATGTTTTTTAATTTATGCTTTTCAAAAAAATCAACTCATATTGCGAGAGGTGAGTTGAGCCTCGGGACACGCTGAGGTATTGTTAATTTTTGTTTCAAAACTCAACTCATATTGCGAGAAATGAGTTGAGCCTCAAGACACGTTGAGGTATTTTCAATTTCTGTTCAATTTATGTTTTTCAAAAATAAACTCATATTGCGAGAGGTGAGTTGAGCCTCGGGGCACACTGAGATATTTTCAATTAATGTTTTTTTAAATTTATGCTTTTCAAAAATCAACTCATATTACGAGAGGTGAGTTGAGCCTCGGGTCACATGCCGAGGTATTTTTAAAATCTGTTTTGCAAATTCTGTTTTCAAAAATCAACTCATATTGCGAGAAGTAAGTTGAGCCTTTGCTCACGTGCTGAGCTATTTTTTTCAATTTCTGTTTTTAATGACTATTTCTACGGAATCAATTCTATTAGAGAAATGAGTTGAGATCGAGGATCACATCTTGAGTAAAGAATAAAGATTGGAGCTGATTGAAGACTTCAGATTTTGTTCCCTTGAAGTCGCAGAAGAAAAGACCACAAACCTTATCTCACTGAAGTGATAGAAGAGCAGACTGAAGTTGTAGATCTCACCTTTCAGAAGTTACAGTGAAGCAGATCGAAGCCACAAATTTCATACCCTTGAAACTACATCGGAGTAGGTTGAAGCTACAAGGCATAAGTCAGAAGATGCAGTGGATTGAACCAAAGCTACAAGATGCAGTGGACTAGTATGAGACTACCTGAACAAGAAGAGCACCAGAGAAATCAATACTTGGCAAGACCGGGCAAAATTGGCCTTTCTTTATGTCTTTGCTCTATTCCCGTTACACAATAATAAGCAAAGATTAAGTATTTAATACACAATACACGATTAATGCCATTAAATTAAACGAATTTATATGAATTTATATTAATTCACTTTTATTGTAAACCAATACCTATTTAAAACATTATAATAAAAAAATTACAAAATAATTAAATATTATTTTGATTCATACATATAACCAATTTTAATATATATATATATATATATATTGAATGCCACATGTTGATATATTGACTCTTGCAGCAAGGGAAGCTGTTGTCTTGGTAATTGACAGTGTTTTTGTTTTTAAAATGTTTATGCTTATGATTTTGTATGAAGTGTGTGAATCAACGGACAGATTTTTTGCATTATTTGTACTATAATTTTTGTTGGCCAGGCAGGAAGATGGAGTAACTGCTACTACAATGATCAATTGCCATCACCATTTGAGCCTCTGCAAAATATCACTGCCAAATTCACATCAAAGATTCTTCCCCAAACATCTCAGTTACTTATATTAAAAAATTGTGGGTTTAGGTTGGTTTTGAGCTTAAGTTTGGGTTATATGGGTTGGGGTTAATTTTGGATTTAGGGTTAACTTCTAAGTTTGAATTATTTCATGTTGACGCTATTTCAAGTTCAAAATCATTATGATTCCAGGTAAACTAGATTTGTTAATTAGATTTTTCAAAACAAGGCATCTTAAATTCAAGTTTGAAATACTTCTTCAATTCATTTTAAATTTGAATATTTTGAATTAGTCTAAATTCATATTTTTTCAAGTTTATATTGTTAACTATGATCAAATCGAGTTGAGTTGATTTTGAATTCAAGTTAATTGGATCAAATTTTTGACGAGACGAGTTAATTTTGGATTCAAGTTAATTGAATCAAATTTTGAGTTTAGGATCAACATTGATATATCTATTGTTAAATTTTCATTTTCTTAAAATATTATAAAATAATATATTAAAATTCAAGAATTAAATCTAAAATTTAAGCATAATAGAGAGGTCAAAATCAAAATTTGACCAATATTTATTTTAATTTTTGTGTTTCTTTTTTTTCTCAATTCATACAACGTGTCAATTTTTCAATTTCATATGTGGAATTAAAAGTTTTCACCACAAATTTATCAAATAATTATTTTATAATATATATAACACATATTTAAATTTTAAAAGCGATATTATTAAAAAGAACAGCTAACAAACCCTAAACATGAACTATAAAATAAAGAAAAGAATACCAATATATATATAATTGTATATGTATAAGGACGGATGGATTGAAAGAGGAATATAAAGAAAAGCTGTAAGATTCCTGAAAAACCTTTCGTACAACCTCCATGGAGATATTTGTCTTGTGTCTTTCACAAGCACCCAGCTTTTTTCTATACAATATCAACCTTTTCTGTGTGTTTTAGGTTTTGTAATATAAATTATAATTATATGATTACATAATTTATATTTTAAAAATAGAAATTATTATAAAAATTATTAGTAAGATAAAAATTTAAATAAGTAATAAAATTAAAATTAAATTATCATATGTAATATTTTAGTCTAAGAAAGTAGTTGATAATACCATTACTAATAAAAATAATAAAATCATATGCAATTTTATCTAATTTCTCTAGTTGTCCATATTTGTTGGTTTATTCTCTATTTACGTTTAACATATACTCCTTATCATCATATGTTGGTCCTTGATCGAGTTCTTTTTTTAAGTATAGCAAATGTTCTCTCAACAACATTTAGAAGTTTTGAACGTCTCAAATTAAAGAGTTTTTGAGTCTTCTTTGATGCTGGTGTTTAGTTTTATTCTCTCAAATGATATCGTACCCCACAATATGAAGCAAGAAAACCCTTTGTATTCGCATAAGTAGCATCTACAACATACTATTTAGGTTTACGACACAAACAGTCTATAGCTTTGATCATAAAAGCTTATATAAATTTAATTTGATGAAAGACTTATGCTAGGTGCATTTTCATATATGTAAATTAGGTAAAATGTCTAATAACTTTCATAAATATAAATTTTGATCATAATTTTATAAATTTATTTTTATAAATAAGTTATAAAAAATTTATAACATTTTTTATAAATAAATATATTATTTTATTATATATATTATGGACACGTAAATAAGTTATACTCATGCTTTTTAGTCATATCTTTTATAAATAATCACATTCTAACATGTTTTTGTAACATTTTAATGACACATAAAATTTTTTTATCATAACTTTAGAATTCTTTGATGTTTAAATAATATAAATTTTGTTATAACTTTATAAAATATTCATAATTATTTTTATAATATATATTTTAAGGTTTATAATATAATTTTTAGAATTTTTCGACATAATCTGTTAGAAAATTTGGACATCAAATATATAATAAGGATAATTACATGTTATTATTTACTATCATGATAGGTTAGCCCAAATTAAAAGTGATCTAATTTGGTTAGAATTTATTGGGCTTTTAATTATTAAATAAAGTATTGGTCAAATATGTGTAGATACTCTTCTAATCAAATTCTAATTAATGATGGGCTAATTAGAATTTGATTAGAACTAATATGCTAAGGTTATAAATATTAGGGTTATGGTCCCCAAATTATACACAATATATCTTTTCTAATATCCCATCATTAGGAAAGAGAGAGCAGATATTTTCTGAATTTCTTGTGTGCTAATTTGGAAGATCAAATCCCCAAGTTCCAGAAAGTTTTAAGGAATCCATGAATTCAGGTACGCTTCCGCATCTAGTTTTGTTCTTGATTTATTCTTAATGATTTGACATGACATATACTGGTTTATTAAGTTATATTGTAGATTTATTTTAAAAATTTTTAACAAGTGGCATCCGAGCCTTGTCATATCGAATCATTGGGAATTGATTCAGATTCTTCATTTGAATAATTGATTCATGAAATTTCATGGGTTTTATATTTCGGATATATATGTTGTTTTTGAAGATTTATATTAAAGTTTTTATTATCTTGAATTAATATAAAAAATTGGGTGATTTTCAAATTAATAGATTCAATTATAAAGTTCAAAATATTTGTGTAATATTATTTGATACCTACGTTTTAAGCTTTATTTGAAAATATTGCGATTCGGTTCTGTGTATTTGCAAGGCATGTGATTATTATTATTTTAATCCATATGACATTTATATATATATATATATATATATAGAAATTGATTCATATATATGTTTTGTTTATTTATATAAATATATAATATATGCATGCTTTGATTGGTTTAATGTTTTGGAAAATTATATAAATATATATATGTTTTATTTTTAATTTGATTGAAAGAAGAAATTAAGATAAATATTTTGGAACAACTAAATTCAGATTTTGGCTTTTAATTAAGGATATCTAATATTTTAAATAAATTAGTTGAAACAAAATGCCGCCAAAGAGACCTCTTTTGTGTAGTTTAATTTATTTAAAATATTAAGATGGTTATATGTTTTTGTAATTCATGCGTTTATTGATTGACCCAAAGGTAAGTTAATATTTGGCAGAATTACAACGACATCTGTGGTGATAAATGTGTGACAGTTATAAGGTATTTTATGTGAGTAATAAGTTAGTCCAAAGATTAATTCATTGCTTGACATAGTTTATTGTCAATGTTTGGTTGCTACAACAAGAGTACCGCTTACTGTTAATATTACTGTCCAAAGACTTGATATTAATGTAGTGTTTGGTATCTTGAGATGGGATTAGCCATTATCTTGAATTTATTGTTTACTTATGAAGCTTGTTTTTGGTCTCTATTCAGCTAATTCATCTTCTACTGCCACAATATCTGCTAATATAAATTCTATACCCATGCTTAATGGAACTAATTTTAAAGAATGAAAAAGACACTTACTTATAGTGCTTGGCTGTATGGACATAGACCTTACACTAAGGGAAGAACAACCTGCACCTCTCACTGCGGAAAGCACCCCTGATATTAAGAGGGACTTTGAGAGGTGGGATCGTTCAAATCGCATGAGTCTAATGATCATGAAACACAGCATTCCAAAAGCCTTTAAGGGCACAGAATCTGAAGAGATTACTCAGGCCAAATGTTTCCTTGATGAAATTGAGAAACATTTTGCTAAAAACGATAAGGTTGAGATGACATCACTTTTGACTTCTTTGATGTCTATGAAGTATAAGGGTCAAGGAAACGTAAGGGAGTACATTATGGAGATGTTCCATACTGCTTCAAGACTTAAGGCACTTAAGATCGAGCTTTCTGAGGAATTACTTGTTCTTATGGTTTTGGTATCGCTTCCTGCACAGTTTAACCAATTTAAAATTAGTTATAACTGTTAAAATGAGAAATGGACCATATATGAGCTCATTTCTCATTGTGTGCAAGAGGAAGAAAGGTTGAAGCATGATTAGTTTGAAAGTGCTCATTTGGCCAATGTCCTTAAGGACAAGGGCAAGAAAAGAAAATATCAGAATAAAGCTGCTAAGGGTCCAGCTCAAAAGAAACAACAACAAGCTACAGAGAGTTGTTTCTTTTGTAATAAGTCTGGACACGTAAAGAAAGATTGTACCAAATATCATGCTTGGCGTGTAAAAAAAGATATAATTCTTAATTTGGTATGTTCTGAGATTAATTTAGCTTCAGTACCTAAAAACACTTGGTGGATAGATTCTGGTGCTAATACTCACATAAGTGTTTCTGTGCAGGGTTGCCTGAGTTATCGAAAGCCAAGTGATGGTGAAAGACACATCTTTGTAGGCGATGGAAAATCAGTAGAAGTGGAAGCAATTGGGTATTTTAGGTTGTTATTAGGAACTGGTTTTTATTTGGATTTAAAAGACACTTTTTTTGTACCGTCATTTAGACGGAATTTAGTTTCTGTTTCTTCGTTGGGTAAATTTGGATATTATTGTTCATTCAGAAAAAATCAATTTAATTTGTCTTTAAATTTAAATGTTATTGGAATTGGTTATTTAAATACTTATGACAACCTTTATTTGCTAGAAACAGTTGCATCCTATAATGAAACCTTGCATGTGGAATCACGTGGTATTAAACGCAAATTAAATAAGGAAAATTCAGCATTATTATGGCATAGGCGCTTAAGTCATACCTCAAAAGTTAGAATTGAATGCCTTGTGTCTAATGGTATTTTAAAGTCCCTTGACTTCACAGACTTTGATGGTTGTATCGATTGCATCAAGGGAAAACAGACCAAAACCAAGAGATTGGGTGCCAACAGATCTTCAAACATCTTAGAATTAATTCATACAGATATTTGCGGGCTATTCCCTACGGTATCATGGAATGGTCAACAGTATTTCATAAAATTCATAGACGACTACTCACGTTATGGGTACCTATATCTCATTCATGAGAAATCTCAGTCTTTAGACGTGTTCAAAACTTATAAAGCTGAAGTTGAGAATCAACTCGACAAAAGGATTAAAAACGTCAGATATGATCGTGGTGGTGAGTACTACGGTAGATATGATGGCTCAGGTGAACAATGTCTAGGACCATTTGCGAAATTCCTAGATGAATGTGGTATTGTCCCACAGTACATCATGCCAGGATCACCAAGTATGAATGGTGTAGCTAAAAGACGAAACAGAACTCTTAAGGATATGTTAAGGAGCATGATTGCTCATTCTACCTTACCTGAGTCCCTCTAGGGAGAAGCATTAAAGATAGCAGCTTACATTCTGAATAGAGTACCCAATAATGCAGTTGCAAAAACACCTTATGAGCTTTGGACAGGTCAAAAGCCTAGTCTAAAGCACTTTCACATTTTGGGATGTCCAGCTGAGGCAAGGCCTTATAGGCCACATGAAAAGAAATTGGACTCCAAAACAGTAAACAGCTATTTTATTGGCTATTCTGAGCGATCTAGGGGCTATAAATTTTATGATCCCATAATAAGGAATATTTTTGAGACAATAACTGCAACATTTCTTGAAGATGTTGAGTTTGGAGGGAGAAATAAGGTTAGAGACATTGCTTTTAAGGAGGAATTGGATTCTAACTCGATTCCTACTATCACTTTTGACGATGTTTAGGTTTTTATACCTATCATTGATCAAGAAGTGAATCTAGAACCTCTACAAGACAATGTTGAACAATTTCCTATTCAAAATTAGGTAATTATTCCAGAAGAACAAACTCAACAACCTCAAGAATAAGTGCCATTAAGGATGTCCACAAGAGAAAGGAGAAATGCTATTCTAGATGATTATATTGTATTTCTCCAAGAACATGAGGATGATAATAGAATGATGAGAGATGATCCAATCAACTTTCATCAGGCCATGAAAAGTTTTAATTCTCAAAAGTGGATTGATGCCATGAAATATGAGTATAAATCTATGCAAGACAATAAAGTTTGGGAACTTGTCCCATTACCTGAAGGTGCAAAACCAATTGGTTGTAAATGGATATTTAAAACCAAGAGAGATACAAATGGTAATGTGGAAAGGTATAAGGCACGTCTTATAGCTAAAAGATATACTCAGAAAGAACGCATTGATTTTACAGAGACCTTCTCTCCAGTTTCATCGAAAGACTCCTTCAAGATAATCGTGGCACTTGTTGCTCATTTTAATCTTGAGTTACATCATATGGATGTTAAGACTGCGTTTCTTAATGACGACATTGAAGAAACAATTTATATGGTGCAACCAGAAAATTTTGAGTCGAAAGACTCAAAGAATATGGTTTGCAAATTGACAAAATCCATCTATGGACTCAAACAAGCTTCTCGTCAATGGTACCACAAGTTCCATCAAATAATTATTTCGTTTGGTTTTGAGATGAATATTGTTGATGATTGTGTGTATCACAAATTCAATGGGAGTAAGTACATATTTCTGGTTCTATATGTTGATGACATTTTGCTTGCCACTAATGATATAGGCTTATTCACGAAACCAAGAGCTTTTTATCCAAGCATTTTGAGATGAAAGATCTTGGGGACGCCTATTTTGTTTTAGGCATTCAGATACATTGAGATCGATCTTGAGGTATTCTTGGATTATCACAAAAGAGCTATATCGATAAAGTACTCAAAAGGTTTGGCATGCAGAATTGTAGACTAGGTGACACCCCTGTCGCTAAAGGAGACAAATTTAGTCTTACTCAATGCCCTAAAAGTAACCTTGAAATTCAGGAAATGCAAAAGATTCCCTATGCATCAGCTGTTGGGAGTTTAATGTATGCTTAAGTATGTACGTGTCTGGACATTGCGTACATTGTTGGGATGTTAAGCAGATATTTAAGCAACCCTGGTATAGAACATTGGATAGCAGCCAAACGGGTTATGAGATATCTTCAGAGAACAGAAGATTACATGCTTACCTATAAGAGATTAGATCTTTTGGAGGTCATAAGGTATTCTGATTCTGATTTCGCTGGATGCCAAGATAGTAGGAAATCTACATCAGGCTATATTTACCTATTAGCCGGAGGGGCTATATCTTGGAAAAGTGTCTTCGTCCACTATGGCAGCAGAGTTTGTAGCATGCTATGAGGCATCAAACCATGGAATATGGTTCGGAACTTTGTCACAGGGCTGCGCATTTTGGAGAATGTAAAAAGACCACTCAAATTATTTTGTGACAATAAGTCAGCAGTACTGTATTCCAATAACAACAGGAGTTCATCTAAGTCAAAGCATATTGACATAAAGTTCCTAGTTGTAAAAGAAAGAGTGAAAAATGGTCAAATATCCATAGAGCACATTGGGACAAACTCCATGATAGCGGATCCGCTCACAAAAGGTTTAGCACCCAAGGTCTTTTATGAGCACACTGCTCACATGGGTGTCACATTGTTTGAGGATATCATGATTTAGTGGGAGTTTATATTTCAGACATTTATGTATTTGGTTATTTTCTGATCAGGAATGAAGTATTCAGTTTATTCACTCTATTTATTATTTTGAAATTGACCTCACTTAAGTTTAAGGAGGACCAGTTGGAAATAGACATGTTTAGATCATATCGCATGTAATTTCCATGCTACACATCCATACTTGATCTATGTCATTTGGTTGTGTTAATATATGTGATCATGGATGGATTTAGTTACAATATTTGTAACGAAAGTCGCCTTGGTTCTATGTTAACATAATTAATAGACGAGATTGTACAGAATGCCTTTTGAATATGATAGTAAAATTTTGAGCTCATAAGGTTATATAATGACATGTAATTATAAAGTAATTAGTATATATATGTGGTCCAAGTGGGAGATTGTTGGAAAATTTGGACATCACATATACAATAAGGATAATTACATGTTATTATTTACTATCATGATAGGTTAGCCCAAATTAAAAGTGATCTAATTTGGTTAGAATTTTATTGGGCTTTTAATTATTAAATAAAGCATGGGTCAAATATGTGTAGATACTCTTCTAATCAAATTCTGATTAATGATGGGCTAATTAGAATTTGATTAGAACTTGATTAGAACTAATATGCTAAGGTTATAAATATTAGGGCTATGGTCCCCAAATTATACACAAGATATCTTTTCTAATATCCCATCATTAGGAAAGAGAGAACAAATATTCTCTGAATTTCTTGTGTGCTAATTTGGAAGATCAAATCCCCAAGTTCTAGAAAGTTTTAAGGAATCCATGAATTCAGGTACGCTTCCGCATCTAGTTTTATTCTTGATTTATTCTTAATGATTTGATATGACAGGTCCTGGTTTATTAAGTTATATTGTAGATTTATTTTATAAATTTCTAACATAATCATCCTAAACACTTATACGTATTCATGCTTATAATATAATACTTTATAACTTAAACTTGTATAAAAGTAATTTTTAAAGTTAAATCTTGCATGAGTATTTGGAAACCCATAAGATAATTAGATTTGGGTGTAATTATCCGCGTAACTACTCCAATTTTACCCTCCCTTAAGAATTATAAAGTGTAATTGAGGTGCTTCAATCCTCAATTACACTTAATTTAGTGAGACCCACCAATTACAATAATTACTCAAACATGCTACCCTACATAATTATAAGTAATTACACACAAATTTAATTATCGATAACTTTTCAAGCACTACCTTAATATAAGAATTAAACAATAAAATATTACATTATGACTATAAAACTTGCATATCTCAACGTATAAATTTCACTTAATGTTTTATATTATATATTTATATCAATTTTATCAAATCTATATTATATTTAAATTTTGCTTGAGTTTGTATCACCCATTACCAAAAGTATCTTATTTTTACAAAATAATAAATATCATTTTGAGGGTAATTTTATCTTTTCATATAAAATCTACTAATGTGATTAAAACTCAAAACTTTATGATTTTAATCTGAACTTTACCTGTTCAATAAAATCATTTTCTTATTATTATATCAATTTATTTTAAAATTTGTTACGCACATTTTTCATTTGCATAATGAGTACGCTATAGTGTATAATACATATTTATTTTGTAAATTTAAAAATCTTATTAAAATATATAAAAATAAAAATGAAGCATTTAATTAGACTTGTTTATACATTGGTGGCATTCTTAGCTTGATAGATTTGGCACCAACTTGAGCAAGCAAGTTCAAACCATATATATACTATAGTAATATATGAAGTTACAATTTAGAAAATAATCCAATTTAGCACAGTTTATACGGTATAATTTGGCACTTTAATAACTTGACATGTGTATTTATATTGCAATGTAAGCGGTTTATATATAACTGTGAAATTAGAGGGTTGGCAGAGGTCTTGTTTCCTTAAATTAATAAAAGGTAAAATTACACTTTAACTCCTTTAAAAATATAAAAATTAATTTAACTTTTTAAAATTATAAAAATATAGTCTATTAAAATAATAAAATTATATTTTTCTATCGTAAAAATTATAATTTAATTTCGCCCTCCTAAATTTTTCTTTTTAATTTCACGTATGTACATAACCATTTAGCAATATGTTAACTTTTTTAAAAGAAGAAATTATTAAATGTAATTTATTTAATGCATACAACTAACATTTGCGAGAATGCAAACTAATTTAAATTAAATAAATTTAAATATAATTATTAAATTAAACTTTTATTATTTTATTATTTTTAAACAATAAAAATAGGCTATATGGAAGGGCGACCCTTGCACAATCCTTTTTTCCTTTTAGAATGAATAAGGCTATTACTTTACTCTAGACAGCTCTAATTTTAGAAAACCTTAAAATGAATCTTTAAAATTTAAAATTAGATTCATGACACGCACCATGATAGGGGCGAAAAATTTATATAATAAATATATTTATTAAAAATTTACATAAAATCAATTAATGTTTTAGTTATAATACTAAAGTTAATAGTTTAAAATTCACAAAAAAAAATTCAATTAATGCTTTGGTTATAATGATAAAATTAAACATTTATCATATATGGTGTTTCGATTTCAAAATTTATTATCAACAAAATTTTATTGATTTATTATATATAAAAATAAAAACACCATTATAAAAATATAACTTAATTTGTCACTGAAAAGATATTTTAATAATTTTATAATTGAATTAATGTCCAATTGAGATAATAGGAAATTTAATCTTTGGAAGCGCATTTATTGGGAGGGTTATTTTTACATGTTCTTATAAAAGTAAGTAAATTTAAATATTTGTTAATAATTTGATATGTGACATATACTATAAATCATTTATTAAAACCGTGTATAAACTTAAACTTTTGTAAATTATAAAAAAATTTGTAAGTGATGGAATAATTGACTCAAATGTAAATTTTTTTTTTCTCTTGTCTTTTTTTTTTTTTTTTTGGATAGAAAAGAACAACACTAAGCAATTACATTGAACAATCAACCCCTTATAGAGGCATTCCTATCAGCATGCAAAACCCCTTGTACTGAACTTGGTGGGTCCTTAAGTAAATTTGGGGTACCATTGTTTGTGTACTTAGTCATTTGATCAGCAGCATTGTTTTGAGACCTTTGGATATGGCGAAGTCTTATTCTCCAATTTTGTTGGAAGAGGCAACTAATTAAACGTAATTTCATCAACCTACTACAAGCAAGTCCACCAATTAGCAAAGTCTCGACTAGAAGTGCATTATCACATTCTAGTTCTACTTGCCTGAATCATTTCTCCCATGCTATGCGCAATCCTTCAAGTATGGCACGTGCTTCAATTTGAAAATTTGTTTCCTTGCTTACCGCCATAGAAAATCCACATAACTACATCCGCATCTCTAAACATGCCTCTTATCAACGCCCAATTGCTAATGTATGACATTACTCCATCTGTGTTGAGTTTAATCTATCCTTTCTCGGGTGGTGACCACCATGTATCCGACACCAAAAGATTCGGTTGGGCGCAAGCTAAATCTGATTTTGCATAACTCTTTGTCCAAGTAATACCTGTATCTACAAGTTTTTGTACACAATTATGTCTGTTACAAAAAAAAAAAACAAAAAGGTTATGATCCTTCCATAGCAGCCAACATAAGATCAAGAAAATGGACTGCCACTCAAATTCCTCATACCTCCATCTTCTTGAACTCTTCAAGTTACATAGCAATCAGTCACCAAGTGGCAATGAAAAGAACGAACTTTGAGCATTTTCTGGTACCACAAACAGCCATACCATTCTTGAGAAAGAGCAATCTCTAACGGCATGAAGTCCTGATTCCAACATTGCTCCGCATCTAGGACAATGTCCCTCATTAGTCATATGTCTCCTTGCCCTTTCACCATGCCATGTTATTATCATTTCTATATTAGCAAATATTCTATTTAGATTATAGGGAAAGGATTGTATGAAACAGTGACGCCATATCATCTATATCCCTTTCACATCAGTACTCTTATCCTGAATAAAATCAAATCCAAATTAAAATACTAAAATTCTGGATAAAATCCTGAAATTCAAGATAAGAATACTGATGTGGCATAAAACTATTGAAAAGGGATACAGATGACGTGGCGTCACTGTTTCATACAATCCTTCCTCTTAGATTATAATAATATAATAAAATAATTTTTGGTAACTCTTTGTTAAAAATCATGAAAAAATAGATATAGTGATTTATTTGACCCTCCAACTTTATTAAAAAAAATCATTTTGTCCCTCCATTTAATTTTTTGCTTCTTTAGATCTTAAATTTGTGTTGTTTATTAAATCACCCCAAAATAGATAAAAAGTTAATTTATGTTAACTTTACTGATATGGTACCCATGTGTATGCCATGTCAACAATTAATTATTTTATTGAATTAAAAAATATAAAATTACTAAAAAGCATAAAATTATTATATATAAATTATTTAATAATAAAAATATAATAATATTATATAATTTTAACAAAATTTAATTAATTGTTGACGTGGCATACACGTCGATCGCCACATCGGAAAAGTTAACAAACGTTAAATTTTCTATCCATTTAGAGTGTTTTGACAAAAAAACACTAATTTAAGGGTTAAAAGAGACAAAAAAAATGAAGAGCTATTGAACAACTAAATAAGTCATTATGCCTATAAAATATAAATTTTAAATATTTTTAAATAATTAATATAAATTGTTTGTAAATCTAATTTAAAAATATAAATTACATTTATAACTTATAGTTAATATAAATATAAATAATGGACAAATTTTAGATTTAACAATCAAATCGATTTTAAAGAGCCAAAAGTTAGAATATTCAAGTCTTTTTATTTGGCTAAAAATCAATTTGAAAAATTGGTTCGACTCTCAAAAGTTATTTGTTTATCATTATTTTTAGTTTGATTTTTTTGGTAAAAAGAAACAATATATTGTGATTGCAGAAAATAAAAATATTAAAATATTGCAGCGACAATATTATTCCAAAACTGAACTCGGAGAATCTTTAAATATTTACACATTATTTCTAGTGTCATTTGCATTATTTGCCATATGATCAGTAATTTTATTTTGGAATTGAAGAATATGATAAATGCACACATTCGAATTACGGTATAGAAATTGATGAATTAACTGCAATTCCTGCCATCTGTTATTGGCTGCACCTCCAACTAGGAGAGTCTTGAAATGTAATGCTAAACAATGCTTTAATCTCAAGTCTAACGTGATTTAGAGACACACTGAGTTTACATAAAAAGTATCAAATGTCTTAAAATTTTGAGAGAAAACTCGCGTTTAAACTTTAAAGATAATATTATTACGAGAGAATAATAAACTTTAAAATAATTAAATTAATATAAAAAATACTTTGTAAAAAAAAAATCCAGAAAAGGAAAAAAAGAAAAGGAAAAACACATCCCAAATTCGATGGACAACTTAACACCGAACAACACGGAGCGGAACTCCTTCACACGCTCTTTTGCCTTTTTCCCTCACCTTTTCTTCTTTTTGCCTTTTTGTCCATCTCCTTTGAACACCATTTTCTCTCTCTCTCTCTCTCTCTCTCCCCTAAATCCTTTAAATAAAGCCATTAATTTTTTTTAATAATTTAGTTTTTCATTTTCATGATCCAATTAAAACTTGTTACAGAAAACCAAAACCCCATTTCTCCAATCACTAAAGAAACAAAAAGAACCCTTCAAAATATTCTAATATTTCAAAGAAAGTTCCTTTTTCTTTTTCCTTCTTTGGTGATGTCTACACCATTAGAACAGCAGCAGCCACCACTGGTGGGAACGACCCAAGAAGCCTACACGGCCCATACGGGTCACGGGTCTGTCGGACCCGTCATAGCCGTAGTAGCAGTGATCACTATCCTCGGTATCATAGCTGGCATGATCGGGAGACTCTGTTCCGGGAGACCCATCATGGGTCATGGTCACTACGATTTTGAAGGTTGGGTTGAGAGGAAATGCTCTTCTTGCCTTGACGGTACGGTGGTAGACCCGCCTTCGTCGCGTCCGGCGGATGAGGAGGAGGAGCACGCGGCTGTGCCTGCAGAGGAGACCCAACAAGAGATCAAAGATGAAGAGCACGATGAAGCACAAAAGCAACATGGAAGTAGCAGTAAATCTTGATTATTGTTTCTTCTTCTTTTTTGTTTTTTATTTTTTTTACCTTCATGGTTATACTCTCATTGTACGTGCAAAAAGAAAATGGATTCTCTTTTATTTTTCATTGGTTTTTATATATAATTTTATTATATCTAAATTTAAGACTTTCAGTAGTTGGATATCAGCTGGAATATCTTTAAGGAGGATGACATGAAAAAAAAATCCTAAGCTTATTATTTTTCGCCTATTACTCACTAAAATTCTATTTAATAGATTAATAATTGTCATTTATATTAAAATTAAAATTTTAAAATTTAAAAATATAAAGAGTTAAAATGATCCAATTAAAGAATATAAACTAAATCTATAACTGCGTATAGTATAGGATTAATAATTGAATTTAACCATACAACTTTGTTTGCTACAATTTGGGTCATGACTAAAATTTCAAAATTCAAAAAGTACAAGGGCAAAATTGATTAAATTAAAATACAAAAACTAATAATAAAATTTAATCTTTTATATAATGAATTTGATTTAATTATTTCATATACTCTTTCAAACTTTTAAAATTTAATTCTTTTACTTTTAATTTTATGATTTTAACTTTCCTATTTGTTTGATTTAAAAATTAAAATCTAATTAATTACACTGTTAAATTTTAATATGCAGTTGAATTTTAACTTTTAAATATTAAAATGTCATGTATTTAAATTTCAATATATTTCATTAATGACATTTAGAATATATTAAATCTAACCATAAATGTTACATTAAATACCAGATATAAATTTAGTACATCAAATCAAAATATCATTTAATTGCATTTTCACTGATTTATTTGCATACCTCATTAAAGTCTTTCAGTTTTTATTTCTAGTATATAGTAAAATAAAGAAAACATAATAGTTACAAAAATTTTGATTAAATTCAAAGTTAAATTGACTTTCGTTTCATTAACATCTTGTTCAGATTAAGTCAATAACTTGTGTCGCGACGAGTAACTTTAAGAGTCGTTTATAAATTTTATAATTTGATCCTAATTCAATTTCCGGTTAGTAAAATAGTTCTTGTAAGCACACATGAGATTCCGAAATGATTGTATAACATATTCAAAATGAGTAATATAAATATTAGCATGTATTCATAGATGTATTGAATTATTTCTAATTGTAGTTGCTTTGATAATGAGTATGTCATCTCGTAGCTCGAACCTGACAACCAAATTAGATATGGGATATTATATAATTAATTGTTATTATTTATACAAGCCTCAAACATATAAACTTATCTAAAGAAAAATTAAAATGGTTAGGATTCATAAGGTGTCAAATAAGTTCCCTTTCTCTTTTTTTTTTTTTAGTAAACTAATAGATTAATATTTTAAATAAATAATTACATTCCTTTGGTAAGAAACATGTTGGGTGTTAAAGCCAGTTTTAGGATTTTTTGGGTTCCCCAAAACCAAGACAATATAGAGCCATAATAAACAGTGGTGAAAAAATGGTGTTGCATGCCAATGCTTTTTAGATAAAATACAAATCTGGTTACTTCCAATGTAATATGCTTTATTCTTCCTAAAAATGTCTCCAATTTTATGTAAATTTCTCCTTTCCCAAACATATGCAAACAAATCATGGAAAATACCTAGGTTAAATGTCTTGAATTCTTTTGAAATTTGATTTATTATAATAAGATTATGCATATTTAAACAAAATTTATATAATATCTTGTCATACTATACGCTAATAATGACAATAGGAATGATCGCAAAGTAATAATAAAGAAAAAATAAGAATAATCAGATTTTACGTGAAAGATCCTTATCGAGAAAAATCACGGGCATAGAAGGAGAAATTTACTAATGTTGAGAAACAACAATACAAGAGGCTTTTTGCTACACACATTTTAAGGGTTAAACAACCCTTCTATAATCAAAGTCGAATAAAAAAAGTATAGTTCTATATGGATTCAATTTGCGCGATAAAGTTTGTACTCTCGATCCTTTTCTCTCACAGATATCCAATTTTACCTCTCTATTTCATTTCTTTAATAAGTGAGTTGCACACAACTCTAACATATCTTAAATGCAATTATAACTTCACACAAAATTCTTTGGTTAAGTTTTTCTTTCAACATGAAATATTTGGGTAAATGTTATTATCAAACTTAGTTAATTAGTGTAATTTTTAAAATTAATTGCTCACATCATCACATGTGAAACCTTATAGTAAAGCAATAATGTTTTTTGCTTCACGTGAAACACTAGGTTTTAATAGAAAGAAGGTTTTGAATTTATATCATATAATATAAATGCAAATATATTTCAGTTACATATTTATAAAAATGTTTATGTGAAAATATAAAAATTAAAATTATTAATTAAATTTGATAACTTAAATTAAATCATCAAATTTTAATTTTTAAATGTAATTATAAAAATTAAAATAGTTAAAATAAAAATATTAGAATGTTATTTTAACTAATACAAATCGATATTAATCGAAACACATCTAACTTAAACAATTTGATATTATTTAAAACCAATATAACTAGTACTAAAACGGTACCTACTACCATGGTTTTACTTTATAAGGATTAATTTTGAATCTGATGTGATTTAGGCCCCATTCCACATTGCTTATTGGGGTCAAAAAATGTTTTGAGTTTTAACCTCAAAAGTAATGTTAAACACTTGATTTTGGGGTTGAAAATGGGGTGATTTTTTTTCACCCTTGTTTATGTGCTTTTAATTTTGTGTTTTGAAGCTTAAGTTATCAAAATATTTTTATTTAAATTAACTATTTAAAATGTATTTAATAATATAGATACTAAATATGTATTTAAAATTTTTAAATATGTAAATTATTATATAATTTATCCTAAATATGAAAATCTAATTTTCTTTTATTAAATCCAAGATTTTAGAACACAAAACATGTTGGTTAAAAAAAATGGTTAAATTATTTGGGACTTGAACTTGATAACTATTTTCACATTGAGATTGAGCTTTTTTTTGTTCAAGTTAAACTTGGTTAAACTTGAATTTGGCAATTGTTCTCACATTTTGTGGCTTGAACTAGGCAACTATTCTTATATTAGGGTTTGAACTTTTTTTGTTCAAGTTAGACCATGAACTTGACAATTATTTTCATATTGAGGCCTGAACTTTGAGTTTTCAAGAAAATATCAAGGATTAATTTGAACAAAAAAATTTCAAGCCCTGATGTTAAAACAATTGCCAAGTTTAGGGCTTAACTTGGAGAAAAAAAATTTAAATCCAATGTGAGAATAATTGCTAAGTTAAAGTCTAACTTTAACTAAAAAGAAATTCAAATCTCAATATAAAAATAATTAACAAATTTAAAGCGATTTAACCAAAAAAAAAAAACACAAAACAAGTGGGACATGTTTGCCTCAAAAAGGATAAAAAACAGTGCGCGAGAGTTAAGGTAAACTACATCAACGGTCACTCACAAATAACGCCATTTTTATTTTGATAACTCTAACTTTTTTTTTCAATTTATTCATTCTAATTAAGATAATTGCTCAAATTAATCATTGCTATTAAAACTTCTATTAATCCACTAATGGATTGCCAACGCGATATTTTTTTTATTTTTTTTACTTTTAACTAAAGACAGGGACCTCTCTATAATTAGTCTAAAACTTTTTTTTTTGTTTATTTGCAACATAAAAATTACCAATCCTTGTCACTGTCCATCTCCTGCTCCCCATCTTTATCCCTCCTCACTCTGCTGCATTCGCACCATAAGAACCACCTTACATGATTGCTTCAACATAAGTTATACAAGTGTTTAATGTGTATTGTTTTTGTTTAGTTTTATAGCTTTTGTGATTATTAGATATGTATCTAAGATGTGTTTTTTTTTAGTTCAATTTTAATGGATAAAAGCTCACAGATCCTCTAACAAAACCCAACATTAAAACAAACATTAGCTATTGGGTCTATTAAATTTTAGTTAACTTAGATGTTTATAAATCTAGAAAAAGAAGGAATCTTTTTAATTGCTTTACATAGAGTTATTAATTTTAGCTGTTGGGTCTTTAAATTTTAGTATCTTACTGGTTTTAGAGTGTAACATCCCAAACCCGGCCTAGGAGTTTAGACCGAATTCAAAATGCTACATTGGTAACCAAAGTGATCCTGAGAAAATCTTATAAAACCAGTCGACCTTAGTTCCATTTCCAAAAGCATTGATACCAAAGTATTTAAAACCAGAATAGTAAAGCATTTAAGACTTAAAACAGAGGGGTACCACAGTATTAAAAACCTTACATTTCAAAACTGAGTATCAAATTGAAACTGAAATCACAAACTTATAATTTATTTCCCTCTAAGACTATCCGAAACCTCCGCATACTGAGTCCATCAACAGAATCCAGAACTGTACCTGAAAGGGGAAATAGAAGAGGGGGTGAGCTACTCGAGCTTATTGTGAGATCAAAGCCAACTACTATAGAATTAGAAACAATATGTATGCAGACAGATCAGATGAACTGTGCAATGCAGAAGACCGCAGTATGAACTGTCAAATCAGATATATTACGCAGCAAGGCTAGCGTATAAGCTGTACTATGCAATGCGGTAAACCGCAGTACAGACGTGCAGTATAAACTACCAGATCAGATAGTGGTACGTAGCATAGCTAACGTACATGCGGTATAGTGCAATGCAGTAATCCGCTATACCATTATCAGTAATGTCCACGACCCTTAGGGTATTAGGACCGCCCACAACCCTCTGGGTAATAGGGCTATCAGTCATCAGCAGATCAATTGCCAGTTTCGTAAATCTCTCTTCTCTTCAAAATCCCACCCAAAATAGTTCATGCAAATGTATGTATGCAGACAGATGCACAAAACTTAGAATACCAATTCCAGATAGTCAATTAGAGATAGTCACTCATATTCAGTTAATCAGAATCAGAAATGTACACACTCATTACTTGAGTTTAGTATCAATTACAAAATAATCTCACATATCAATGACACGTAGTCAGATGGTCAGATAAAAACTAGTTGCACGCACACTCACCTAGCTAATCGGGTTAAGAATCAACCATGTCACACAACCAATCACAAATATGCATTATCCAAACTCAAATCAGAGTTGTAAACACCCTTACTAAAGCTTAGCTAAGGGTTTAAACACACAAAGTCCCTATCGCACTTACATATGCCTTAAAATCAAAATATGGCGAAATAGGGCAACATGCCCGTGTGCCCTGGCCGTATGGGGGTCCAAACGCCCATGTGTAGGGTAGCACACGACTGTGTGCCTCGGCACAAGCTCGTGTGGCCGTCAGGAAGGTCACGAAACCACCCTAAAACAGCACCGAAAGCACCGCTTTAGCCATTAAACCATCCCCAACTTAAGTAATATCGAAAACATGTCAACAATTGGAGTATTTCTCTCACTTTCAACGTTCAGAAAACCAAAACCAAAGTGTTAAAAATACTCAAACACAATAGGTCAAATCAGAATTCAGGAAAACTAAAATAATGCAGAGAAAGTTCGAATCCCACACCTGTTTTCGACGACGAAGGAAACAACAGAGGAGCGACACTCCAAAATCCGCAATTAGCTCATTTTCATAGAAAGAAAATAGCAAAAAGAAAAAAAACGAAGAGGGGAAGAGGAACACAAAAGAACGTGAAAAGGAAAAAGAATAAAATTAAAATTAAAATTAAAATTAAAAATGAATAATAATAAATAAATAAACTAAATAAGTATTTTAACTTAAAACAGAAATAAATAAAATGTTTTCCAAAACACCCACATAGAGACTCAAACCAAGGATCTAGAGTCAAGCTAACACACACACAAAACCACCAGACCAACAAGCTCATTTTAACATTAAAGTGCACAGCTAAACACATATGTGCAACCTTCTCACTGTCACTACACTCAAAAATCCAAAACTTCTAAGCCCAAAATTTGGGGCATTACATAAAGCTAGAAAAGATGGGTGCTTTCATTACACTATGTTTAGGGTAATTTATTTTATTGATGCAAGTGTGTTGACCTTGGAATGGAGTTGACTTGAATTCATGGCTTTTTTAGCTTATGAGATTAAGTATACAAAAATTTTAGCAGTTGGGCTTTTGTTTTTAATGCTAAAATTCATTTGATAACTGCATCACTCTTATGGGTGAAGTAGTCGTGTAAAGTTGTTTTTATGGTGTGGGGCAGAGGAGTAGTTTTTATGGTTCTTATTGTTAGTGTTGAGTAGCGATGATAATTGGTAGTTCTTTATGTTGTAAAAAAATTAAAAAAGATATTTTGAAATAATTATAGAAAGGTTTTAATTTTAGTCAAAAAAAAAAAGATACGTCAACAATCCTTTAATAGATTTAATGAGATTTTTAGCAACAGTTATCAATTCAAATAATTATTTTAATTAAAGTGATTAAATTAAAAAAAACTTTAGAATAATAAAACTAAAAAGTTGCTATTTTAGAATGATTGGTGATATAGTTTACCATTATAATTAATAAATTGTCTTTTCATATGCAATTTTGCATGCCCTCTTCTTTCTAGTCAATCTTTTGTAGAAAGAAAGGAAATAATGACAAATTTGACTTAGAAATAACCCATTTTGGAGGATGGGCAAGCAATGGCAGTACTTCAATATAGCATCACGTGGCTATCAGGCCACCGAAAAAAAGCATGTGATTTGGGCAGCTTTTGTCTCAGCTACTACAGTCTCCATTATCAACTATCTACTCAATGGTCTCAAAGGTGAAGTCTCTCTCATTCACCTCCCATCCTTACCTCAAATGATGAGGAGTTTATATCATTTTGAGTTTAAATTTTATTAATAAAAAATAATTTTGAGAGAATTTTACTCTTAGTTAAAAATTTGTCTTAATTTTGATTCCAAATTTACTTAAAATCTAATGTCATCATTGAATATCGACATGTCAAAGATAATTTTTTTTTCATGGTACAAACGTGTACTGCATCGGTATGGCATGCCCTTTTCCATGCTTAGAGCCTTTAATTATTATTAGGATAAATTACACTTAATATTATTAAACTATTAATAAATTTATATTTTAGTCACTTAATTTCAAGTTATAAAATAATTATTAAACTATTTAAAAAAATTTCATTTAAGTCACCGAACTATTAAATTCATCTTTATTTAGGAGGTCTTTCCCCTTTTCTTCTACAATTTAATTTTTCAACAAATTAGTGAATCCAGCGTGAATAAAAAAAGTTATACTAAGTATAATGTAAATAGTTGTGTACTTTTTCAACAAACTTGAAAGCGAAAAAACAGGTGTACGCATCTCCTTTCCAGGGGATGATTTTAATATACATAGGCATAGATAGATGTGTCTAAGAAAGGAAATTGGGCTTTCTTGGCTGCTGCATGTCTTTCTTCTTCTACCCGATTTCAACATTCTAGTGGCATTTTCATTGCCCTTATATATAACCAACCCTAGATTTATTCAAGAAGTCGGATTATTTTTTCAAATCTAAAGATACGTCTGTTAAAACATTAGGTCTGAAATTGGGTTTAGAAAAAAATAAATTAAGCCTTTTGATATGTAAACTAAACTTGAGTTGTAATATTTAAATTTGTTCAAATCAATATTTGTAATACAATATTAGAAGTAGGAGATTGGATCACATGGTTCGAATATGTATCATTCTTTTTTCAAGTTTATAATATGCTTTATATATATATTATGTAATTTATATATGAAACTGTTGATACATAGTATCAACAAAAGTGGAGAAGGAGGGGACAGTGTCGAAGGAGGCCAATTCACCCATTTTAGGGCCAAGAGGAAAAAATGTAGCAGGATGAATTCTTAGTGTATTAGGATTTTGAGTGGAGAGGAGTCCCCCTACTATGTTGCTACCTTTGGGTATTTACAAGATAAGTGAGGGCCTAACGGAGGGTCCAATTGGGTCCAAATTATAGTAGGGATATAACAATAGTCTCCCCTAGTTGAGAGGTAGGTTATAAAGTGACATTGACTCGAAACTATTCGCAAGTTCTTCTCGCGGGTGGTAGTTGTTGCAAATAAAGTAACGAGATGAAAGGTACAATTATAGGCCCGATGACCTGTGAATATATGATATCATGTAGGGCTATTGGAATTCATGTGCACCCTTTTTGATAATGTGTTTACGAATGGTATTTCTATTCATAACTAACTCATATAAATTTCACTTTGTGATTTAGCGGGTAGGATGCCCATTGGCTCGACAATCCAAAAATGTATAATGTATGCTCGAGTGGTGTAGTTGTCAATTAGAAGATCCAAATTTATACAATGAAGATGTGTCGTATGTATATGGCAAATGCGATTATTGAAAATGTAAAATATAAGAGGTCTAAGCTATCCGTTGGTAATGTAAAATGTAAGAGATTCGGCCCGTTAGTTGGTACTATATAAAATGTAAGAAATGCATACTATCCTTTGGCGATATAAAACGTAAGATGTGTGAAACCGTTCATTGATAATATAAAATGTAAGAAGTGCAAATTGTTTGTTGATGATATAAAATAGAAAGGGTGTAAACCACTCATTGGTGATATAAAATGTAAGCAATGCATACTGTTCGTTAGAATATGAATGTAAGAAATATGGACTATCCATTTGAAATGCATACTCATTGGTAAAACATAATAAATGCATAATGTCCGTTCAAATGTAAGTAGGAGGATTATTCATGTTATAAATAATGTTAGCCAATGTAGCTTTTGGCCTTTAATTTTATACAAGTATTATTAAATAAGTGTTTATGAAAGGATGGCGGATGTGGCAACCTAACCAAGTTGTTGATGAGTATAAAGACTTGACTAGTAAACACAAGGATGACGAGTGTGGTGACTTGGCTAGGTTGTTGATGAGTATGGCAACCTGACTATATTCTTGACGAGTATGGTAGCTCAACCAAGTTGTTGACGAGTTAGGCGACCCAACTAGGTTGTTGATGACTATGACAACTAGACCAAATTGTTAATGGGTGTGGCGATCCAACCAGTAAACTTAAGGATGATAGATGTGGAAAATCTATAAGTAATAAAGTGACTCTGCTTCCAGATGCATGGGGAGAGGCTTACGAAAAGTAATAAAGTTACCCTGCTCCAAGACACATGAGGGGAGGCTTACGAAAAGAAATAAAATGGCCCTACTCTAGATGCATGGGGGGAGGCTTAAGGAAGATAATAAAATGACTTCTCCCAAACGCTTGGGGGGAGGCTTATGAAAGGTAATAAGATTACTCTGCTCCCAAACGCATGAGAGAGGCTTACAGAAAAGATGGTGGTGCTTTTTCGCACGTGGTAGAAGGCTTACAATAGATCATGCTCCTAGTTGCATTGGGGGAGCCTTATGGTAAGAATCATAAATCGATTCACTATTATGGCTCTCGTAGCCTGCAATAACGTAGAGAGTAAGGTCCTCCCACATCGAATCACAACCGCTAGCCAAGTCAACTTCGCTTGGATTTATGTGACGAAAATTATGTCAAATCACTACTATTGACCAAATCAACCCGAATTATGTGAGGCATGTAGAACTATAGGTATGATATGTAGAATTTATAGATATAATATAAAGATAAACAGTGGATGTGAATATGGATGTGAATATCCGTAGAAGTCTTTCGTGGGCTCCCTCTTTAACAATATACACTATATGAACATACATATATGCAAGAGGGGTATAACTACTCGTGGGGACCCTTCACGGGTTCTCCTTCTCAAACTCATATAGATATGCATGTATATGCAAGTATAAATAAGTATATTAGGTGTTAATTGTCCATGGGGTAGTAACCCCTTATGGGTTTTGTTATAAACCTTTCATGGGCCTTTGCTTCTTCTGCAAATGTGATCAAACTACCCTCCTACTAGAGCAGTCAGGGAAAATAAATAGAAACCTGACCAAATGAGCAGAAAAATCATCTAAAGCAACGTACCAATCTTATAACCTCCATGACAACAAGTTCGCAAATTTCACAAACTTGTTATATCCACTTTAGGTGAGAATTGTATATAAGCACACGGTGAACAAACTTGGGTGTTTTAATTGATGGAAAAGCTCCATAAATTTGTCAATGAACCCATGAAACACATAATTATAAATGTGTTGGTCACTTCAAGACAAAGGAAAACAACAACAATTTCAAAATAAATGAGAAAAATTCAAATAACTGGTAATATCAGTGTAACATCCTTATTATGCTGCGGAGCTATGTACGGTTCCATGTCGAGTTAAGAAATATTAGTGAATTTTTTAAAAGAATAAACCATGAAATTTGAGTGTTAATCTAGAAAGTAGTTAAAGACGATAGGAAATTAGAAAATGCCTTTTAGATGAGAAAACTTAATTTAAGATATTGACCAAATTGTAGAAGAATACAAAGTGTTGTGGCAAAAATAGGAAATTAAAAAGCTAGGAGAGATTCCATGGAATTGGTGGAAATAAGGAAGAATTAGAGATGAAATTTTACTAAGTAGAATATGATTCATATATGGTGTTATGAAAAAGATAAAGGATATAATAGTAATAGGTTAAATAAGATAATTATGGAAACTTAATGATTAAGGATTGAATTGTGCTAAAAGATGATTGGAGGGTCAAATTGTAAAAATTAATATTTAATTATTTAATTAGAAGATATTTTTAAAGAATTATGTAGAAATATAGAGAAAAGATGAAAGGCTTTTATCCTTGCTTGGGAAGCCAACAACATCACAACCCATTAAGCCTTCTATCAAACTTTTATTTTTATTCCAAATAGGTCTTTCCACTATTTTTGAGCCATTCTGAGCTTAAATTTTTCCATTTCTTTGATGTTTTCCTAATAAAAATAATAGAGAAGACTAGTAGACAGCTTATTTTAATGAGAAGAGTTTCTATAGATGTATTGGAGGAGAGAGAAAGTAAGAATTAGGTTTTGATTTCAAGAGACCAAGGTAAGATATGATGAAATCTTCATGAATTCATGTTTATTTCAATAAAATAGTATCAAATTGTTATTTGACTGTGATTTTAACATGTAAATGTTATGTGTTTTGATATGGAATTGAAGAAAAAGAGAGAAAAGATAAGGATCAAATTGAAAATAAAGGAAAAAAGGTGATCAATGAGTAAAGAGAAAGAAAAACATATCATCCAAGCCTTGGTTGTAAGTACTTCAATAATTTTACCTTGCCTAATTCCAATTTAGTTATATATTATGTTAATTAAATAGTTTAATTACTAATCTATTAATGTCATGTGTAGAATTCATTAATGAATATTAATGGGCGTGATTCAAATTTTAGTTTATGTTGTGAAATTGTAGTAATTTATGATGATAGTGGAAAAGGGACTAAATTGTAAATTAAACAAAATATGTTATGATATTTTAAATGTTTAGAAGAGGGCTTAAATAAATAATATTAAAGATATGATGTTATGGACATCAAATGTGTAATGAAATTTACAAATTATAATGTATTTATGCAAATGGGGACTAAATTGTGAAAGGTGAAAAGTTATAGCATATTTGCTAATTGAGTAAATGTTATGGTCCAAAAGCATTGCCTACTAGATGAGATAAGAACCATTAGGATATAGGTGGCATGTCATCAATGGAAATATAGTGCACCCTCCGTTCTGTATTACACTATGGTGCCCTCTTTTCTAATATAGCACTTTGTGTATCTCTGTTCTATTAACGCACTTCTGTGCAGCTCTACATATGTTCTGTATATCCTAACTTTCTACAATGGGCAACGAAATAAAAGAGTGAATAACATGAATGATTAGTGTGGTAAGGCAAGTTAAGGTAAGTTTTTACATTGAAAAGAATTAATTTAATGATGGCATTGAGTATAGTTGATGTATGAAATGTATTATGAAATAAATTATATTAATTGTTACTTTAATGGTTTTAATTCTTGTTGTACTTACTAAGACTTCACCGACTTAATGCGTAGGTTAAAGATAGAATTGGAATGTTAGGACCGAGGTCGTGGTTAGTTCATCTCATCACATCGCCAAGTTTGGAGAAGAGTATGCAACAAAATTTTGGTCTAGTTTGGCATGTACATAGGCTAAATAGTGTGAGAATGTGTATGAAAGACTAAAATGCAAACTTTAGTAATTTGAAAACTTAATCAAAATCTCTATGCTTGTGGTGTATGATATTATGTTAATGTTATGAGTGATTTATATGCTTAAATTGTAGATTGGTTTAGTTTAATTTGACAAATTGAATAGGGAATGAAATGGGAAAAATATGAAGGATTAATTGGGAAAATTATCCCTTAAATTTCAAACTTAAACACGGTTCTTGAAATCCACATGGGTCAACCACACGACCATGTGACCCACACGGGCTAACCGCATGGCCATGTGGATACTGGAAGAAAATATTGTTGAACCACACGGTCATAGAGATCCACATGGCTTGGGGCATGACCATGTCCCCTGATTTTCACAATAGTCCTTATTTCACTTTATATTGTTCTAAATAAAAGAACGGTTGAAAATTTTTATCCTAACTTATCTCGATTACCAATAATTAATATATTGAAATAACAAAATCAATGTGTAAAATATAATGCTATATTTATTTTGATATTACTATTAAAGTTTCTTACAATCAATGTTGCATTTCTATACTTGATCCGGTAGTTGGGCCGAGTATAGGGGTGTTACAATTGGAAACTTCAAACACAAGCTTAATTAGAAAAAACATGCAAATGTCATGAGGCTAGAACTTTAGTTTGGCAAATTGCGCGGCTTTAGACGATTCCTTTACTTCAAATCCGCCTAAGTTAGTCTATCTCTCAAAAATGCAAGAATTCTCAAGGGAAATTCTCTAAGGTACCAAAATAAAGCGGAAGTAAACTCTCAAGCGAAAAAACAAAAAAATGAACTAAACAACCATAGGAAAAATAAGCAAACCAAGTGTTTGAGTAAATGCTCTCAAAGTATTTCTATTAATTTTGAAGAATTACAATAGAGTGATTTCAAATGAAAGGGAGGACCTCTATTTATAATTGAGTTCCCAAATCTAACGGTAAGATTAAATTACATTGATGGCCGAGATTAAAGCCTATCTGCAAGATGAGAGTCTTAAGAGATTTAAACACTATACAATCTTATCCTTTAGGATTACAAAATATTAATCATGATAACTCTAGTTTTATTGGAATGTTTAACCAGGCCACCAAAGCTTAAAGTAGATGACTTTCTCTATATGTTTCATGAATTAGGCCAATTAAAATAGGTCAAATGAGCTCCATTTAATTAGTTGACCTCCATAAGACATTTTGTGTGCATTCATCACAAGTTTCAATCCATGGCTCATGACACAAGGCTCTCGATGACCAGACCTTAGATAATAGTCTTGTATAAACCTTAAATTTAAATAATATTTTTAAGAAAATTAAATATATATTGGTACATGAGTAATAAAAATTAATTATTATTCAATTATTAAATATGAAAAAAATTAAATATATACATATGCATATATTAATAATATTTAAGTGCGAGCAACTGCATTACAATTGTGATAAGAATGGGTTACAGAACTATAAATCTAAATCCACACAAAGTTATCACTAAACTAGTGTAATTAGACACCATATCAATAAATTTTTAATTTAGAGCACAAATGGTAATTTGAAAATGAAAATGTGCACTCTGGGACATAGCAAAAGCATGCATAATAGGGGGGCCGTCCATTTGAAACCATTAAAATCATTAAAAATGATGAAAGGAGAAGGATTTTTTGAATATGAAGCTCATACTCATTATGTCAATGATGAAATTATAAAATCAGAGAAACTATGAAATTAAAGGACAGAAATTATACACCAATTTCAGCACAGTAAAGAGGCTAAATGGAGTGATATATTGTTGCAATATGATCAGCAGCTGTTGGCAGCTTGAAAAGTTGATTGATAGGGAAAAACAAGCCTAAAATGCCACCACCAATGTTAATATCAACGATGTGGAACTAAAAAGCATCGCAGATTGAACCGAAATAGAGTATGATGTTGATCTCAAGGCATTGAAATTAAAGCTGGATGCTGTACCTACTGACTCATAACAGTATATTCAAGATGTTGGTTTCAACATGGAAAAGAATATATGAGGGTCCCTTTGTTTAATATGAGTGCATGCAAGTTTCCAATCAAAACAAATTTCTTAATATATCAGCCTAGAGAGCAGTGAGAACATCAGAAAAGACAGATCCTTCAAAACAAGATGTTATTTATTAGGAAACATTATGCCAAAACAATAATTAGTTTATTAATTATCATAATTTCCCACAAATCTTGAAATACCAATGAAAGTGGAAAGTTCATTGTCATCCCCTCCACTCTCTTGTAAAAGGCAATAGGGCATGTTAGAGTCAAGCTTACGTGGACTCAATATTCACATTCATAACATAGGCCATCATCATTCATAAGTGGGCAACAAGCAAAGTTGTTAAAACCCTCCACCACCTAGCTAATTGTAAATTGGGTTAGCCTTTGTTTTTTTGTTTTTTTCCCGGCTTTTTGCCTTTGAAAGCCCCCACAATTCCACCTTGGGTGGGCTTCCCATTCAATCGCATTCCACTACGTACATATACTTTTGACAATACGATTAGGTTAAACAATGACAGTAGAATCAGATTGGATTGAGATTTAAATCACTTAAGTTGGATATTGGGTAGTATATTAGTTGGTTGAATCAAGATAAAAATGGACGGTTGAATTAGTTAAATTAATTTTTATAATTTATAAATATTTTTATATTTTATTTAATTAAAATCAAATTAATCATGTTGGAATTGAGAATTAATGGTTTAATTGATTGAATCACTTGTTCGATTTTTAAAATCATGGATTAAACTAGTACGTTACCTCATGTTTCCCACTGGGTTACTTTCTTTTTGTTTTTTAAAGTAAAAGTTGAAAGTTAAAAGTTAAAATAGGTTTCAAATCCTTATATTCTTGGTAGATTTGAAATTTGGTCACTCATACTTTTATTTTTAAGAATTTAGTCATTTACTTTTCAGATTTAAAAATTCAGATTTAGTTGCTAATATTGTTAGTTAAAAAAAAGATATCAATTTTTTATGAAATCAAAAGATAAATTATTGTTTTAGACATAGATTGTTTTAGGTCAAATTATGGTCATGATCCCACTACTATGTTTAAATTTTGGATTTAGTATCTATATTTTAATATGGTTCTTGTACTTTTATAATATCAAGTTAGTCCAAAGAGTTGATCCCTTTAATTATTTTAGTTAAAATACTCATTCCGACTTATCATATTCGAAATAGATTTTTTTTGTGTGTTGAATAATGCTTTTAAAAAAATTTTACGTCAATATTTTAATTAGAAAAATTAAAGATGTTAACAATTTGGATTAACTAATATCATTGTAAAAGTAAATGACGAAATTATATCAAATTAAAATATAAATACTAAATTCCAAATATGAGCATAATAAAAGGATCAATGAGAGAAGTGGGCATTCTTTTTCTATATAGATACATAAATTTCCCTCTAAAACATCTTTTAATATATACAAATATCTATATCGCCACCGTAAGTTAAAATGTTCATTTTAAGAAAAAGTTAGCTTCATTAGTTTAACCGAAATAATTAGAGATAATAGCTATTTGAACATATTAGTGCCATTATTTTTAAGAAAACATTTTTAGAGCTTTAATGTTAAAATATATTAAGTTGAAATATTATTTTTTAGGAAAGACCCAAAATTAATTTTTTATTTAATCGAGTGGTTAAAATGGATTAGATTAAAACATTATATTTTAAGAGGAGTTAGAAATATAATTAAACCATGTAATTAAGTGGTTTTACGAAAACAAATCGTTTAAAATTGAAGTCATTTTGGGTTCGAATATGATTTAATTATTAAAAAAATTATAGAAAAAGCCAAAAATGCGGCAGCTTATCCAAACATCTTACATTGACATATTAACAAACATGTTGTGCGCAAAATTCCAATCAATTATAAGTTGATTATCTGAAGCTGACAATTTTGGTGTAGGGTTTGATGAATTAAAAATCTATCAACAAAATCAAAAACAAAATCCCAAGATTTGTCTTTGCGTACAAAGTACAATACAAAGCAGAATCTCTCAATCATGCTGACATCTCTCCGTATGCTGCCTGTCCTATGAGGTGTAAAAACAATCAAATCATTTATAGAAGGTAATCAATGCCCCCTGAAAGAAAAGGAAATACATAAAAAAGGGGTTAATCAATGAAATAACAAAGTGCAATGTATTTTATTGTTCAATTATTTTATACACAAAAAAAGAAAAAAAAAAAAAGCAGTGAGAGAGAGAAGGGGGAGCCGCAGACCAGTGCCTCGCCGAAACTTCAAAGAGTCACAGACCCCAATTTTTTTTAATGGATAATAAATAAATTAAAAAAAGAGAAAATAATGGGACTAGGGTTTTACAGATGGAAGTCTCTGGAGAGAAAGAGTAGGTAATTATTTATTTATTTATATATGTGTATGTATGTATAGGTACAAAGAGAGAAAGAAAGGAAAGAAAAGGGAGATTATTATAGTATGAATATGATGAGGAGGCAACGATGTTATTTGGATATAAGCATTGGAGAAGAGCTTGAGGGAAGGATAATAGTGGAACTGTTCAATGATGTAGTACCCAAAACTGCAGAGAATTTCAGGGCTCTTTGCACTGGTGAAAAGGGCATTGGCCCTAACACTGCTGTTCCTCTCCACTACAAGGTCCCTTATTCTCTTTCTCTCCCTTTTTGTTTTACCTTATTGTAAGGATTTTGCTTTCTGGGGTCTTTGTTGGTTTTGCTTATGGTTGTATGAAATGGCTTTTGTGTCTTTGAACTTGTCCAAAGTAACGGGGTTTTCTTTTCTTTGTGTTCTTGGAATGAGAGATTGATTTTTTTTCCAGATGTTGTATATAAGTAATTCATGCTGATTATTTGTTGTCAACTTGAATCTTGTTGTTGTTGTTGTTACTTGTTTCCTGATTTTGCTGATGGATCTTTTGAACAAGAAAATCTGGAATCACTTGGAATTTTGTTTTGGTTGTTTACTTGTGTCAATCTCCAAGTTTTTGAGGTTTTTCTGTGATTGTTTCTTCATTCTATAGTAAAAGCTTCAATCTTTTTGATCATCCTCAACATTCCTTGACATCAGTTTCTGGCAACCAGCATGTCATTAAGGTTCAATTGTTCTCATCTTTTTTGCTTTAGTAATGCCATGTTAACTCATCTTTAATCAGATGGAAGAAAGTAGAGATGTCATCTAACTTTTTGTGATGCTACCAATGGTTTGTCTATGAAATGCTCTTACGCTGTAGTGCTGGTTTTGAGACCTAGAAATAGAAAAACTTAGGGGGTACTTGCTTTGACTTAAATCATATTCATGATCTTGATTTTAATTTCCATTTTCCAGAAAAGTTATTCCATATTCATTCTTGGACTCAAACAATATGATATAAGACTGTACTTGTGATCTTCAAAAATTGGATATGTCATTGTAATGCAAGTAGCATATTGCATAAAACGTGCATGAATAGGAATTTCAATGTTAAGTGATTATGCATGACTTTGGATGGGAATTTTATTTTTGTTGGGATTGAACGATATATATGTTTTCATTTCAGGGAGGTCGTTTTCATCGGGTTATTAAAGGATTTATGGTACAAGGTGGAGATATATCTGCAGGAGATGGTACTGGAGGAGAGTCAATTTACGGTTTGAAATTCGAAGATGAAAATTTTGATATGAAACATGAAAGGAAAGGGATGTTATCAATGGCGAATGCTGGTCCTAACACAAACGGTTCTCAGTTCTTCATCACTACAACTCGCACTTCTCATTTAGATGGGAAACATGTTGTATTTGGCAAGGTTGTCAAAGGAATGGGAGTCGTTCGTTCAATTGAGCACGTAACTACTGGTGAAGCTGATTGTCCCACCGTCGATGTTACAATTGTCGATTGTGGAGAAATCCCAGAGGGGGCAGATGATGGGATATCCAATTTTTTCAATGATGGTGATGCTTATGCCGATTGGCCAGCTGACCTCGATGAGAGCCCTGATGAGCTCTCTTGGTGGATGACTGCTGTGGATTCTATCAAGGCTTTTGGAAATGAATATTATAAGGTAATGGGATTATGCATGCTTATGTTATGTGCCTTGGCATAGGAACCAGTCAGAGGTCTAGACGAGAAAGAATTCTTGCTTCGACCTATGGTTACTCAAAAGGCAGATTCGTCCTTGACTGAACCCCCTCTCAAGATAACATTTCTTTTTGATAGAATAACTGCTTAAATCTCTTTATTTCATATTGGCAAGAAAAGAGTCCTAATAGAATTCATAACTTAGAGTTTATGAAGGAAATAAAAACTTAATATAATATAGAAAATAAGTAAAACTAAAAGTCTTAATAAAACTTGATATAGTAAATAAATAAAACTGAAAACTTCTATTGCAATAAAAGCGTCCATATCAGTTTATTAGTGCAGTAATGGGTTAATTGCCACATAGCAGTTGCGCGCAACCTTCTTGCTTAACTCGAAATTTCAAGATGGTCTCTTTTTGTGCTAATGGATGTCCTTTAATAGAAACAAGACTACAAGATGGCACTCAGAAAATACCGAAAGGCTCTACGCTACTTAGATATCTGCTGGGAGAAAGACGGGATCGATGAAGGTGATGTCTATTTTCTTTGCTCTACATGGTATCATCTTTCACTTATTAAGTAGTATGAATCCTAACGCACCATGGTCGTTCTATGTATATTATGTTGTGGCTTTGCAGAGAAGACTTCAAGTTTGCGGAAGACAAAATCTCAGATATTCACAAATAGCTCTGTAAGCTTCATTCTTCACTCTTTGACTGAATCCATCAATTGTTGGGCACTATATTTACTTTCTAAATACCATGTTAGAAAATAACTTTATTCTTATCTTGTCCGTCAACTTGTAATTTGGACTGATGGTAGTCATCTTACAACATTTTTTCTAATACTTGGTAAGTTATGTTGCTTTAGGCTTGTAAACTGAAACTAGGGGATCTTAAAGGTGCACTGTTGGACACAGAGTTTGCTATGCGTGATGGGGAAAACAATGTGAAAGCCTTGTTTCGCCAAGGCCAGGTTAGTATCTCTCCTTGGTAATAGTTTTTGATCCCTTGGATGCTGTCGGCTTTGGTGCATACTTGGTCTGAGTTCATCATGTCAAGGGAAAAAAATGTTTAGATGCATAACCATAGACCTTCCTTAAAAGCTACCTTTACGGGTTTGCTACTTGGTTATGTTTTTTATGCTCTGCACTTTTGGTCCATTCAAGCACATTACGGTCCTAATGATTTCCAAAACTTTCTGCAGGCAAACATGGCACTTAATGATGTTGATGCTGCTGCTGAAAGCTTCAAGAAAGCTTTGCAATTGGAGCCAAATGATGGTTAGTGGTGAACCTTGATTTGGCTACAATCGTTTCATTTCCCCTTTTTTGAACTTTTTGAATGCGAAATGGGATTGACTAGATCAAGGCAGCTTGTATCGTTATGTTGTTGATGTTGTTAATTTGTGGAACTTCTCGAGACTTTTTTTTACGACTTCTGCAATATATTGTGTTTCAGGTGGAATAAAGAAAGAGCTTGCTGCTGCTATGAAAAAGGTTAGCAAATAAAATCGAATTACTCCCATCTTGTAGCATTACATATTTTACAAAACAAATCTGTTTATGCAATAAAACTTGATGAGCAGATCAATGATCGGCGCAATGAGGAGAGGAGGCGATACCGTAAGATGTTCCAATCAGACACCACTGGTACGTTTTGTCTGTCGGCTCTTTGGCATGCTTTTATTCTTGTCATGTCTTGAGATGGATACCTGATGTTATCTGGGAATGCGCAATGCAGGTGCAGATAACCAATGATAGTTAAGAGCTTCAATTGTCTTTTTTGCCATTTCGTATTGAGATAGTGTTGCTTGGTTCAGGCTTTATTGATTAGGATCTCTTTACCTAGGTATGGGTTTTCCAGCTTATGAAATCGCAGACGAATAATGAAACCGTAGCCCTTTATCGTAGGTGTCATGTTGATTTAACTAAATCTTCCTCGGGTTTCAACGGAAGCAGAGGAAGAATTCCAGCAAAACTCAAACTGTACAAAAATCCGAGGCTTGAACCAATTCTTGATTCTAATGAGGCTTTTCATACATAGGAAATTTAGACCCAGACTGATCAATTCCTTCTGTCTTTCTTACAGAATTTGGTATAAAATGTAGAATCTTGACTTGGTATGAAAATTTTATAAAGCCTGCTGTTCTTTTAGCACTAGTTGGCCATGAATTATATAAGGCCTGCTTCTATTCTTTTAGCACTTATTCAGGTCATTTGGGTTAGGTTATTTCAGGTTCAAGTTAGACGAGTTTGGGCAGAATAATAAATTTTTCCTTTCTTTTATGTTAAATCGAATTCGAGTTGGAATTGAAATTTTCAAGTCAATTTTAGACATACACCTTGGATAATAATGAACATTTAAGACCTTATATAACTAATATAATCATACAAGGTGGAAAAGCAGCTTGCCTACTATCAACGTTTCTATACAGTTTTACATACATATACCATAACAATGAAAACAGCTGCCACACAAAACGCAACACGAGTAGTGCCCCCGTTACATACATACATACATACATGCTACTCAATCACATCCACAGTCAGAAGTCTGAAACCACATTCCTCTTCTGTAAAAAACCTAGTGTAGCCTTCTTAACACATGATTCATATTTACAGCTATTTTCAGTAACGGCAAGGGGAAGGGCATAAACATGTGTTACCGATCATAGAAACTAAGTTCCTTCCCGTAAAAGTTCAACAGTTGCTACCTGCCTCACACGTTGCATAAGTTGCCTTCTGCGATAGATGCCGACCAAACGCAGGATGAGTACCAGAGTAATGGCCGAAAAATCAAACACTCTTCCGATTCCAACGCCCCCTGCAAACATCATATTCTAATGTAACAATAATCATCAAATCGTCTCCTACGGTTGATAAGTGTCTCAGTTTTAAAAGAGGATACCTGTTGGAAGGAAATCAAAAGGTGTGGCTCTGTAGATGATACTTAATAGCATCTGCAAACATGACAGATAGATGAAAAGAGTTTTAAAAAGCAGTAAAAACAGTCATGAGGCTTGTTTTAGTGACATGACCAACTCATTCAACGTAAATACGCATGATGCCTATTTTGACCGATACATTTACAGAAGAAAAGGAAATTTCTGGTAAATATTGAATCAGCTTAACTGCAAAAAGGCGCATCTCGGCAATATATGTGTCATTTGCATCAGGATCCATCAATCCTCGGAATATTTTCTTCATGAAGAATGGTAACTGACGTAGTTTCTGCTAAGAAGAGAAGGAAAAGAAATGTTAGTGGCCTGCTTGCAATGAACAAAACATTCACATAATGTGGCGAAAAATAAACAACAAAATCACTTTGCAAACTCAACCTATTAAAGGCTAAAGACTAGCAGAAATACCTGAATGTATCCGAGCGCACCTCCTACAAAGAGAAGGTTATACCTCTGTACGCTTTTAAGTACCTGAGTAACTTCTTGGTCCTGCTGTTGCTGCAGCGATGCCTCGGGCATCAAGTTAACAATCTTGCAAGCACACATGGGGCACTTGCATGGCATAGATGCTGATGAATAGTTCCAGAATTGCAAAATGCAACTGCCTGCCAACACCAGAAAGGAGTGGGGACAAGTTGAAAGAACCGAATTGAGGAAAGTTGATTCAAGATCATATATGTATATCGTTCCCTGATCAGGAGTATTTATGGACAAATAACTCAACCCTTTACTCCAAAAGCAAGTCCGATTTTGCTATAGCAATAACTACGTCAAATGAACAAGCTTTTGGTAGAAAAATGACAGCAATGTCAAACACAGAACGCAGCAACAACTCAGTTAAATACAAACAGCGCAAACGCCAAACTCTGTGACACCTCCCCTTCCTCCTATGATCCGTAAGTTGTGGTAAATTTCTAGCATCTAATCATGTTCACATGATTGAATGTCAATCCCATTAAGTTACACGGACTCGAATGTATCTGACATCAGCATGGTTAGAATTTTTAAAAATTTTCCGTGTATTTGAAAGATCTTGGAGGCCCATGGTCATATCTTTATATCCATATGTCTAAAAATGTGTCGAACGCGGATGCTTCAAGAAGAAATGAAGAGTCCAAGCAAGAGAACCAATATATATAAAGAAAAGGAAACAAATCCTCGCTGAAAATGCTCCTACATTGTAACTTATACGAGAAAGAAATATGCAGGCAAAGGTCCCATAAAAAGCGTCCCCCTTCTCTATAATTCTTTAAAAAGTTCTTTTTTTTAAAAAAAAAAAAAAAGGAGAAAGCAATGAGGCAAAGGAAACTTGTTTCCTAGTAGCACGGATTCTTTTCTTCAAGCAATGTACCACCTTATTCATGCCGCAAACAGGACATTAGCCCATAAATAATATGACAGCAAATTTAATATTCGAGCTTGAAATTTTAAGATCACATAATGTCTATACTATGTATGTATTTTCTCCGAATTTTATCTTGGTTTAAGTCTTCTCATGCATGTCATGTCCGGTGATTATTAGTTTGGAAGCTGATCTTGGTTATCAAAAAAAATTTTGTTTGAGAATGGTTTCCTACAGGTAGCTTTCTATGAATTCAAGATGTTAAGTAATACGAGAAAAACTCTGATGAAAAAAAATATATATATATATATATATATTCACGAATCTTAATTCATGCTTGCAACTAAAATTTGAACATCACTTGCAAATTTCATGGCACAAACCCTATTTCCTTTGAAAATTTTCTCAAGGACCAAACCTAAGACATGTAACATCCAAATAAAAAGAAGAAGGAAATAGAAGAATTACCACAATACCAATGGCCACAATTGGATCGACAAGGAACGGTGAAAGAACCAAAGCAAATTGGGCAGCAATCATCATCGGGAGGGGTTTCTGTAAACCTCTTATTCCCTCTAGATTCCTCAAAGTTTCTTTCTTTTACCTCTGTTTCCATTATCCTCTCTGTTCTTTCTTTCTTTCGTTTTTCTTTTTCTTTCCGCTTTCAAAATGTCTTGCGCAAGATATTTTCCACCACTTTCTCAGGAAAATGCGGCGTGCTAAATGTAAGGAGTGTAAAAATGTAAAATGCGTGCCCGTCCATAGATATATTCCCGAGTTTCCGCTTAGAATCGCGTAAGAACTGTTTTGGCCTTTTGGTAGGCAATGCCAAATCTGCTCTTTCTTTTCCATTATTTTTTAGTATTTGCATAATTTAATCCTTTGGCGGATTTTTTACTATGGTCAATTTTTTATACAATTGCTTAAAAGTAATTATAATTCTTCTCGATCTTTATATAGAAAGATAAATGCAATTCAGTACGCTCAAATTTATGTCATCCTACATTGACAGCAATGTCGATGCCAACATATATACTATATACTATATGATATATATTAGTTTTTGTTTGTTTATATCATTCTCATCTATGAGTAGCACGTTGTCAATTGTGATCCTCGCCAATATATGCAATACTCAAAAAATGGAGTGTCTCTATTTACCTCATCAAAGGTAGTTGTTTAGTCTGTCCCTTTCATGAAGCACATGTGGAGCCTTATCAAACCCACATTAGTCCTTTTGCTTCTCTTTTCCACCTAGCTAGAAAGGATATCTTGTATCTCATATAAGATAGATCACAACTAGTCCCAGTGCCAAGGTTTGGTGCCAAGGCAGTCAACCTTGCTTATAAATTCCCTTCATTAGCCTTAAAAGAAGGGCTTTCTTCTACTTCAGAAACTTTTCTTCTTAATGATGGAATTTTAATCTATCTTCTTACTGAGTGGCTTTCAGCACTTCACCCCCGTATGAACAACCATTCTCCATCATCTTCTTTTGGCCTCAACAATTTATGCAGTGACATTTATGACATGACTCATCTGAAGTGATCATCCCCCAAAATCCTATTGCAATCACTAATCCCACCACCCAACACACTAGCCAAACCAACAATCCCCAACCGACATGCCTTTACAACGATGCATATGAAAATTGTACCACCAGCAAATTAGGCATCACACTCTATCCCCCTCCCCAAATATGCGTGATATCAACTTCGATGAAACTCTAATAAAATGGAAAAACAAATATTTGAGATAAATATCAATTTTATACATGAACTTTTGTAATGCCTCAAAAATTCTAAAATGACACGTGACATAATTTCGGGCTTGAATATTGATGAGAAAATTTATAGAATGACTTAGATGAGACTTTTATGAAAGAAATTTGATATTGGAGATAGAAGCATGTGAAAAGAATCGCTAAAGTGAAAATATAACAAGAAAAAGACTAAATTGCAAATTTTGAAAACTACAAGGACTATTAATTATTGTGGATTATTTGACATGAAATGGATTATAATGTGATTTGGTGTGATGAAAATCACTTTTGGGATTAAATTGGAAAATTTAAATAGTACAAGGACTAAATTATAATTTTCTCATTTTTGTTGGAAAAAGAGTCAAAGTGAGATTTTCATTACTCATGGAGTTATAATGAAGATTTATGATGAATTATGAACTTAAGTTTGTCTACGTATTGAATTTTGAGAAGAAGTCCCTAAAAAGGGACAAAATAATAATTTTGTTGAAAAAAGATAATTTAGTCAATTCTCAAGTCTTCAATAATGGAAATAACATTTAAATATGATATTTGGTATATTGAATTAATGGAAACATGCACCCAAAGCCCATTGTTGGTATTTTAAAGATGGAAAAGAAACCCATCAACTCATTCTCTTCTTTTCTAACGATAGCAGTAAAAAACATGGAAGCTTCCACTTACTTCTTCCATTTACTTGCTTATGTCATTAATTAATCTCAAAATTTCCATTATCCACATTAAGATTTTGATAAAACCTCTACGAAAACTACTTCCTAAACTACTCATCATCATCATCATCAATTTTACCAATTTCAGCTTAGAGTTTATGGAGCTTTTGTGAGAGAAGATGAAGCTAGAGTAAGAAAGCTTTAATAATGGTAAAAAATGGTTTCCTACACCTCCATTAATTGATATTTGTTGAGAAATGATGTGAAAAAGCTTAGAAAAAGTTTATATTAATTATTGGTTATATTTTTGGTTTATGAAAAATGAGGAAATGGTGGTTAGCGAATGTTTAAGCTTGATTTATGGTGGAATAAAACTTGTGGAGGCTTGATTTTGTGTTGTAAAGCATCCATTAAATATAATGGATACTCGTCCTTTTCTTAAGTTATTAAGCTTAGGTTATAAAGTAATATTGTAATTAAGTGTTTAATTTTGTTAATAATAATGTGAAATTGATGTGTATAATAAAAATCTAAAATGTAGAAGCACTACAAGAAAACAGACATTTAGCGGCGTTTTTAGTGGCGTTTTAATGAAAAACGCCGTAAAAATTATACATTAGCGTTTGAAACAAAACGCGCTAAAAACTGAGCAATAGTGGCGTTTTTATCCAAAACGCCACTAAAAACTGAGAAATAGTGGCGTTTTTTTCAAAATGCTGCAAAAAATTGAGATATAGTGGCACTTTTGTTCCAAACGCCACAAAAGGTTGAGCTATAGTGGCGGTTTTGTAAAAGTGCCGCTAATATTTATTATTTTAACTACTCTATTTTGTTATCCCCGAAATGCCTTAGTATTTTTCCAAAATTAGTTCCCCCTCCCCAAAATCAAACTTAATCAACTACTTTTTAATGCATTGATTTTTATTTTGAATCTTATAAAATTTAATCTAACTTAAATATTAAAACTTTACGTCTCAAATTACAAATTCAACTTGAATTGAGTTTTTACAATATCAATTGAATCATATTAAATTAGGGACATAACTACGGGGTTGAAAGGATTTCGCCCCTAAAATAATTTTTTTCATTTAAACCCTACCATATACAGACTAAATCCTTATAAGGGTCTAATTAAACCCTACATAAACATTAAAACTCTAAACCCTAAAAATAAATTATAAATGGAAAATTATGGGGACTTATACTGTTCCAATATGAAAATGATCATCAGATTGCATTTTCACTTACAACTAAATTTTTGCCCCTAAATGCTAATCCCAAAACCTTAAACTACTTTAAACCCTAAAATATGAAGCCTAGCCCTTAAATCATAAACCCATGACCGCCTAACCCCTAAATCATAACCCATGATCTAAACTATAAACCTTTTAAACCCTAAACTCTAAAGCAATATCCTAAAACCTTAAACTACCTTAAACCCTAAAATATAAACCCTAACCCCCTAAATCATAACCCATGACCTATAAACCTTTTAAACCCTAAAATTGATCCAAACTCTAAAAACTAAATCCTTAAACCTTTATACGTAAAATTATAAACCCTAAATTTGTAAACCCTAAATTTGTAAACCCTTAAAACAAATTTCACAAACAATAAAAGAGGAAAAAAAGTGAAATGGCAAAATGATGCATTTCACAAATGGATGACTAATATATCAAAATGTTAATTGATCTCCTTTTCAATTCAACATATATTTCATGTTTACTTTTAGATTTATGAAAAAAATTATTTTGGAATTCATAATTATCTCTCTTAAATTATGGTTAGCAATATTCTAATTTAGTTCTTTGAAAACATTTTATTTGAGTTATCGAATAACAAGTGTCTTAACAATCATATTCTTCTATCATTTTAGTTGTTAGCTTTGGGCATTAAAATTTGGCTATCTAGATTAGGGTATAACGTGAATCAAATTTTAATTAAGTTAAACAATAGATAAAAACGCCACTAATATGCATTAAAAAGATATTAGAACGCTACCGTTTAATGCTGTGTAATTAGTGGCGTTTTCTACAAAATGCCGCAAAATGTTAGCCTTTAGCGGCGTTTTTATTCAAAACGCCACAAATGTGTATCACGAGTCCAAAAAACGACGCCGTATTATCCTTGTTTTTAGTGGCGTTTTTCCAAAATGCCGCAATAGGTCATACATTAGCAGCAAAACGGCACCGTTCTATGTTTTGTTTTTAGTGGCGCTTTTTACAAACGCCACAAAAATGTATTACGAGTTGAAGAAACGACACCGTTTATCCTTGTTATTGGTGGCGCTTTGACAAAAACGCCGTAAATTTGTGTTATCTGTTTTCTAAACGGCGCCGTTTTATTCTTTGTTTTTAGTGGCGCTTTATATAAAACGCCGCAAAATTGTATTCAAGTTTCAGTAAACGACACCGTTTTGGCAATGTTATTAATGGCGCTTGGTTCCAAACGCCGCAATAAGCTATATATTACCGGCGTTTTATCCGGAAGCGCCACAAATATGAGTTAAATGTTTACAAAACGTCTGCGTTTTGTTATTTGTTTTTAGTGGCGTTTTATTAGAAACGCCGCAAATTGATTCAGTTTTACGAAAACGTCGTCGTTTTTTTCTATCTAGTATATCCATAACCCTAAACTCGAAATAACTTAGTTTTCCCCCACCCAAATTTCCCCAAATCCCTAACTTTTCCCCTAATCCCTAAATATTTCCCCAAATCAAAATCGAAATATCCTTCTGCCGTTGAAGACTCCGACTGCCGTTGAAGACTCCAAGTGGACGACCTGCTGCATCGCCGTCTCCTCTACTGCGACCGTCACTTTCGCTCTTCTCTGCCACAACCAATCGGTAACTTTCAGTACTTGTTTTATAACTTTCCCTCTTATTCAATTCCAAAAATCTTGCTTTATAATTTTAGTTTAACGATAAAATTGAATTTTGAACAATAAAAAATGTTTTTGTACTCAAATTGGTGGTCAAAATGGTCACAGTCATCTATTCTTAGTTCGATCGATCGAACTGTCAATTTATTTTCAATTAAATAATTTGTTATAATTCTATAAATTTTAAAAATTTATAAAATCTGGTTCAATCATCAACCAATCAAATTTTATCCCAATTCATATGGGTTCTTTCCCTTACTTTGGATCGGTATACTATACTATTTCTGACCCAATTTATTGATCAGCTGGTTAGGTCCGATTTTCACAACATAGACAATTAATGGTATTTATTTCTCCTTCAAATGGGAAAAAATTGTTTATTTTGTTGACGATGGTTTAGATTTTAGGATTTAGGTTTGAATATGTTTTGATTATCAATTTAATTGTATTTTGTAATGATTTATATTTTGATTATAATTATTTGAATGTGCTATTTAGTTCCAAACGGGATTGTACTGGTAATATCTCAAAAAAAAATATTTATTTTAAGTTTTGCTTTTTATAATCGAGCAAGGGAATGAAGTTACTTGAAATCAAAATATTTTAAATTAATTTTATAAATTTATGCTTTGATGTATGTGAAAAATAAAATAGAATAAAATAAATAAAAATAAAGAACACATAAATTTTACGTGAAACCCTTTCGGAAAAAAACCACGGGCGAGGAGAAGAAAATTCACTATGTCGAAAAAATTTTTACTCAAATACAAGAGGAATAGACTATGTCTATTTATAGGCTTGCAAAGCCATATTCTAGTAGGATTGAAACACCTTATCCTAATCAATATAAAATAGATGGAGTTTAATAAGGTTTAAAACCTTATTCTAAAATAAAATAAAAGAAGTCTAGTTCTATATGGATTTTACTTTTATTTTATTTTCCATCGTATTTTATTTAAATAAGAATTTGGGTCACTTAATTCTAACAATCTCCACCTTGACACAAATTCTCAATGAACAAGTTCTTCATCGCGAACTTTCAATAAACAAGTTCTTCACCTCTTCCAAAAACCCCTTAAGGGTTTAACTTCAACAATGAACACCAACCAAGTCTAAGCAATGCTCAAACTTGGTTATAGGAAGTGACTTAGTCATCATATCTGCAGGATTTTCATGAGTGCTAATTTTGCTCACAACAATATCACCACGAGCAATAATATCACGAACAAAATGATACCGAATATCAATGTGTTTTGTTCTCTCATGAAACATTTGATCTTTTGTAAGAAAGATGGCACTCTGATTGTCACAAAATCTTGTGCTGATTTGAAGGTCTTCATTGAGTTTACTAAATAGTCCCTTCAACCAAATAGCTTCTTTACAAGCCTCAAGAATCGCCATGTACTCAAACTTCATTGGTAGACAAAGCGATGTAGCTTGCAAAGTGGCTTTCAACTAATTGCACAACCTCCGATTGTAAAGACGTAACTTTGTGAGAGATCTTCTTCTATCAAGGTCTCCAGCAAAATCAGCATCAACATACCCTATAACTCCATCTTTAGTTCTTCCAAACTGTAAGCAAACATTAGTAGTGCCTCGTAAGTATCTTAAAATCCATCGAATCGCTTTCCGGTGTTCTTTACCGATTCGCCATGTATCGCGCTAAGCTGCCGATCGTGCATATGATAAATCGGGCGTGAACAAACCATAGCATACATGAGAGATCCTCTGCACTAGAGTATGGAACATGTGACATGTACTCAATCTCATTATCGATTGAGGAGATAAGGCCGATGAAAGTCTGAAATGGTCGCTAAAGGAGTACTAACAGCTTAGCACTCTGCATATTGAACACAAAAAGAACTTTCTCAATGTACCCTTTCGACTTAGGTACAATTTACTTGCTTTTCTATCTCGAGAATCTCCATACCAAGTATCTTCTTTGCTGGTCCTAAATCTTTCATCTCAAATTCTTCACTTAGTTGGGCTTTAACCTTTCTTATCTCTCTTTATCTTTTCTTGCTATCAACATGTCATCAACATAAAGAAGTAGATACACAAAATAACCATCACTGTTTTTCTTAAAGTAGACACAACTGTCAAAACTACTTCTTTTGAAATCATGAGAAGTCATAAAGGAATCAAACCTCTTGTACCACTTGTCTTGGTGATCTGTTTCAAATCAGAAAGGGACTTTTTCAGCAAGCAAACATAGTCCTCTTTTTCGAGATTATAAAACCCTCTGGTTGTTGCATGTAAATATCTTCCTCAAGTTCTCCATGCAAAAATGCAGTTTTTACATCTAACTGCTCAAGCTCCAAATCATGCATGGCAACAATACCAAGCAAAGCTCGAATCGAACTATGCTTAACAACCGGAGAGAACACATCTGAAGTCCACTCCTGGAATTTGACTGTAACCCTTTGCAACAAGCCTTGCTTTATATCTGGGTTCTTCAACTCCTGGAGTCCCTTCTTTCTTTTTAAACACCCATTTACAACGAACAGCCTTTTTACCTTTAGGAAGTTTTACAAGATCCCATGTTACTGTTTTTGTGGAGTGATTCCATCTCCTCTTGCATAGCAAACATCCACTTTTCTGAGTCTTCACAGCTAATCGCCTCAGAATAATTAAATGGCTCTTGATTCGCATCTATATCTTCAGCCACATTTAAAGCATAAGCAACTAGATCAACCTCGGCATACTTCTTTGGAGGTTTAATTTCTCTTCTTGTCCTGTTTTTGGCGATAGAGTATTGCGGTGAAGAAGCAACTCTATTCTCAATTTTGTCTTGGCTTGAGGAGTTGATTCGTATTAATCGATGCTCCACTTGCTTTTGGTTTTCTTTATTGGAAGAGTCTTTAAGAGATAAGTTAGGTAGCATAGCGCTTTCATCAAAAACAACATCTCTGCTAATCACAACTTTTCTATTTTCAGGACACCATAACTTATAGCCTTTACACCACTTTATAACCAAGAAAACGCATTTAATGGATCTCGGTTCCAATTTTCCATTATCAACATGAGCATCGCAGGACACCCAAAAATCTTTAAATCGAATAATTAGCGGGATTACGGACCATACCTCTTGTGGAGTCTTTTTCTCAATGGCAGCGGATGGAGATCGGTTGATCAAAAACATGCGATGAGAGGTCGCTACGCCCAAAATGACTTCGGTAAGTTGGCATTTGACAACATACATCGAACCTTCTCCATGATCGTTCATTCATTCGCTTCGCAACACCGCTTTCTTTGTGGAGTATGACGAATCGTCAAGTGTCTCATGATCCCTCGACTTGCACAATCTATTAAACTTATCGAGCGAACTCTAAGCCATTGTGCATGCAGGAGGTATTTTATCTGCTTTTCCGTCTGTTTTTCAATCATAATTTTCCAAGACTTAAATATGGAAAACACATCGCTTTTACGCTTGGGAAGAACGCCCAAACTTTTCGGAAAAATCATCAATAAAGGTTAGCATATAATTAGCTCCACCTCTCGAAGGCACTCTGGGCGGCCCCACGATCGAATGGATATACTCCAACGTTTCCTTCGTGTTATGGATTCTTCTAGTGAATCGAACTCTCTTTGCTTCCCAAAACACAAAGTGCTCACAGAAATTCAGTTTGCAAATTCCTTGCCCATTAAGAAGTCCTCTTTTGCTTAATTACGCCATGCCATTCTCACTCATATGCCCTAGGCGCATATGCCAAAGTTTAGTAATATCATCATCGACAAGGAAGAGGAAGCGACAATTGCATCACCAAGATATGATAGAACCTCAGAAAATATATAACTTGGCAATCTTTCTTTGCCCTTTCATCACAACAAGGGACCCTTTGAAATCTTTAAAACCCCACTTTCACTGTGTATCTGCCCTTTTGAATCAAGAGTACTCAACGAAATTAAATTTCTTTTCAATTCGGAACATGCCGCACGTCACTAAGTGTTCGACAACTCCATCAAACATCTTAACTTTAATTGTTCCAACACTGCGATTTTACATGAAGCATTATTTCCCATCAAAACAACACCTTGAATCTTCGTTTCATAAGTTGTAAACCAATCCGGATTGGGACTCATGTGGAAGGTGCAGCTGAATCAAGTATCCACTCCCGCTTACTTTAGAATCATTGATGAAGCAACTAGAAGTTCACCATCACTGTAGTCTTCTACAACATCGCCTTCACCGAATTTTAATTTTGTTTTCCTTTTGATTCGCAGCCTCCTTTTAATCTTATTTTGTAGCTTATAGCACTCAGATTTAATGTGCCCTTTCTTCTTGCGAAGTTGCAAGTTTTACCTCTGTTTGAAGATTTCGATCTACCCTTAGATTTACCACGAGGATTCCGTTCCTGTGTTCTACCACGATCATCATCAACATTCCGGTCTTGTCTCCCACGAACAATGAGACCCTCTCCCTGAGAGTTGGGTTTAACCACAAGATGCTTCATCTTATCATACGAGGTTAAAGAATCATAAACCTCATCAACTGTGAGAGACTCGCGGCTATATAAAATCGTGTCTCTAAAGGTTGAATAAGACGGGGGCAACGAACAAAGTAGAATCAACCCTAGATCTTCCTTATCATACTGAACCTCCATGGCCTCCAAGGTTGAGAGAATTTCTTTAAACACTGTTAAGTGTTCGTGTACAGACGCACCTTCCTCCAAACGATGAGCATAAAGACGCTGCTTCATATGCAACTTGCTTGTTAGAGTTTTCGACATACATATTTGTTCTAGCCTCTTCCATAATGCAGCAGCAGTTTTCTCTTTCATCACATCCTGCAAAATTTCGTTGGACAAATGCAGATGTAATTGTGTTAATGCCTTTCGATCCTTACGCTTCTTCTCTTCATCTGTTAATGTCGAAGGCATCTTATCTATCCCTAGCAGGGCATCCTCTAGATCCATCTGTGCAAGAACTGCTTGCATCTTAATTTGCCACAACGCAAATCTGGTGTTGCGATCCAACAGCGGAATTTCATACTTCAAAGACGCCATTACCGTGATCGAGATGAATAACCCGGAAGCTCTGATACCAATTTGTGAAAAATAAAATAGAATAAAATAAATAAAAATAAAAATAAAGAACACATAAATTTTACGTGGAAACCCTTTCGGGAAAAAAACCACGGGCAGAGGAGAAGAAAATTCACTATGTCGAAAAATTTTTTACTCAAATACAAGAGGAATAGACTATGTCTATTTATAGGCTTGCAAAGCCATATTCTAGTAGGATTGAAACACCTTATCCTAATCAATATAAAATAGATGGAGTTTAATAAGGTTTAAAAACCTTATTCTAAAATAAAATAAAAGAAGTCTAGTTCTATATGGATTTTACTTTTATTTTATTTTCCATCGTATTTTATTTAAATAAGAATTTGGGTCACTTAATTCTAACAATGTATTATCAGTGCACACTACAGCAAAACATTTGCAACAACTGCTGCATATTTTTGGGCTGAGAAGTTTATTTTGACTGAATTATATCACAAAACTGACATGAAGTTTTACTAAGGAAATGTCATTGTCTTTCAATTCTCCATCACTTGATCTTGAACATTGACTGGATTACTCACATTATGCCTTATATCAATTTTCAATTTAGGTGGTTGTAGTTTGAAGATGATCTATTTTGGTACAAATTAGTTGGATTTTGCTGACATTTAATTTTTAAACTTTTCGAGGTCATTCTTACATATCTGCTTTACGAGGCGCAAGTAAGTTTTTACTTAATTACTTTTACATTTATGTTCGTGTATTGAATCTAATTTGATAAATCAATGCATTCCAGGAGCAATTGAAAAATGATCAGCCATTCAGATTGATAATTTTGTATCGGTTTGTTAGCATCCTTATCAAGTATCAAATGCCTATCTCATTACTTCTTGCACAATCGCAGTTGGTTATATAATTCCTTCTTGTTTGGGTTATTCATCAAGATTTACTTAGAAACTGTTCTATTTTACAATATTAACTAATGTACTAAACTTCATGATACCGAGTACATTACCAAATTAATATATCATAGTATTTGAATTAATTTTGTACAAAAATATTTTTTGATTGCTTTTAACCAAAACTTAATTTTTCTTCCTATTTTTGTACTATGACGATTGTTAATAAATTTAATTATTACTATAATAATTATATGAAGTAATATATATGAAGTAAAATTATATTGTATACTAAATATGGTACATATACTTTAATTCCTTGTGTTTTGACTTTTAGGATATAGTTCCATGTGTCTGTATTAGTGAATTAATGTTGTACGTATTTCAGTTACTGCTTCCTGCTCCTCCTGCAACTATTGGTTCAACTGAAGCTGCCATTTAATCTTCGAATTAATATTTGGTACTGCTATAGATAAAGTTTTTATATTTGCTTAAACTGAAATATATTTGGTGCTACTCTTATAATCTTACATCTGTTCTAGGTACTATCGAGCACCTGAATTAATATTTAGTGCAACTAAATACACCACAGCCATTGACATCTGTTCTAGGTACATGTTTCGTTGCTAAATTTTTTTCCTTATTTCTATGCATTTTCACTTTAAATTACTTAACAAATTTGCATTTGTGGTTGTTATAATTCGGCTCAAGTGAATTAAGTATGGTTGTTGGATGTGTTTTGGGTATGGTTTATTGTTGAATTACATTTTGACTGTAATTTGTTTATTTATTAGTTTGGAAAATGGCAGTGATGAGCTGTTAATTTGGTTGATGATAGATAAATGAATACATATGTACTTATGTCATGAATTTTGGTGATTTGGGATGTAAAGGTCAAATTGTTATATATATATATATATATATATATATATATATATATTGTATGTTCGGCTATGATATTTGACTATTTATGTTTGGTTTACGATGGCAAGAATGAATATGTTTTAACTGTTATATTGAAGTCATATTAAATGACCGAATATATATAAATTGATTTACTTGTGTATATGAAATTTCAGCATGATTTATAGCATATGAAATTGACATGTTTTGATTTGGCTAAATGACATGAAAAATGATTAATGTTAGTCAAGTGAGCAATGTATGAATTGGTTATGTTGCAAGTGAAATTTGGTTATTTAGATATGCTTGTCTGTGTATGTACAATTTTGCTTACTTAACCATGAGGTATAGTTCAACTTACAGTAATATGCGCATGTGGGATATCCTTTATGGGATAGAAAAACAAGCACACCCTTTATTTCATAACATTAATCAAATGTATGAATTGCAGCCCTTTAAATGTATGAATTACAGCCCTTTAAATAAACTTGAACCAGACCTGATTCTTGTAGCTTAATTATTATTTGAAGTATGAATAAGTATGAATAAGTTTTTATATTTGGTTCAACTTAATTATTATTTGATTCAACTTAAGTATGAATAAGTATGAATTAATTTTATTACCATGTAGCTTGCTTGTCCATTAAAATTACAACAATAGCTGACCTTCTCTCCAACCTTATTTTAAATATTTTAAAGATTCAAAGTATATAGGTTGGAAACTTTGACGGGTTGCCTTATATCGAGTGTAAGATATAATGGATCCTCCTAGGTGTAACAATGCCACGTATGATGAATCTTAAAAATTCAAAAGACTTGAAAAAGTTCTATCGAGCTCATTTACTATTGAATATTTATTACCATGTAGCTTGCTTGTCCATTAAAATTACAACAATAGTGACCTTCTCTCCAACCTTATTTTAAATATTTTAAAGATTCAAAGTATATAGGTTGGAAACTGACGGGTTGCCTTATATCGAAATATAAGATATAATGGATCCTCCTAGGTGTAACAACGCCACGCATGATGAATCTTAAAAATTCAAAAGACTTGGAAAAAGCATATATCATATAGTTTAAAGTTACATAATTTACATAACAACTTACATAACTCACAAAACTTACATAATTTACATAACTCACATAACGTACATAACAACTTACATAACTTAACTAATACATATAGTTTAATCTAATAATTTCCTTAAAAGCATATAGTTTAAAGTTCAAATTTCATAACTTACATAATCTACATAGCTTACATAAAACATAAAAATATATCATATCAAGACTTACATAATAAACAACTTACCCGTGTAACTTATTGCCAACTTTAGACTTCAACAACTACGAAATGGATAGGACTTGGATGAATTTCTCAAGGGCAAGCAACGAGTATCAAAATGGAGTGCAATCTTTTTTAGATTTTGCATTTCACAATTCAAGCCAAGAGAATATGATTCTTTGCCCGTGTAAGAAGTGTGGCAATATCTATTGGCATTATCGTGAAGTTGTCTACGAACATCTAATTGTTGATGGCTTCATTCGGGGGTATAAAAATGGATTTTCCATGGAGAGTGTACACCTAGTGGAGCCTCTTCGACGATTAATCCGGGTTATCCTTATAGTGGTTATAGTCAGTATGTTAGAGAAGATGACATGGAAGGTATGATGCGGGATGCATTTAATATGCGGAGTGAAGGTTATCATTTCCACCAAACTATGTTGCATCCGATGATTATAATATCGGTGGGAATACTTTTATAGAAACAAGAAGTAGTGTACCGGATGAACAACCGAATGAAGAAGCGGCGAAATTCTACACGTTACTTGGTGAAATGAATGAAGAACTTTATGAGGGATCAAAATTTTTGAAAATGTCATTCTGTATTCGCCTTTTCCACTTAAAATGTTTGGGAGGGTAGATCGAAAACTCTTTGACAATGCTGTTAGAGCTTTTGAGAGAAATGTTCCCGTTTGCAAAAATCCCTCAATCATGTAAAGACATGAAGAAAGTGATAAAAGATTTGGGCCTTGGGTATAACAAAATTCATAGTTGCCCAAATGATGGCATGTTGTATTGGGGTGATAACAGTCTTGTCATGTTTGCGGTAAATCTCGTTGGATGAATAGAGATGCAGAAGATGTTAATGAGGATGAATATGGGCCACAGTCAATAAGGAAGCTGAACAAGATTTTGCGATATTTCCCGCTAATCCCAAGGCTTCAAAGGCTATTCATGTCGTCAAAGACAGCAGAGTTTATGATGTGGCATCATGATCAACGAACAGATGATGGATTATTAAGGCATCCTACAGATTCTTTAGCATGGAAATCATTTGACAATAAATTTCCAAGCTTTGCAAGTGATCCTCGGAGTGTAAGGCTCGGGTTAGCATCGGACGGATTTAATCCTTTTAAAATCATGAGCACCTTGTACAGTACTTAGCCTGTGGTCCTTGTTCCTTATAATTTGCCTCCATGGCTCTGCATGAAGCAATCTTGTTTGATATTATCTATGATTATCCCCGGAGAGAAAGGCCCTGGAAATGATATTGACATATATCTGTAGCCACTTATTGAAGAGTTAAAACAATTATGGGCGGGTGTTGAGACGTATGATGTATTGAAAAAGGAGAACTTTTACCTACATGCTGCTTTGCTGTGGACAATTAATGATTTCCCGGCATATGTGAATTTATCTGGTTGGAGTACCAGAGGACGTTATGTTTGTCCTTGTTGTGCTGCTCAAACGTGTTCACAGTGGTTATATAATGGGAAGAAGTTTTGCTATATGGGGCATCGTCGGTGGTTAGATGAAAATCATAGCTATAGATTTCAGAGGGCTTTATTTGACGGTACTGAAGAGTTGAAAAAAGCTCCTGAGCAGACCATTGGATCTGAAATCAAGCACGATGCACTTGAACAATTACGCAAGTAAGTTCTAGAATATGATAAATATTCATCTTTTTTTGATTTGTTTATTTTTTAACGAATTAAACATGTTTTTAACATAGTGAGTACAAACAAGTCTTAAGATTTCGTTCACGCTCACGAAGATTACAACATCGTGAGATTAATAGGTTTTTCGCAGAATCTTTTCATGAATGGTTAAGCCAAACGGTATGCAATTCAACATTTTATAGACAAATAATAATGTTTTCTCATAACATTTACAATTACTCAATTTACTTTTGATTCAATAGGTTTGGAGTGGGAATGTCATTAATGACGAAGTTAAGTGGCTTTCCCAAGGTCCGAATCGAGTAGTAAAAAGATATAGTGGCTTCATCATAAATGGATTCAGATTTCGTACCAAATATCGCGAGAGATTGAGGAGAACTCAAAATTGTGGAGTAGTTGTTAATTCTTTAATTACAAGTTACGCTAGTGCTAGGGACAGTAATCCTGTCGAGGGAAATATGGAGTATTACGGACTTCTAACCGACATTATTGAGTTGGATTACTATGGAAAATGGAAAGTTGTCTTATTTCGATGTGATTGGGCTGATGCTAATATCTTGCTCATGAATTAAAAATGATCATTTGGTTTTACAATGGTGAATTTCTCTCGATTAATTCACACAAGAGAACATTTGATAGACTAGCCGTATGTATTTTCTTCTCAAGTTAAACAAGTTTTTTACTCGAAAGATCCAATTGATGAGGGTTGGTACGTTGTACTCCGAAACACCCCTAGAGACTTGTTTGACATGGGGAATGGAAGTAGAGATGACATCGTTGAAAGATCAGAAACTTTGCCTTTTCCAGAACAAAACTTAAATGAAAATATCCCTAGTACTAGTACACAATTTCAATGGGTTCGTCAGGATGTGGACGAAGATATTTACGATTTATGATGTAGTAAGATTTTATGATTTTTTATTTATATGTAATGTTATAATTTTAACATTGGTCATGTTATATAATTTAACTATTTTATATTTACTATTGTTGTTATTTCTTACTAAAATTTTAACTATTTTATGTGTTGCAGGAAAAAGTAAGTACTTAAGAGATCTTAGTATTGTACAGAATACTACAAATTCGGAAGAAGTAAGTACTGAACAGCAGACAGTTGTTGGATCTTCAAGCGTGCCGGAGAACTTTGACAAGTCTGTGGAATTTCAAAGTAATGTTAAGTTTTTTTTACAAATTGTATTAAATTTTATTACTGATTTATTTTTAAATTTCAATATAGTAATAATATATTATTTTTCAGCTGAAAATGGTGGGACACGCAGAGGTCGAGGAGTACGCTCCTAACAGATTTAAATAACTTAAATTCTGTCGAGCGTGTCAAAGTAACTAGAAACAGCCATGGTCAGCCTGTTGGACAAGAAGCTCGACTTTAGCAGGCTATTTGGGCATTATAGCACGAAATGCCAATATGTTGCCCATCAACTACGAATCATGGCATAACATGCCTGACAGCAATAAAAATCAAGCTCTCTCTAATATTAAGGTAACAAAACGTTAATGTAATTTATAATACTTTGGTTTAGTTTCATTTATATTTAATTCCTAAACTTGTGTTTTTTAGGAGAGGTTTGCTTTCGAGGTCTCTGATACCTATATCAAGAAGGCATTGGGTAAAAAATGGAGAGACCATAAAAGTAGTTTGAAAAAAGAATATTTTAAAAAACCCATAAGCCTCGAAGAAAAGTTGCAAAATGTCCCACCGGGAATGCTGAGGTACCAATGGGAAAATGCGGTTCGATTTTGGAATTCGAAGAAAGGAGAGGTATTATGTACTTGCAAACTCTTATAAATTTTTTGGTTTATAGTATTTACTATATACATAATAATAATTTCATTATGTAGGACCGTGAGCGAGTTGGAACAAGCAGCAGGCAAAAACAAAAATTTACGCACACGGCAGGGTCGAGAAGTTTTTCTTGTGTAGCTGAGGCCGCGGTACTATGGATTTATTAATTCTATCAAGTATTAATGACTTTTTACTATTAAATAATATTTTTACTACTATATTGTAGGAAGCCTCGTCTGGTCAAAAGTTGGACGCCTTGACTTTTTGACATTACGCATGTGAAAAAGATGGAACTCGATGACATCCGAGGTTGCGAAAATTATGGTATATTTACTTAATAAAATTAGATTCATTATAAATATTTATAATATTTAATTATAATGTTATAATTAAATGCGTTTTATTAGTTTAATTTAAATAATGTTATGTTGTATTCCTTTTATTGTATATTTCGTTTCTAACTCTTTGGTGATTTTTAGGAGAAACTAAAAGATAAGAAGGCGAGTATGAAGCGATCGCTCAATCGATAGTTCTGTTAATTTTGAGGATATTGATAATGAAATTATTAATGAAGTTTTGGGTCCTGAAAGGTATGGTCGGGTTAGATTTCAAGGATCCGTGTTAACTTGACCCAATATTTTGGATCCACCTCGCACCAATACATGCCTTCCGGAGTCAAAGTCAAGTCAAGTTCGAGGCTAAAAGATCAGATAGTTCGAGATACAAGCTACCACAGATGAGCAAATTTCTCAACTTAGAGCGGAGGCAGCAGCAGGAGGCAGAGGCAACAACGAGGGAGTCGGAGCGAGCAGAAAATACAATGAACTCCACTCTGACTTGATCTATGATGACTATGTTCCAAAGAATTTCAAAATCCGCCATCTTAGACATTTGTTTTCTTGTAACTTTTAACATTATTGTAAAAATATTTTGAATATTCATTTACAATTTATATAATATATTTTTCGTATAATTTTGTATTATTTAAAGTTGCGAGTTTTGGTTGGATTTCATGGTATATTTATTGTTTTTGGTTGAATTTCTTGCAGGAGGGTTGGATATAGGTGCAAAAATACATATTGCAAAACTGGGCAAATTAGCGGCGTTTTTTATAAAAGCGCCACTAAAGGTCCCTGTCTTTAGTGGCGCTTTCTATAAAAACACCGCTAAAAGTCATGATCTTTAGCAGCGTTTTTTAAAAAGTGCCGCTAAAAGTCTTGGTCTTTAGCAGCATTTTTTTAAAAAAGCGCCGCTAAAAGTCCTGGTCTTTAGCGGCGTTTTTTCAAACAAGCGCTGCTAATTTTAGCGGCGTTAAATATAGCGACGTTTTTTGCGGCGCTTGGGAAAGCGCCGCTAAAGGCAAAAAAAAACGCCGCTAAAAGTCTGTTTTCCTGTAGTGAAGAAAAATTATGAGTGGCCATGTGATGTTTTGTTAATCAACTATGAGAAATTGAATTCTTGAGTGTCATGGAAAAATTCTAGGCATGTTATGGTATTAGTGAACATATATAAACCTTGTCACTAATATGAAAAGATTGAATAATGCCATTAGTTAAAATGTAAAATCGTGGTTAATTTCGACAATAGTTGATACAAGCTAAAATGTGAAAATGGCCATAATATGACAAGGGAAAATTGAACACTGGAAACTTTTATAAGGCCTAATTAACAATGTGAAATGAAATGTATATGTGAAGCCATTTGGGTGCCTAAAAGTGGTGTTAGGCAAAGGATTTGCTTACCTACATTATGAGCTCTGAAAACTGAAATAAAAGATTCTAAGCAACCATAAATTATGTTTATAACTGAAATGAATATACACATATCATGAGAAATGAAAATGACTACTAATTTTCATTTTAATGGCGTGAGCCATGTAAATTTCATTGATTTAGCACAAGCCACGTGATCTTTACTGAATTATGGTTTAGTGACAAATTTCATGAGAAGTTTGTACTGAAATTGAAAATTAAAATAAAGTAGAAAACTATACTAAAATTGATAATGATTTGATATTAAATCTTCTGATAAACTAAATTAATAATACAAAGCTCTGGTAGCTTAATGAGTTAGTTAGGATACAATTAACATGTTAATAGGAGACTTCTATTACTTTTGATAGGAGATGCGGTTTCGACCATGGTTTATCCTTCGGGCATAGTACTTTTGTTATTAGTACTTTAGTACTTCTGTTACTGGCACTTCTGTGCTTCTGTTATTGGCACTTTGGTGCGATACTGCTTTTATCTTCGAACACTAATGCTACAATATTTCTATTATTATGGTGTGTTGGTTGGTTAGTCCTGAGTATTCAACCTTTGTCTCTAAGTCTACTTAGGGCGTAATTAATTACAAACTGATTAATAAGATGGACCATGAACACAAGAAAATGAGTACCAATGATGTTACATAATAAAAAGCTAATAAGCTATATGAATTGTAAATAACTGAATGGAAATATAAGCCACTAAGAAAGTGGTGTAAATGGACGACTTAACAAATTGTGGTATGATTGAAAGCCTTAATGCGTTATTAAGGTGAGTTAATAATTGTATAAGATCTTAGGATGAAAATTGAAATTGAAAGTTAAATTCAAAAATGAATCAAATTTCAAAACTAGAGTATATGCATAATAAAAATGGTTAATAAATCATCAAGCTATAAATTGAGGCTTAACTTGAAAATTCACATGAAATGGTTAAATTAAGAACAATGTGGCTTAAATAAAATTAAAAATGATGATTCATCTAAAGGGCTCAAGGTTGTTAAAGACTTAGGATAAAGTTTGATTATCCTTATTACTTATTGAGCTTTATAGCTCACGCATTAGTTGTTTAAAATGCATAGGTACAAACTTGTTGAGAAGTTGCTATGATAGTTAGGGAATATCGCATCACCTAATGATCCTATAAGGTTGTTATTTTTAAATTTTAAAGTGAAATTTGTATTATATTAGTGGCATGTATACTAAGTCTCGTGATGACTACAAAGATTGTAATATGAATGGCATGTACTTAGGGCATCAACGTATATAAAAGTGTTTATTTCATATGTCAAATAGTGCTTGAAACTTGGGTCATAGTGTAGTGGTTGAAGGCATCATAAATTAGTTAAAGTTCAAGAATGTACAAAATTGTAAAAAGTTTCAATACCACTTGAGCGGCAGCCTAATGAAATTAATATTAACTACATTAATGGTTGAGCAGTGGCTTGAGCCGCCTAAGCAACTCCTTGGTGGAAAAAAGAACTAATAACTCCAATACCATCTAGGTGGGAACTATTGACGCTTGGGTGGCAACTTAACGTACTTTTACTCTTTTTGATTTTACTTATTTTCTTATAAATTCTTTAAGGGTTTAAGTAACCTTTAACAAATTAAGTAACATTCATATATTTTCCAAATTACCTAGTTCTTTTGTTTTAATTGGCACTATAAGAGTTTTTTTTACTTTGTTTTGAAAGCATAAAACTCATTTTGAATAGAATTTAAATAATTTTTTTTATTATTTTATAGAAAAAATGTTTTATCATTTATTTTCCTAAATTAAGTATTGGTTTTGCTCCGAAAATGTCCCGTTAGCGTCTTACGTACGTACCGACCATCGGAACAGGCGAGAGACGTTACAACTTTAGTATAATGTGCAATTTGATACATGAAACTTTGATTTTGATTCAACCATACACATTTAAAGAAATAGATACATACATTTATTTCATATCGGATTAATATAATTTTTGTATGCAATATATCAATATAAAATTGTACTAATTCGATAATGTTATTAGTAATTTGTGAAAATTGAATCAAATCAAAATTTCATGTATAAAATCATACAAAATCAAAGTTCATATATGACATTGCATATTTAATCAAAATTAATATATAATTTTGATATTTATCAATAAATATTTAAATATTAAACTTCGAGTAATATGACATTCTTCAAAATTGATAGAAACAAACTATATACAATTTAATTTTTATATAATTTAATATCAAAATAAAAAGCATCTAAATTAGATGTATATTAAAATAAATATTACTTGTTTATTTTTAAAGATTGTATATTTAATTTTTATATGTTGTAATATATAATATTAAAAATAAAAGAAGAATATTATACTATAAAATTAAAAGAAAGGATTGGTATGTGAAGGTAATGTTTACTTCACGTACAACGAATACGACTGCAGATTCAATGGCAGCATTAGGAAGAAATATTCCTCTTAGTTTGAGAATTTATAATGTTCCCCCTAAGATAATCGAGATGAAGATTCTACAAGACAGTATTAGTGTCTGATATAATTTCTGTTATGGCTAAATGTATTTAACTTCCTTAACTACTAAAAAAAATTTAAAAAAAGAAACGGGTTTAAGTTGAGTCAAGTCTAAATGGTTAGATCCTTAGCTTGACTTATAATATAAGAAGACCCAATTTTTTGTTTGAACACTTTTAAATATTAAATTGACTTTTGAATTTAAACGAATAACCTAATATATATATATATATATATATATATATATATTTTATATATGTTAAAGTAAATATTAAAGAATTATTATATCGTTTACTCCCAAAAGCACATTGCGTGATCTACGATAACGAACTTTTCTAATATTAGATTATTGCCAAACATGTCAATAAGTTGAAAAACAGGAAAAATATGGGAAAATAAAATAAAATAAAATAAAATAGGTAAAAACTAGTTATTAGTCCTTATACTTGAACGAAGTTTGAGATTTAGTCCCTACTTTAATATTTAATAATAAATTTAAAATTTAAATTATTTCAATTTATTCAATTTAAAAATTCTAGTTTAATTGTTGGCATAGATTTTTTTTTCTTTCAAAATTTGCCATCAATAAATCCATGCAAATCATACTAACTGCTAAAGAAATATATTATGGAATTAGGGTGAATTTGGATGAGTTGTATGTTTATTTGTGGTTAGTGTAAAAACAGCGGTGATGATGAGATTAGATACTGTAGTGTGAGATAAAAAAATAAACTAAACGCACTGTATTATACCCCACCACCCATTAAAATTTTTAAATAATTTTCTAATATTAAATTTGACACCTTAATTCAAGAAATACACATTATTTTTTTAAAAAAATTATATCTCATGTTTCTATTATAGAAAATAATGACCAAATATGTTTTCATTATTGAAAACAAAATTTTGTTTCTGTTTATCAAATATATTTTTAACTTTTAAAAATAAAAATAAAATTAATTTCTAAAATGAAAAATAGAAAATATTTTCAAAAGTAAGAAGGAGCCTTAATTTTTACTTTTTTAAGTATAAAAAAAAAATATTAAATTTTACTGAAATACAAGGACCAACTGTGTATTTTGACCAATCAAAATTTTCTTTTAAAATAAAGGAGAAAGTAACCATAAAGAAAAGTGAATGACTTTTGAGAAAATGTCAAAATAAACCTCTAAATTTCCTTTGTTTTTCAGTTTCTAAAAATTATTGCCTACCAACGTTTGAAAAGGTTATTAATTTGGCAGTTTCACACTCTTCCTTTCCCTATAAATTCCCTGTCTGCTCATCCTCCAATTGCATCAAACAAACACCCAAGTTTTCATCCACTTTCTTTTTGGTCTTAAAACTTGATTTTTTTCCAAAATGGGCTTCACATTTGCTCATCAAAGACTTGTTTTGGTGCTTGTTGCTGCTTCCATGGTGGGAGTAAGCTTAGCAAACAAGGAATGGGGGAGCTTGGGTTCCCATTCTCATCCTCATCATCCCCACAACCATACCAATGGCCCCAAAAGAATCATTGTTGGGGGATCCCAAAACTGGCATTTTGGTGTCAACTACACTGATTGGTCACTCAAAAATGGTCCCTTCTACATCAATGATACTCTAGGTAACTAAGACAATCCCAAACTTTCTTATTTCTCAAGTGTTTTTGGTTCAATTTTGATATCGTTCCCTCTGCCATACACAAATTTTATCTTTAGTCTTTATATTTTAATTTCACATAAGTTGGTCATCTATTTCTATAATATTAGTAGATAGTTCAAACAATATTGTTAACTAATTTAAATAAGATGCTAACGTGGACTATAAAATACAGGGACTTTTCTAAATTTAAGCATAGCAGGGACCAAAACCATAATTTGACCTTTTGCTAAATTTGAGCATTGCTTATGTTGACAATTTTTTTTTTTTGTATTGTTGGGAGGGATACTTTTTAAAAAAAAAATTAACATAAACTATTTGAATTAATTAATCATATTATAAAAATAAGTGGATCAAATTCTAAATTTGAGGGACCAAAACTATAATCTAACCCCTTTTTTCTTTACTAGCATTGCTCAATGTTCGTAATTTTTGAGCAGTATTCAAATATGATCCACCAAGCAACACCACATTTCCTCACAACGTATACTTGCTACCCCACTTAAAGAGCTTCCTCAACTGCAACTTAAGAAAAGCTAAGATGATTGCCAACCCAACTCAGGGAAGTGGTAATGGGTTCGAGTTCGTGTTGAAAAAGTGGAAGTCCTACTATTTTGCTTGCGGTGAACGTAATGGTTTCCATTGCAAGGTTGGCCTCATGAAATTCGCCGTAGTATCGCCGCTCCGTCGCCGCCATTGATGGATCACTTAAGCCTTCAGGGAAGATGCAATGCCTGTGTTTTCTTTCACGCCATTTTTGTTCACGACAACGTGTTGAATGTTGAGCCTCTGTTTTTTTAATATTGTCCAATAAGTTAGAGGTTTGGGATCTTAAGGTGCAATTCTGGCCATGTTATTTTGTCTTTTTGCAGTAATTTGTGATTTCTTTTTTACAAAGGAATACCATGTTTTGTGTTTTGTTAACATCTTGTTTTGGTTTCAATTTATTTCGTTTGGGATGTTTCATTTGTGTCTAGCAACATTCTTGACTTCACCTCGTATAAGCTAACATTGATTGGAATTGGATCTAATCGAAAATGTCAAGACCATCGACACTTATTTTGAGCAATGGTTAGAGCTTTCATCAAGTCCCTGGATTATATAGATTCAAACTCTTCCTCCTTTAATATTGTATTGATTAAAAAATGTTTAAAATAACTTGTAAATTTTTGAAGATTGTGAGTTTGAGCGGATTAAGACATCTAATATCTTCAGTTGAGTATAAATATAAATAATTTAAGATTTGAGGTTAAGAGTAAATTATAAAACGAGCTTATATTGAGAAGTTAGTTCATCTCCTTTAATTTTTCAAAATTTGATTCTTGTAACTTTACAAGAATTGAACAATTAGTCCAATTGTTTGACATTATTGAATCTTGCCATTAAATATGACATAGAAATTAACAATTCAATAATTTATATGTAAAAATTAACAAAATCAACAATTTAAATTAAAAGAATTGAACAAATATGAGACATTAAAGTAAAAGAAAGTCAATACTAAAATCCAATGAGAGTCAAAATTAAGATATTTCAAAAAAGAAAATAGATTATAAAATATATTGGTATTTATCTAATCACAAAGTTATACTATAATCAAAAGTACTTGTTTTTTGGGTCAAATATAATAAAAAAGTGCTTAAACCATGAATGAGGTAAAGAATGTTGATTCCCACCTAAAAGCCAAAAGCCATTCAATAAAAAAAATTTCAACTGGATTGACAGATGAAATTGATTGAATGAGAAATTTTCTAAGATTATTTCAATTTAATGAGAATTAAGATAATATAAGGTTATCTTTATCTTAATTATTATCTCGGTCTCAACAATATTATATTTAAAAAGTAAAATAGTTGAGGATACTAGTGGTTATATACCCCAAAAAATTTATCTTTTGTAATAATATTATTTAGCACATTATTGAATATGTTATAGTATTCAATTATTTGATTTATTTCGTTAGGATGTAAGATTATATTTGGTTCATTAGGTTGGATTGTAACAATTGTTCTTGTACCATAATTCGGATTGCATTTTGGTCCCTCTATTGGAAAAATGAGCAAAACAATTCCTATATGTTAGGTGTAGAAAAATACCCCGTCGGCTAAAATTGTGTTGTCAAATGCTTATTTTGGTGTTTTTTGTATAAGGTATAATAACAAATTTAACTCTTAACCTTTACATCTTTATGCAATTTGCCCCTACTCTTTTTATTTGAAGCAAATTGTCCTTCAATCTTTCATTTCTAATGTGACACTATTTTATCTAATATATCATATTAGAGGGTTTTTTACCTAAATAAATTTTAAAAAAAATTAAATACCTAAATAGGTTGTCAGTAGGATTATATACGAAAATGGTATTTTTTTTGGATTGCGCCTATCTGACAGGGGCTAGGGGTGAGTATTCGATCGAGTCGAGTCGAATCGAGTCAAAAAATTTCGAGTTAGTCGAGTTGACGAATCCTATTTTTGCAACCGAATTCAATTTGAAATTTTTTCAAATCGAGTCGAATCGAGTGAAAAAATTTCGAGTCGAGTCGAGTCAAGTTAAAGAATCCTATTATTTATACTCAATATTGCGTTTATATGGACCGATTATGTAACGCCCCAATTTTCGGGAATCCTGTGAATGTTGGCATAGGTTTAATTATGTTAGTGGGCCTCTAGAAGGCCCAAGCTTAAGATAGAACCCAATAATTTTAGTTAATTTTTGTTTCATAAGAAAAAGGGAGTGAAATTATGAAATAGGACCTATGTGAAAATGTTTGAAAATGCTATAGGCTAAATTGAAGTGGCCAAATAAATAGGAGTGCAAAATAGGAGGATTTGCATGACAAACCTCCCATTTTACATGAAGTGGCCAGCCATCATATTGTTGTAGACAAAATGTGCACTTGATATCCATAATTTATGGTACAAATTGATACAAATTGATAATAGGTTAGGTAAATGTTCCATGATAATGGGTTAGGTAAATGTTTCATGATAAGAATTTCATGTCTTTTGTATTAAAGAATTAAATGGATGAAATATGAAGTTTTATTAAAAGAAAAGGGTGAAAAGAACAAAGTTTTGTCCATCTTTGTTCATCATAGCTGAAAGTTAGAGAAGAGAAAGGAGAGGAGAAAGCTCTTGAGTGTTCGGTCACTTGGGGAAGAAAATTGAAGGTAAGTTCATGGTAGTTGCCTTCTATCTTGATGTTCATGAGTTCTTCTTGATTCTACCTTAACTCTTGAAGCATATTTTGGTTTTTAGTTGTGTTATGAGCATTTAGTCATGAATTAAAATGAAGGAAATGGTTGTTGTTTCATGTTCTTTTGATGAAAAAAATGGAAGATAGGTGAAGTTGAGCCAAACAAATGAGCATGCATGTGCCTTAGATGTTAAAGGGAAAAATCAGCTAACATGTTGTGCTTTAAAATAATGAAATGGAGATTATTATTAAGTAAAATCATAGATATGTGATGATTGATTGGTGATATACATGTTTAAATAACATGCATGCAAGGTATGTGTGAAAGAGTGATTTGGTAATAAATCTGCTTGGGACAGCAGCAGTAACGTGACTTTGGAAAATCACCATAAATTGTGGGAGATGAATTAGAAGCTGAATAAATTATGTAATTAAAGCTTAATGAGTCTAGTTTCAAATGGAATAAACAAGAACATATTTTTAATTCTGTACAATGAGAAATTTGATTCGTAATGAAGAGTGGTCAGATTAGTTAAATAGTGAAACATGGGAAACTTTGAGAAAAATTTGGTATTGATTGGCTAAACCGAAAATTCTGAAAATTTTATGGATATAAGATATATGAGTCTATTTTCAGGGAAAATTAACGGCACTTGATTTGGTGTTTCGTAGCTCCAGTTATAAATGATTTAGTGACTGTTGCTCAGGAAGACAGCTTGCAGTGAAATTATGATTATGTGGTAAACATTGACAAAAATTTTTTAATGAGTTGCTTATTGTTTTCTTATAAGCTTACTATGATCTGTAGGTGTGGTTGGCCGAATATTGTAAGGGGTTAATACGTAGTTCGTATTTGAATAGTTAGATTAACGTGTTAGTAATCCAATTGTAGGCGGTTCGTGTGTGGATCTCGTCAGCATATCGTCGCAAATAGGTGTGTAACTAACACCCTCTTTCTTAGTCTGGATCGGCAAAAGTCGAAAAGCCGAAATGCCGAAAACCGGTATTTTGTAGATTTGCGAGTGTGCGAATGCTCGTGAGGCAAATCGATTAATGTTTTTGGTAAGCTACAAAATTTGGACTGCAAAGTGCATGATTTCTGTGCCCTTGATATTTATGGGCTTAATGGGCCAAAATTGGAATGATGGGCCAACGGGCCCAATTCGGTAAGAACCCTCGGTACGTAATTTTGTTAGTACGTGAAAGGTAGGAATATGCATGAAAAACCCTAAAATAGATAAATTACTGAAATACCTTTAAAAGTAGAAAATTTACGCTTTACCCTAGTAGATAAATTACCAAATACTCCTAGGGTTAAATTGACCTAAATGCATGTTTGATCGTTGTTATTTACGCATGTCATGTTGTTATTATCGATGCATGGGATTGGGATATTGACGGAGGAAGTATTGAAAGTGGCTTGTCCACGATTGGAGGCTTTGCCTCAATTTATCGTTAATCGAGCAAAGAAGGTCGCAAATCTGTGGAGTGTTGTTGGGTGGGTTGAGCTATCCCCACATGGAGTGTATGGCTAGTATGGGTGGAGTGTAGTGGTTGGTGGGTTGAGTAGCCTCCCCAAATGGGCTTGCATATGATATTGATGTTGCATGTATTTTGAAATGGGCCTATAGGCCATACCGTTATCTGAATAAGGGCTAAGGCCCGCTTTATTGTAATCAAAAGGGCTCGTCCAAGATTACCATCATTACTGAATGGGCTTAGGCCCAATAGGCTTGAGCTGACTTGGGCTTTGAATAGGTTTTCCTTACACACCGAGTTTCCCAGACTCACCCCTTTTATTTTCATCTACGCAGAAATCCCCAACCATAGTGGGCTTGGAGTCGTGAGGAATTTGGAGTGGCCACCGCTCGAAAGTTTGATTTTCTTCCGTGAACTGGACATCCTTTTATTTACGTTTGAAGTTTTGGGCTTTTAAATGTAATAAGGCCGCTTAATTATTTTTGATGGTTTTAATATGTGTTACTAATATAGGTATTACTTATTTTAACTGTTGAAATTGGATAGTCAGAGGCGCGTTTTCAAAAACAACAATTGATTTCAAAATAACACGACAACAAGCAAAGCTTCCGCAATGAAAGTACTTTCCAAAATTAATCACTTTTCCTAAAAATGACTTAATCAAATCGGTTTCCTAGAAATATCCATGACGTTAAGATGTGGCAATGGCGGTATGCATGTCTAGGATTGGATCCGAAGGGAGCTTGGTACTTAAGCAGTCCGATGGACTCACCACCTCTTTTCTGGTTTCCTACCTGGTGCACAGCTTCCATTCACTTTAACCTATAATAAAATTAATTTTTTGAACATCAAGTACGATTTTCTAGACTTAGAATGGAAATTTTTTTTTAACGTTTTTGATGTGGCATGCCGGATCCGGCCATAACTTCTGGGCTGGGTTTGGGGTGCTACATTTAGTGGTATCAGAGCCTAGGTTGCAACAACTCGACTGTGGGATGGGTTTACAAAAACAAAGATTTTCGAAAATAAAAATTTTATAAAGAATGGGAAAAACTCGATTTTCAAAATTTAGATCTTTAGAAGGTGGCATTCCGAATCTCCGGCTCAAGTTTGTAAGTATTACTCTGAACTTTTCGAATATTTTCCGAATTATCTGTCATGCATCTTTGAAACCCTATTAGGGTACTCTAGATAGGATGATACCGAAACCATAGGAAAATCGATAAGAGATCAAATCGTAGCTAGACTTGATTCTGCGAAAACAAACTCGAACTATTGTCCGATTCATAAAACATCTGTAATAAACACTGGAATATTAATTGATGCATAAAAATTCGTAATCAAGATAATACAATATGAGTACAAGAGGCCGTGGACGTAGTCGAGGAAGTGCTCGAGCGAGATCTTCGTCTTTGAGACATATGCCGGCGGTGGATGCACCAGTACCACCGGCAACAGAGGTAGAGTCTCATGACCGCGGTGCCGAGGATGATGCCTTGTCACAGGCAATGCTTCATGTTTTGAAAAGGGTTGCCGGAGCAAGTTCGGGCAACGAAATTCAGGGATCAATTTCTGAATGACTTCGGGACTAACGAAACGGAGATCTTTAAGGGCGTGTCTGGTATAGCCCCGAACGTGGCGGAATATTGGTTGGAGGCCACAAAACAGATTATGGACAACTTGGACTGCTCTGAGGAGATTGTGAGTGGGGTACATGTACTAAGTCATTTGGGTCACTCGGTTCGGGTAGACAAACTGTATAGGGATGTACCCTTAGAAACTCAAGGTAGGATTTTTCCTGGAGATCTGATGGAGTTACCGTTCGGAGAGTTTGATCTCATTTTGGGAATGGACTGGCTTGTTAAGCATAAAGCGACCCTGAATTGTGCTACTAAACGAATGGAGTTAAGGACCACAAAGGATGAGGAGGTTATGGTGATAGGTGAGCGAAGGGATTATTTGTCTAATTTGGTGTCGGCATTAAGAGCCGAAAAGTGGATTCGGAAAGGTTGTGAGGTTTATTTGGCATTTGTAAGTCAGTCAGAAGAGGAGGGACTAACAGTGGATAAGGTTAGGACCGTAAAGGAGTTCCAATATGTTTTTTCGGAGAAGCTTCCAGGATTGCCTCCGAATCGAGAAGTTGAGTTTGGAATAGACTTGTTGCTTGGAATGGCGCCTGTGTCTATCGCACCGTATAGGATGGCACCGAAGGAGTTAGTAGAGTTAAATGCTCAAATTCAAGAGTTGTTGGATAGGGGCTTTATTAGGCCAAGCGTGTTTCCATGGGGAGCACCAGTGCTATTCGTGAAAAAGAAGGATGGTACGATGCGGATGTGCATTGATTATCGCCAGTTGAACAAACTGACAATTAAGAATAAGTATCTACTGCCAAGGATTGACAATCTATTCGACCAGCTTAGAGGAGCTTCTGTATTTTCCAAGATCGACCTTCGATCTGGATATCATCAGTTAAGGGTCAAGGAGGCAAATATCCAAAAGATGACATTCAGGACTCGGTATGGTCATTACGAGTTTTTGGTTATGCCATTTGGACTAACGAATGCTCCTGCAGCGTTTATGGGTCTGATGAATCATGTGTTCCAATCATTTTTGGATCAGTTCGTAGTCGTCTTTATTGACGATATCCTGGTATATTCTGAAACTGAAACGAAACATGATGAGCATCTCCGTATAGTGCGTAAGTATTAAGGGAGAAGGAACTGTTTGCGAAGTTCAGCAAGTGTGAATTTTAGTTGAGGGAGGTAACCTTCTTAGGACATGTGGTCTCTGCCAAAGGGATTAAGGTGGACCCTCGAAAAATTGAAGTGATTTTGGAGTGGAAGCCGCCTAGGTCAGTGTCAGAAATACGGAGTTTTCTAGGACTGGCAGGATACTACAGAAGGTTTGTGGAAGGTTTTTCTGTGATGGCAGCACCTCTAACAAAACACATAAGGAAAGGAGTACTGTTTGTATAGACTAAGAAACAGCAGGAAGCTTTTGAGAAGTTGAAGAAAGTTCTGACTGAAGCACTTATGTTAATTCAAATGAGTCTAGGAAGGATTTTATCGTACAAAGGACGCATCACACATGATTTTGGGTCATGCGTGTTAATGCAAGAGGGTAAGGTGGTTGCATATGCATCACGATAGCTTAAGCCTCATGAGGGAAACTATTTGACTCATGATTTAGAGTTGGCGAGTGATATTTGCACTTAAGATTTGGAGACATTACTTGTACGGAGAAAGGTGTATTATATACACTGACCATAAGAGTCTTAAGTATTTGTTGACTCAGAAGGAGCTGAACCTTAGGCAAAGGAGATGGATTTAGTTGCTTAAGGGTTATGACTGTTCGATCGAGTATCACCCAAGCAAGGCTAATGTGGTAGCCAATGCTCTAAGTCGTAGAGTTGTATTTGATCTGAGAGCAATGTTTGCTCGTCTGAGTCTGTATGATGATGGAAGTCTGTTGGCTGAGTTACAAGTGAGGCCAACCTGGGTGGATCAGATTAAGGAAAAACAGTTGAACGATGAGTCTTTGGTCACTCGTTTTCAACAAGTTAAGAAAGGGAAACTTCGAGTTTGGGAGCCGAAGAGACGATGCAACAAAGAATACCCTCATCTGTTTGATTAGGTAAATTTCGAGGACGAAATTGCTTTAAGGAGGGTAGAGTTGTAACGCCCCAATTTTCGAGAATCCTGTGAATGTTGGCATAGGTTTAATTATGTTAGTGGGCCTCTAGAAGGCCCAAGCTTAAGATAGAACCCGGTAATTTTAGTTAATTTTTGCTTCATAAGAAAAAGGGAGTGAAATTATGAAATAGGACCTATGTGAAAATGTTTGAAAATGCTATAGGCTAAATTGAAGTGGCCAAATAAATAGGAGTGCAAAATAGGAGGATTTGCATGACAAACCTCCCATTTTACATGAAGTGGCCAGCCATCATGTTGTTGTAGACAAAATGTGCACTTGATATCCATAATTTATGGTACAAATTGATACAAATTGATAATAGGTTAGGTAAATGTTCCATGATAATGGGTTAGGTAAATGTTTCATGATAAGAATTTCATGTCTTTTGTATTAAAGAATTAAATGGATGAAATATGAAGTTTTATTAAAAGAAAAAGGGTGAAAAGAATAAAGTTTCATCCATCTTTGTTCATCATAGCTGAAAATTAGAGAAGAGAAAGGAGAGGAGAAAGCTCTTGAGTGTTCGGTCACTTGGGGAAGAAAATTGAAGGTAAGTTCATGGTAGTTGGCTTCTATCTTGATGTTCATGAGTTCTTCTTGATTCTACCTTAACTCTTGAAGCATATTTTGGTTTTTACTTGTGTTATGAGCATTTAGTCATGAATTAAAATGAAGGAAATGGTTGTTGTTTCATGTTGTTTTGATGAAAAAAATGGAAGATAGTTGAAGTTGAGCCAAACAAATGAGCATGCATGTGCCTTAGATGTTAAAGGGAAAAATCAGCTAACATGTTGTGCTTTAAAATGATGAAATGGAGATTATTCTTAAGTAAAATCATAGATAGGTGATGATTGATTGGTGATATACATGTTTAAATAACATGCATGCAAGGTATGTGTGAAAGAGTGATTTGGTAATAAATCTGCTTGGGACAGCAGCAGTAACGTGACTTTGGAAAATCACCATAAATTGTAGGAGATGAATTAGAAGCTGAATAAATTATGTAATTAAAGCTTAATGAGTCTAGTTTCAAATGGAATAAACAAGAACATATTTTTAATTCTGTACAATGAGAAATTTGATTCGTAATGAAGAGTGGTCAGATTAGTCAAATAGTGAAACATGGGAAACTTTGAGAAAAATCTAGTATTGATTGGCTAAACCGAAAATTCTGAAAATTTTATGGATAGAATATATATGAGTCTATTTTCAGGAAAATTAACGGCACTTGATTTGGAGTTTCGTAGCTCCAGTTATAAATGATTTAGTGACTGTTGCTCGGAAGACAGCTTGCAGTGAAATTATGATTGTGTGGTAAACATTGACAAAAATTTGTTAATGAATTGCTTATTGTTTTCTTATAAGCTTACTATGATCTGTAGGTGTGGTTGGCCGAATATTGTAAGGGGTTAATACGTAGTTCGATTTGAATAGTTAGATTAACGTGTTAGTAATCCAATTGTAGGCGGTTCGTGTGTGGATCTCGTTAGCATATCGTCGCAAATAGGTGTGTAACTAACACCCTCTTTCTTAGTCTGGATCGGCAAAAGTCGAAAAGTCGAAATGCCGAAAATCGATATTTTGTAGATTTGCGAGTGTGCGAATGCTCGTGAGGTAAATCGATTAATGTTTTTGGTAAGCTGCAAAATTTGACCGCAGTAGGCCAACTGGGTGGATCAGATTAAGGAAAACAGTTGAACGATGAGTCTTTGGTCACTCGTTTTCAACAAGTTAAGAAAGGGAAACTTCGAGTTTGGGAGCCGGAAGAGACGATGCAACAATACCTCATCTGTTTGGATTAGGTAAATTTCGAGGACGAAATTGCTTTAAGGAGGGTAGAGTTGTAACGCCCAATTTTCGAGAATCCGTGAATGTTGGCATAGGTTTAATTATGTTAGTGGGCCTCTAGAAGGCCCAAGCTTAAGATAGAACCCGTAATTTTAGTTAATTTTGCTTCATAAGAAAAAGGGAGTGAAATTATGAAATAGGACCTATGTGAAAATGTTTGAAAATGCTATAGGCTAAATTGAAGTGGCCAAATAAATAGGAGTGCAAAATAGGAGGATTTGCATGACAAACCTCCCATTTTACATGAAGTGGCCAGCCATCATGTTGTTGTAGACAAAATGTGCACTTGATATCCATAATTTATGGTACAAATTGATACAAATTGATAATAGGTTAGGTAAATGTTCCATGATAATGGGTTAGGTAAATGTTTCATGATAAGAATTTCATGTCTTTTGTATTAAAGAATTAAATGGATGAAATATGAAGTTTTATTAAAAGAAAAAGGGGTGAAAAGAATAAAGTTTCGTCCATCTTTGTTCATCATAGCTGAAAATTAGAGAAGAGAAAGGAGAGGAGAAAGCTCTTGAGTGTTCGGTCACTTGGGGAAGAAAATTGAAGGTAAGTTCATGGTAGTTGGCTTCTATCTTGATGTTCATGAGTTCTTCTTGATTCTACCTTAACTCTTGAAGCATATTTTGGTTTTTACTTGTGTTATGAGCATTTAGTCATGAATTAAAATGAAGGAAATGGTTGTTGTTTCATGTTGTTTTGATGAAAAAATGGAAGATAGTTGAAGTTGAGCCAAACAAATGAGCATGCATGTGCCTTAGATGTTAAAGGAAAAATCAGCTAACATGTTGTGCTTTAAAATGATGAAATGGAGATTATTCTTAAGTAAAATCATAGATAGGTGATGATTGATTGGTGATATACATGTTTAAATAACATGCATGCAAGGTATGTGTGAAAGAGTGATTTGGTAATAAATCTGCTTGGGACAGCAGCAGTAACGTGACTTTGGAAAATCACCATAAATTGTAGGAGATGAATTAGAAGCTGAATAAATTATGTAATTAAAGCTTAATGAGTCTAGTTTCAAATGGAATAAACAAGAACATATTTTTAATTCTGTACAATGAGAAATTTGATTCGTAATGAAGAGTGGTCAGATTAGTCAAATAGTGAAACATGGGAAACTTTGAGAAAAATCTAGTATTGATTGGCTAAACCGAAAATTCTGAAAATTTTATGGATAGAATATATATGAGTCTATTTTCAGGGAAAATTAACGGCACTTGATTTGGAGTTTCGTAGCTCCAGTTATAAATGATTTAGTGACTGTTGCTCAGGAAGACAGCTTGCAGTGAAATTATGATTGTGTGGTAAACATTGACAAAAATTTGTTAATGAATTGCTTATTGTTTTCTTATAAGCTTACTATGATCTGTAGGTGTGGTTGGCCGAATATTGTAAGGGGTTAATACGTAGTTCGTATTTGAATAGTTAGATTAACGTGTTAGTAATCCAATTGTAGGCGGTTCGTGTGTGGATCTCGTTAGCATATCGTCGCAAACAGGTGTGTAACTAACACCCTCTTTCTTAGTCTGGATCGGCAAAAGTCGAAAAGTCGAAATGCCGAAAATCGATATTTTGTAGATTTGCGAGTGTGCGAATGCTCGTGAGGTAAATCGATTAATGTTTTTGGTAAGCTGCAAAATTTGGACTGCAAAGTGCATGATTTATGTGCCCTTGATATTTATGGGCTTAATGGGCCAAAATTGGAATGATGGGCCAACGGGCCTAATTCGGTAAGAACCCTCGGTACGTAATTTTGTTAGTACGTGAAAGGTAGGAATATGCATGAAAAACCCTAAAATAGATAAATTACTGAAATACCTTTAAAAGTGGAAAATTTACGCTTTACCCTAGTAGATAAATTACCAAATACTCCTAGGTTAAATTGACCTAAATGCATGTTTGATCGTTGTTATTTATCGCATGCCATGTTGTTATTATCTCGATGCATGGGATTGGGATATTGACGAGGAAGTACTGAAAGTGGCTTGTCCACGATCGGAGGCTTTGCCTCAATTTATCGTTAATCGAGCAAAGAAGGTCAAGAATCGTGGAGTGTTGGGTGGGTGGGTTGAGCTATCCCCACATGGAGTGTATGGCTGGTACGGGTGGAGTGTAGTGGTTGGTGGGTTGAGTAGCCTCCCAAATGGGCTTGCATATGTTATTGATGTTGCATGTATTTTGAAATGGGCCTATGGGCCATACATTATCTCAATAAGGGCTAAGGCCCAAGATATTGTAATCAAAAGGGCTCGTCCAAGACCACTATTACTGAATGGGCTTAGCCCAATAGGCTTGAGCTGACTTGGGCTTTGAATGGGTTTTCCTTACACACCGAGTTTCCCCAAACTCACCCTTTTATTTTCATCCACGCAGAAATCCCCAACCATAGTGGGCTTGAAGTCGTGAGGGAATTTTGAGTGGCCACCGCTCAAAGTTTGATTTTCTTCTGGTGAACTGGACATCCTTTTATTTACGTTTGAAGTTTTTGGGCTTTTAAATGTAATAAGGCCGCTTAATTATTTTTGATGGTTTTAATATGTGTTACTAAGATAGGTATTACTTATTTTAACTGTTGAAATTGGATAGCTTTAGGGCGCGTTTTCAAAAACAACAATTGATTTCAAAATAACACGACAACAAGCAAAGCTTCCGCAATGAAAGTACTTTCCAAAATTAATCACTTTTCCTAAAAATGACTTAATCAAATCGATTTTCTAAAAATATCCAAGACGTTAAGGTGTGGCAATGGCGGTATGCATGTCTAGGATTGGATCCGAAGGGAGCTTGGTACTTAAGCAGTCCGATGGACTCACCACCTCTTTTCTGGTTTCCTACCTGGTGCACAGCTTCCATTCACTTTAACCTATAATGAAATTAATCTTTTGAACATCAAATACGATTTTCTGGACTTAGAATGAAATTTTTTTTAACGTTTTTGATGTGGCATGCCTGATCCGGCCATAACTTCTGGGCTAGGTTTGGGGTGCTACAGATTATTTAACTAGTAAACGAATTACAATATTATTTAACTACATAAACAATATAATTTACTAAATAATTACATGTAAAGAACTATTTTAGGCATGTAAAGAACTATTTTAGGTATGCAAAATAACTATATATAACGTTCTAAGATGATCATTGTAGCCAAAATTTGAGTCAACTACATAAGCTATTACACCACACGCATAATTATATTTACATAGTGCATAATTATGCATCAAGAACTATCTTATATACAAGATAGCAAAATGATATACCAAAAGCATGATATAGGGATACTTGTCACTACTACACAAAATATGATATAACAAAATGATACACCAAAAGTATAATATAGATCGTCATGGTGTGACGCTCCAAGACTCAAATTCAACAAAATAAATTCAAGCTTCGTACACAACAAAATCCAAAGTTTAACCAATTGTTTTGACCAAATCAAAGCAAATTCAAGGTTGAAGTTTTCATAAGGTTTAACAAAATATCTATTCCAAAAAGTTAAAATCAAACTATCTTCAAGCTTCATCTTCTTCAAACACTGTAGATAGTACCGACAATTCTGTAACAAAAATAAAAATGTATTCTTAAACTATGAAAATCTTTACTAGAAAAATTAAAAATAAACATTCAATTTTGTGAGTTGTAGTTAAGTATGTTACCATCTTCATGTTCCGATAACTTTGACAATTCTAATAAATATCAAAAGAGAAAAATGTTAGTTAAATTGTGAGAATATTTATAAAAATAAATAAAATAAGCAATTAACCTTTTGGATTAAAGTTAGTCCCTTACCATCATCTATATTTTGAAGTTCCTCCACATACTCCTCAAGGTTGATAGGATCTTTTGACCTTCGAAGCCAATCTTGTGTGCAAACCAAAGCTTCAACCATAGAAGGAGTCAAAGAAATTCTAAAATTATCTAGTACACGTCCACTCGTGCTAAAAGCACTTTCGGATGCAACAGTTGAGATAGGAACGGATAACACATCTCGAGCCATTTATGCAACAATTGGGAATCTTGGACTATTAACTTTCCACCATAATAACAAATCAAATGAATCAATTATTTTCACAATCTTCTCCCAAATATCTATCCAACTCCGATTTACTTTCCAAGCCAACACGTTGTTTTTCTTCATATATTGTTGCATGACTAAGCCTATCTTCGGTTTTACTTGATCTATTTCATTTTCACTTGAACTTGGAGCTCTAATAGGAAAATTACTTTCAACTTCAACGCTCATGTGATGATTTCCCTCAATAATTGCGAATATTCATCAAACAAATAATGCAATTCTCTATTGACCATCCTTATAATGTCATCTGCAATAGTAGGAAAAGCAAGTTGACTCCAAATGCAAGGAAATCAATTTTATGCCTTGGGTCAAAGATAACGCTAGATAAATAAGCAAGTTCATCACTTTTGAATCACCCCAAGATTTCTTGTACTTGTCATTCATTTTGAAGCCATAGACATTATGTCTAAATCCCCACAATGTTTCCACCCATCAAGAAGACAATGCACACTGTGACTACTTCAAAAAAAGTATTAGAGGTGACATGTAATGATCCAGACACCTTCAATGTAAGTTCATGAAAAGGCTCAAGCACTTTTGTAACTCTTCGAACATTTTCCCAATCATCACATGTGGAGACTCCATATCCACCACTAAGGTCAAGAAAAAAGTTATGATCATCATGAACATAAGCTTCAAACACACATTCATATTTTTCAGCCACATTTAACATCATATAAGTTGAATTCCATCTAGTCGGCACATCTAGACATAAATGAGCCTTAGTACCTACCATTTCTTCTTTTGCCCGATGGTTGAATTTAAATAACCTTGATGGTGATGCTCTAATATATCTCACAGCTCCTCTAACTCGGTCCACAGATATAGAAGCGTCCTTAACCCCTTCTTGAACAATGAGATTAATAATGTGTGCACACATCTCATATGTATATATTTACCATTCGCAACACAAGCTTTTCGATGAACCAACTTCTTTCTCAAATAATCAACAAGAACATTGTTAGAAGATGCATTATCAACAGTAATTGCAAAGACCTTCTCAATCCCCCAATCCCGAAGACATTTCTCAAGGGCTTGACCAATGCTCTCACCTCTATGAGCAGAAATTGGGAAAAAGTTTATAATTCTCTTTTGTAACTTCCACTCATCATCTATCCAATGAGCTGTTAGAACCATGTAGGATATCCTTTGCAATGACGTCCAAGTGTCTGTCGTCAAACAAATTCTACTTGTCTCTTTTTGAAAAGATTGCTTTAATGTATTCTTCATGGAATTAAATAAATCAAGACAACCTTTTCTAATTGTCCAATGAGATGGAAGATGAAACCTTGGGCATGCTATAGAAATAAAGAACTTAAAACCCTCCCCTTCCACAAAATTAAAAGGCAATTCATCCGTAATGATCATATTAATCAATGCATTTCTAATATCATCTTGATTAAACACCCAAGTTGCCAAATCTACATTTTCTTGGCGAGATTTTGTAAATGCAAGTTCTGCTTGTTTAAGATCAGAGGTATTACCTCGGGGTTTTTTTGAGCAAGTCTTCAAATGGTTATTTAAATTGGTGGTAGAAGCCCCAGTTTCCATTGTGTAAGTGACATCGCAATAATTACACTTTGCCCTATTCTCCCCATCTTCTGTTGAGTATTTGCTGAAATGTTGCCAACAAGGTGCCCTTGGTTTGGTCTTTCTTCAAGTATTTCCCTTCTTTGTTATGCGAACAACTTTAGTAGAAGTAGGTGTAGCTTTTTGTAATGCTTTTTTGCTTTGGGACTTTTGGGATGATATTGAGTCATTCATCTACAAAAATAAATATAATCAATTAAAATTACAAAATAGTCAAGGGTCATAATTCCATCAAAGTTTTATACTAATAGATATGTTCCACACAAATATCCATCAACAATTCAAATTAAAGCGTTCAAAATTAACTCAAAACAAAAACAATGGAGTAACTTCAAAATTAACTCAAAACAAAAACAATGGAGTAACTTACTTATAAAATATACTAATTTAACTTATTGAATATATTAACGAAACATATAATTGAGCAAACGTAACAAAATTTTTTAAAAATGAGAATAAAAGCCAAAATTTTAAAACTCTTATTTAAAGAGTTGTGGTTCACATAAATAATAATAAAAAAATAAAGTCTACAATAAATAATATAAAGTAAATCAATAGTCAAAAATGAAAGAAGCTATAAGTCCATAACACTTCTTTTGAGAGATTGGGGTGAGATTTCCAGTCATTTCAACTAATATTTATAATGGATAGAGATTAACAAATTATTTTAGCCTACAAATCATTCACATCCACATGTTTAAGAATAGAAATTGAATGAACTAAAATTCCATCACGTTTGTCACATCTTGCTTAAATAAATGTAATAAACATAACATTATGAGGCATTAACAAGTTAAAGCTCTGTTTTTTGTTCTTTGCAAAATTAATTTAATTTTAATTGGCTTTTATAATATATATATATCTATATATATGTATAATATAATATATGCATGACTTAAATGAAGCTAAATGGAATATATGCATAATGCATTAATATATATATATTGTAATACTCAAAATTTTTATAGTAAGATATTATCCTTGATATAGTAAAATAAGGAAATAAAGTGACAAAAGGGAAATTTTGAGTTATGTCAATATTGAAAAGTATATTATGATATATTAATTCAAGAAAGGACTAAATTGTAAAAGTGAGAAAAGTTTTGTTGCACAAGAGTAAATATTCAAAATTTGAGAGGTTAAAGTGTAAATATGAAAAAGTTGAAGGACCAATAGTGTAAATAATTTAAGAGTGGAATGCTCTAGAAACTAAGGAAAATGGATGAATTAGGACCAAATTGAATAGATGAAGAACTATGAGGGACTAAATTGCAATTTTACCAAATTAAATGATGACTCAAGGATGGAATTTTAAAAGATAATGAAGGGCAAAATGGTCAATTGGAAGAGAGAGAAATCTAGAAAGTAATAATGATGCTAGAGATATTTTGATATTTTATAATTATTTAATTAGATAAATATTATTTTATTAATATTTTAATAAGATATTTTATTATTATTTTATTAGTATATAAAGAAAGAAAGATGAGAAATTCTCATCCATATTTTCCCATGCACTAACGTGAGAGAAAGAGGGGAAGAAAAAAAGTCTTGCTTTCTTTACAATTTGGTCCTTTTACCAAAAATTCATCATTTTCACCCAAAAATCAAATGAATTTCCATAGCTACCAAGAGACAAAAATGTTAAGGAGAGCATGGGGAGTTAGAATGTCAAGTTGGATTCAAGAAATAGAAGCTGGAGAAGAGAGAAAATCAAGTTAAAGATTAGTATCAATAGAACAAGATAAGTATATCAAGATTTCAATATGTTTTTAAGTTTGTTATTATTGAAAAAGCATGGAAATAATGTTATAGTAGAGTTTTCTTACATAAGGTCCTATGTTTTTGATATGTTAGTGAAGAGGAAATAAGAGAAAGTGATGAGAAATGGTGTAGAAAAGAAAATAAGGGTGTTATAACATGGTAATTAATAGCTTGCACAAAAGCAGTTTGGACAGAAGAGTGAGACTAACTTTGAAAAATCACCATAAATTGTAGAAATCGAATTAGAAGATGAAAAAAGATATGAAATTAAATATAATTGAGTATAGTTTCTCATAGAAGAAATAGTTTAAGCAATGAATTTGTAAATTTTGAGATATAATGAATTTTGTGAGACAAGGTCAGAATGAATTTGGGTTCCCCTGTTCTGACTTTGAAAAATCATAAAAATTCGAATAAAAATAATTATCGGCTTAAATTTATATGTATAAAATCCTAAATGAGTCTATTTTTAATAGAAACAAACAAGAACATCATTTGAATCCTGTATGAGGAGATAATTAATTTTTAGTGAAGAAGGGTCAAAACTGTCAGACAGCAGAACAGGGGTAACTTTAAAGAATAAACTGTACTTATTGGCTAAACCAAAAATTCTGAAATTTTTATGGTAAGAATATATATGAGTCTAGATTCAGGTAAAATTATATTATATTAATTTGGAGTTCTATAGATCCAGATATAAATAATTTAGTGATTATGGTGCAGATAGACAACTTGAATATTCATAAAAGTAAATAATAAAATTATGGATAATGTTACTTACAAGTGTGTTATCTACATTAAGGATGTGGAATGGAGAGGAGGAGGAGGAAAATATGTATGAATATTCATCTAGCATGGCTAATTTGCATATTTTAGGCTCGGGGACTAAATTGAATAAAAGTAAAACTTTATGGGCAATTTTGTAAACATGTCGAAATGACCAAATTGCATGAAATGGATTATTTTATTATTTAAATTACAAAATTGAATGAAATTATTAATTTAGTTCAAGATCGGGGAAAACATGTTTTAGGATTAAATTGAAAAGTGTTGAAATTATGAAAATTCGATATTTTATAGAATTCATGGATTGTTATCAATATATATGAGAATAATAGCTGGAAATAAGGATTAAATTGCAAGAATTTTATTTTCCTGACCCTAAGGATGAAATCGTCATTAATTAAAAGTTTAGGGGCAAAATGGTAATTTTGCCTAGAGCATTAATTAAATGCATTAGAATATGAAATAAATGAAAATGACGACCAAATTTATTTATAAAGATCCGGCCGACTCAAATATGAAACTTGATTGTGGAAAAGAAAAGATATCAGATTAATGAAATTATAAACACAAACAAGCAATGAGGTAAGTTCGTGTAACTTGAATTATATTCTTAAATGCTTGAGATTGTATGTTATTGATGTGAATATGATTTGAATGTTCATTGTATGAAAATATATGAAACATTGATATATTTGATAAAATGGGAAGAAATCCGGTTGAATGAAAGGAAAATTCGATGGATCTCTCGAAAAGGAATTGACGGTAAAAGGATCTAGCAGGACGGGTGATCCTATCTTGATATAGCCCTCTGAAGAATATGTGTAAAATGGATTTAGCCGGACGGGTAATCCGAATTAGGTCTCAATTTAGCCTTGGACTGTAATTCGATCCACGCCATTAAAGTAATTGTCGTTGCGGATTTAGCTCGACCGGTAATCCCGACAATACTCTATGAGTTTATATTACGAGGATTTAGCCCGGACCGGTAATCCCATGTAAGGATGAGGTTCATGGAGTGTGCTCTCGATATGAAATGTAAGACCATGGTTGAAAGATACCATGGCAACTCAGTGTAAGACCATGGTTGAAAGATACCATGGCAACCTGATATGAGATGTGTAAGACCATGGTTGAAAGATACCATGGCAATGTGACATGAAAAGAATAAGACAATGGTTGAAAGATACCATGGCAACATGACAGAAAATGAGTAAGACCATAGTTGAAAGACACTATGGCATCACGTCAAAGATAAATAAGACCGTGGATGGGAGACGCTATAACATCTGTTGAACAATTGATATTCAGGTAAAATGTATCAGATGAAGAATGGTTATATGAAATGGTTGTGTGAAATGTTTACAAGAACTGGTCATATGGAAATATATGTACAAAAGCGTTGTATGAAATAATTATGAAAATGGATAAACGAAATAAGTATAAGTACATGGAATATAATTTATGTTAAGTTTGATATAAGCTATTACCAGAATAAATATACATAAAATATATGGAAATGATGGAGCATAAAATATTGATCTAATGAAATGAATGATATATGCTTGTGAAGAAACGGTAAGAGCATGATATGTTTCATGACATGTACATATATGATTATCTTTGATATGTTGATACAAGGAAATTATGTAAGTTGAGACTATTATTAAACTAAAGTGCGACATGTCGAGAAAATAGATATATCAATGTTGAATTTATATGAGATATGAGCAAGTATACTAACAATGTTGTTGTTTGATGCTTATACAAGTACCAAACTGTTGATTGAATGGTAATATATTTATTTTATATGATGCATTGAATCGGTAAGTATTTTAATTTTTTTTAAGTTATCTGCAAATGGTAGTAATGCTCCGAAATCCTATTCTAGCAGTGGATACGAGTTAGGGGTGTTACATATATATATATATATATATATATATATATATATATATATATACATGACTTAAATGAAGCAAAACATTATATATATGCATTAATATTAAATGAAGCTAAACAGATACATATGCATTAATATATATATATATATATATATATATATATATATGCTTGGCTTAACTCAAGCTAAACCTGCTAATTATGATATATATATGCAATTATGCATGACTTAAATGAAGTTAAATGGAATATATATGCATTATGCACATGACTTAAATGAAGCAAAACATTATATATATGCCTTAATATTAAATGAAGCTAAACAGTATACATATGCATTAATATATATATATAATATATATATATATGCTTGGCTTAACTCAAGCTAAATCTGCTAATTATGGTATATATATGCAATTTTGCATGACTTAAATGAAGTTAAATGGAATATATATGCATTATGCATGACTTAAATAAAGCAAAATATTATATATATGCCTTAATATTAAATAAAGCTAAACAGTATACATATGCATTAATATATATATATATATGCTTGGCTTAACTCAAGCTAAACCTGCTAATTATGGTATATATATGCAATTATGCATGACTTAAATGAAGTTAAATGGAATATATATGCATTATGCATGACTTAAATAAAGCAAAACATTATATATATGCATTAATATTAAATGAAGCTAAACAGTATACATATGCATTAATATATATATATATATATATATATATATATATATGCTTGGCTTAACTCAAGCTAAACCTGCAAATTATGGTATATATATATATATATATATATATGCTTGGCTTAACTCAAGCTAAACCTGCAAATTATGGTATATATATGCAATTATGCATGACTTAAATGAAGTTAAATGGAATATATATGCATTATGCATGACTTAAATGAAGCAAAACATTATATATATGCATTAATATTAAATGAAGCTAAACAGTATACATAAGCATTAATATATATATATATATATATATATGCTTGACTTAAATGAAGTTAAACCTGCTAATAATGGTATATATATGCATGACTTAAACCTGCTAATAATGGTTAATTTAATTGACCGAATAATACAAGACAAAGCATTTAGTTTGATTAGTAAAAACATGGAAAAATACAAGACAAAGTAAACATGGAAACTCGAAACATAGAAACTTTGATTAGTAAAAACTAAAACCGCACCCTTTAAATCATACAAGGCAAAGAAAGCGAGGTTATTACTTTGATTAGTAAAAACTAAAACCGCACCTTAAACTGCACTCCACTACCTCGTGCTCAGATCTTTCGACGTTGCACAAAAGCCATTACTTTACGCTCAACTAGCAAGTGAATAGTTATGTATGTTTTCGATTTTCTATTTACTCTTTCTTGCTGTAAGGAGCAAGAAGAAGATTCAAAAGAAAACAATAATTGTTTTTAGAATGTAAAGGTGAAAACTAGAAACACTCACTCACGGACTTACTCACATGCACAAAGCTAAAAAAGAATACAATCTCACCTTAAACAACCGACATTGGTTGTGGCTTGTGGAACCTTGTTTGTGGCTTGTGGAACTGTGGTCGTGGCCTCGTGGGACAAAGCATGAAATCGATTCTCGTAAAAGAGTAAACAAATGGAAGGGGGACGTTAGGTGTGGGAAGGAATGAAAATATTTGAGTAAAGAAGAAAGGAAAAATTGGGGAGAGGTGGGAATTTGGAACGGCAGAAGAAACTAAGCTTAAGCTTAACTCGCTAAGTTATGAAAAAAAATTAAATTTAAAATTAAAACTTATCAAAACGACGTAGTTTTGTCATTTCTTATTCGGATTTTCGGATAACTCGAATTGTGTATTTTATATCCGAGTTAAACCGAAAAATTTGAATTTTTTTTCGAGTTGATCCGAATAACTCGAATAACTCGAACTATTTAATTCAAAATTTAAATTTTTTATTGAATTTTTCGAATCGAGTCGGATTTTGCTCACCCCTAACAGGGGCAACACCATTTTTTTATATTAATTTTTTTTGTTTTTTTAAATAAAATATTATTATTTTATTTTATTAAAATATTTAAATTTATATACAGGTCAAAATACGAGTAAAAAAATATCCAAAACAGTCACAGATGTCAAATAGGCGAATCGATCGCTGACTGACAGTAGGCACAATCACTGTCCACTTAGCTCCCCTGCGCCTCTCACGCCTCTACCACACAAATCACTGGCGCCTCTACTGCACAACACTGCTTGGAAATGTGTAGTCCTTTCAAGGGAAAAAAAATTGTAAATGGGGGACCTTATAAGCATGGTCCCCCAAGTTGAAGCATCCACCAGAAGAAAGAAAGAAAGGAGAAGAAAAGAAGAAGAAGAAGAAAGAAAAAAAAAAGGGTAATGTATTATTTTAGTAAATAATTTTGTTTATAATTTAAAGAGTTAAATTAAGATGTTGTGAATTTTTTGTTATTATTTATTATTTATAAATTGATTATGTTTAGTGTTTATGGTTTTGGGTTAATATTTTGTATGAATGTAATTTTTTTATAATTATTTTAAAATTAATTTGTTAGTAATTTAGGATTATGCTATAAATTGTTGTGTTTAGTTTAGTATTTGGTGAGTTTTTAGTAATGTAAAATTATTTTGTTAAATATTTTGTTAGTAATTTATTATAAATTTTTGTGTTTTGTGAGTTTTAGTAATTTAATTTTTTAAAAAATAATTTTATAGTTATTTTGTTAGTAGTTTATGATTAGGTTATAAATTGTTAGTGTTTTGAGTTTTGTTATAGTTATTTATTTTGTTAATAATTTATGGGATTAGGTTACAATTTGTTAGTGTTTAGTGGTTTAGGGTTTTGTGATTTTTTAGTAATGCAAATTTTTTAAAAATAATTTTATAGTTATTTTGTTAGTAATTTATGATTAGGTTATATAAATTGTTAGTGTTTAGTTATGTGTTTTTGATTTTTAATAATGTATTTTGTAAAAAAATAATTTTATAGTTATTTTGTTAGTAATCTATGATTACGTTATATAAATTGTTAGAGTTTAGTTTAGTGTTTTGTGATTTTTTAATGTAATTTTTATATAATGTAATTTTATATTATTTTTATTTATTTGACAATTTTATTGATTTATTAAAATGTTGATTAAATTTGTTGTTATATAACTTTATAGGTTGTTTGAAAGAAACTAATGAGGTATGTTTCAATTTCTATTTTTATTTTTTTAATTTGTATTTTTTATGTTTAGATAGTTAAATTTATTTTAATTATATTATTATTGTAAACTAACAAACAAATTTTATTGTAGGTAAATTATGGGAAATTATGAGATATTTACCGTGTTTTGTTTCTGAAATTTAAAATAATTTATTGTATTTTTAAAACAAATTAAATGAATTCTTTTTTAATTGCAGATTTGCAACAAATGAGTTCTTTGATTAATAATAATAATCACATATCAAGTACTATTAATGAGATGGTAATGAAGCTTTTATTTGATACTCATGTTATTTGCGGAATTAAATTATATTGTATTAACTATTTTGCTAATTTAATAATGCCAGGGCCCGTATTGCGTATTGAGGGGCCGTGTTAATAGTGTAGGGTTTCTGCCTAATGAACTCCTAATGCCATACTTGGAGTTAGCCGGGTTCAAATTAGCGACATTGTAGCACCCCAAACCCGGCCCAGAAGTTATGGCCGGATCCGGCATGCCACATCAAAATGTAAAAAAAAAAATTCATTCTAAGTCCAGAAAATCGTACTTGATGTTCAAAAGATTAATTCATTAAGGGTTAAAGTGAAAGGAAGTCATGCACCGTAGGAAACCGAAAAGAGGTGGTGAGTCCATCGGATCGCTTAATACCAAGCTCCTTCGGATCCAATCCTAGACATGCATACCGCCATTGCCACACCTTAACGTCATGGATATTTCTAGGAAACCGAATTGATTAAGTCATTTTTAAGAAAAGTAATTAATTTTGGAAAATACTTTCATTGCGGAAGCTTTGCTTGTTGTCGTGTTATTTTGAAATCAACTGTTATTTTTGAAAACGCTACCTAAAGCTATCCAATTTCAACAGTTAAAATAAATATTATCTATCTTAATAAAACATATAAAACCATCAAAATAAATAAGCGGCCTTATTACATTTAAAAGCCCAAAACCTCAAACGTAATTAAAAGGATGTCCAGTTCACCGAAGAAAATCAAACTTTCGTAACGGTGGCCACTCCAAATTCTCTCACACTCAAAGCCCACTATGGTTGGGGATTTCTGCGTGGATGAAAATAAAAGGGTGAGTTTGGGAAACTCAAGGTGTAAGGAAAACCCATTCAAAGTCCAAGTCACCAAGCCCATTGGGCCTAAGCCCATTCAGTAATAATGGTATCGGGCGAGCCCTTTTCATTACAATAAACCGGGCCTTAACCCTTATTCAGATAATGATGGCCCATAGGCCCATTTCAAAATACATGCAACATCAATAACATATGCAAGCCCATTTGGGTAATAGTGGTATGGGCCGAGCCCTTTTCAGACATAATAAACCGGGCCTTAGCCCCTTATTCGATAATGTGATGGCCCATAGGCCCATTTCAAAATACATGCAACATCAATAACATATGCAAGCCCATTTGGGGAGACTACTCAACCCACCAACCACTACACTCCACCCATACCAGCCATACACTCCATGTGGGAATAGCTCAACCCACCCAAATTTAACACTCCACATTCTGACCTTGCTACTCGCTTATCAAAGAATTAAGGCAAAGCCTCCAAGATGTGGACAAGCCACTTTCAAGATTCCTCCGTCAATATCCCAAATCCCATGCATCAGATAATAACAACATGGCATGCAAGAAATAACAACAATCAAACATGCATTTAGGTCAATTTAACCCCAAGGGTATTTCTTGTAATTTATCTACTAGGGGTAAACGTAAATTTTCTACTTTTAAAGGTATTTCAGTAATTTATCTATTTTAGGGTTTTTCATGCATATTCCTACTTTTCACGTACTAATGTAATCACGCATCGAGGGTTTTTACCGAATTGGGCCTGCTGGCCTATCATTCCAATTTTGGCCCATTAAGCCCAAAAATATCGAGGGCACGTAAATCGTGCACTTTGCAGTCCAAACATTACAGCTTACCAAAAACATTAATCGATTTACCTCACGAGCATTCGCGACACTCGCAAATCTACAAAATACCGGTTTTCAAAGATTTCGGATTTTCGACTTTTGCCGATCTAGACTAAGAAAGAGGGTGTTAGTTACACACTGCTTGCGACGATATGTCGATTTAGATCCACACACGAACCGCCTACAATTGGATTACTAACACGTTAATCTAACTATTCAAATACAAACTACGATTAACCCCTTACAATATTCGGCCAACCACACCTACAGATCATAGTAAGCTTATAAGAAATCAATAAGCAACTCATTAACAAATTTTTGTCAATGTTTACCATATAATCATAATTTCACTGCAAGCTGTCTTCCTGAGCAACAGTCACTAAATCATTTATAACTGGAGCTACGAAACTCTAAATAAAGTGCCGTTAATTTTCCTTGAAAATAGACTCATATATCTTCTATCCATAAAATTTTCAGAATTTTGGTGTAGCCAATCAATACCAGAATTTTCTCAAAGTTTCCCATGTTTCACTATTTGACTAATCTGACCACCCTTCATTACGAATCAAATTTCTCATTGTACAGAATTCAAAATATGTTCTCGTTTATTTCATTAGAAACTAGACTCAATAAGCTTTAATTACATAATTTATCCAGCTTCTAATTCATCTCCCACAATTTATGGTGATTTTCCAAAGTCACGTTACTGCTGCTGTCCCAAGCAAATTTATTACCAAATTCACTCTTTCACACATAACTTGCATGCATGTTATTTAAACATGTATATCACCAATCAATCATCACATATCTATGATTTTACTTAAGAATAATCTCCATTTCATCATTTTAAAGCACAACATGTTAGCTGATTTTTCCTTTAACATCTAAGGCACATGCATGTTCATTTGTTTGGCTCAACTTCACCTATCTTCCATTTTTCATCAAAAGAACATGAAACAACAACCATTTCCTTCATTTTAATTCATGATCAAATGCTCACAACACAACTAAAAATCAAAATACTTCAAGAGTTAAGGTAGAATCAAGAAGAACTCATGAACCTCAAAATAGAAGCAAGGTACCAAGAACTTACCTTCAATTTTCCTCCTCCTAATGACCGAATACTCAAGAGCTTTCTCCTCTCCTTTCTCTTCTCTAACTTTCAGCTATGATGAACAAAGATGGACAAAACTTTGTTCTTTTCATCCCTTTTTCTTTTAATAAAACTTCATATTTCATCCATTTAATTCTTTAATACAAAAGACATGAAATTCTTATCATGAAACATTTACCTAACCCATTATCATGAAACATTTACCTAACCCATTATCATGGAACATTTACCTAACCTATTATCATGGAACATTTACCTAACCTATTATCAATTTGTATCAATTTGTCTCATAAATTATGGATATCAAGTGTACATTTTGTCTACAACAACATGATGGCTGGCCACTTCATGTAAATGGGAGGTTTGTCATGCAAATCCTCCTATTTTGCACTCCTATTTATTTGGTCACTTCAATTTAACCTATAGCATTTTCAAACATTTTCACATAGGTCCTATTTCATAATTTCACCCCTTTTGTTATGGAACAAAATTAACTAAAATTGTCGGGTTCTATCTTAAGTTTGGGCTTTCTAGAGCCCACTAACATAATTAAACCTATGCCAACATTCACAGATTCCCGAAAATTGGGCGTTACAACTCTACCCTCCTTAAAGAAATTTCGTCTCGAAATTTACCTAATCCAAACAGATGAGGTATTGTGTTGCATCGCTCTTCTCGCTCCCAAACTCGAAGTTCCCCTTCCTTAACTTGTTGAAAACGAGCGACCAAAGACTCATCGTTCAACTGCTTTTCCTTAATCTGATCCACCCAGTTGGCCTCACTTGCAACTCACCAATGCAGACTTCCATCATCATATGAGACTCGATTTGAGCAAACATTGCTCTCGGATCGAATCTGACTCTACGACTTAGAGCATCGGCTACCACATTAGCCTTGCTTGGGTGATACTCGATCGAATAGTCATAATCCTTAAGCAACTCAATCCATCTCCTTTGCCTAAGGTTCAGCTCCTTCTAAGTCAACAAATACTTAAGACTCTTATGGTCGTGTATATAATACACCTTTCTCCGCATAAGTAATGTCTCCAAATCTTAAGTGCAAATATTATCTGCGCCAACTCTAAATTATGAGTCAAATAGTTTCCCTCATGAGGCTTAAGCTATCGTGATGCATATGCAACCACCTTACCCTCTTGCATTAACACGCCCCAAACCCACGTGTGATGTGTCACTTATACAAGAAAATCATTTCCGCACTCAGTTAAATTAACATAAGTGCTTCATCGAACTTTCTTCAACTTCTCAAAAGCTTCTTGCTGTTTCTTAGTCCATACAAACGGTACTCATTTCCTTATCTGTTTTGTCGAGGTGCTGCCATCACGTAAAAACCTTCCACAAACCTTCAGAGTATCATGCCACCCTAGAAAACTCCATATTTCGACATCGACCTAGGCGGCTTCCACTCCAAAATCGCTTCAATTTTCCGAAGGTCCACCTTAATCCCTCAGCAGAGACCACATGTCCTAAGAAGGTTACCTCCCTCAACCAAAATTCACACTTGCTGAACTTCGCAAAGAGTTCATTCTCCCTTAACACTTGCAGCACTATATAGAGATGCTCATCATGTTTCACTTTAGTTTCAGAATATACCAGGATATCATTAATAAAGACGACTACGAACTGATCTAAAAATGGTTGGAATATACGATTCATCAGATCCATAAATGCTGCAGGAGCGTTCATCAGTCCAAATGGCATAACCAGAAACTCGTAATGACCATACCGAGTCCTGAATGCTATTTTAAGGATATCTGCCTCCTTGACCCTTAATTGATGATATCCAGATCGAAGGTCGATCTTGGAAAATACAGAAGCTCCTCTAAGCTAGTCGAACAGATCATCAATCCTTGGCAGTGGATATTTATTCTTAATCGCCGCTTGTTCAACTGGCGATAATCAATGCACATCCGCATCGTACCATCCTTCTTTTTCACGAATAGCACCGGTGCTCCCCATGGAGACACGCTTGGCCTAATGAAGCCCCTATCCCACAACTCTTGAATTTGTGCATTTAACTCTACTAACTCCTTCGGTGCCATCCTATACGGTGCGATAGACACTGGTGCCGTTCCAGGCAATAAGTCGATTCCAAACTCCACTTCTCGATTCGGAGGCAATCTTGGAAGTTCTTCTGAAAAAATATCTTAGAATTCCTTTCGGTCCTAACCTTATCCATTGTCAGTCCCTCCTCTTCCGACTGACTTACAAATGCCAAATAGACCTCCCAACCTTTCTGAATCCACTTTTCGGCTCTTAATGCCGACACCACATTGGACAAATAATCCCTTCGCTCACCTATCACCATAACCTCCTCATCCTTTGTGATCCTTAACACCATTCGCTTTAGCGGACAATCCGAGTCGCTTTATGCTTAACAAGCCACCATTCCCAAAATGAGATCAAACTCTCGAACAGTAACTCTATCAAATCTCCGTGGAAAATCCTACCTTGAGTTTCTAAGGGTACATCCCTATACGCTTTGTCTACCCTAACCGAGTGACCCAAGGGACTTAGTACAGATACCCCACTCACAATCTCCTCGGAAGCGGTCCAAGTCGTCCATAATCCGCTTCAGGCCTCCAATCAATATTCCGCCACATTCGGGCTATACCGACACGCCTTAAAGATCTCCGTTCCGTCGGTCCAAGTCATTTAGAAATAGATCCTCAATTTCGTTGTTCGAACTTGCTCGAGCAACCCTTTCCGTAACACGAAGCATTGCTCAGGATAGGCATCATTCCGACCTTCGCGGTCATGAGACTTCTCATCGCTGTTGTCGGTGGTACTGGTGCATCCACCGCCGACATATGTCTCAAGACGAAGATCTCGCCGAGCACTTCCTCGGCCCATCCACGGCCTCTTGTACTCATATCGTATTATCTTGATTACGAATTTTTATGCATCAATTAATATTCCAAAGTGTTTATTACGATGTTTTATGGATCGACAAGTAGTTAGAGTTTGTTTTCGCAGAATCGAAGTCTAGCTACGCTTTCATTTTTATCGATTTTCCTATGGTTTCAGATCATCCTATCTAGAGTATCCTAGCGATTTTTAGTACGAGATAGATAATTCAGAAAATATTCAAAAATTCGAATACTTACAGACTTGAGCCGAGATTCTAATGCCACCTTCTAAAGATCTAAATTTTGAAAATCAAGTTTTTCGCATTCTTTATAAAATTTTCGTTTTAAAAATCTTTGTTTTTGTAAACCCATTCCACAAATGAGTTGTTGCAACCTAGGCTCGATACCACTAAACGTAGCACCCCAAACCCGCCCGAAGTTATGGCTTGGATCCGCATGCCACATCAAAATATAAAAAAATTCATTCTAAGTCCGTAAAATCGCATTTGATGTTCAAAAGATTAATTCATTAAGGGTTAAAGTGAAAGGAAGTCATGCACCGTAGGAAACCTAAAAGAGGTGGTGAGTCCATCTGATCGCTATACCAAGCTCCTTCGGATCCAATCCTAGACATGCATACCGCCATTGCCACACCTTAACGTCATGGATATTTCTAGGAAACCGATTTGATTAAGTCATTTTAAGAAAAGCAATTAATTTTGGAAAATACTTTCATTGCGGAAGCTTTGCTTGTTGTCGTGTTATTTTGAAATCAATCGTTATTTTTGAAAACGCTACTAAAGCTATCCAATTTCAACAGCTTAAAATAAATATTATCTATCTTAATAAAACATATAAAACCATCAAAAATAAATAAGCGGCCTTATTACATTTAAAAGCCCAAAACCTCAAACGTAATTAAAAGGATGTCCAGTTCACCGAAGAAAATCAAACTTTCGAAATCGGTGGCCACTCCAAATTCTCTCACGACCCAAGCCCACTATGGTTGGGGATTTCTGCGTGGATGAAAATAAAAGGGTGAGTTTGGGGAAACTCATGTGTAAGGAAAACCCATTCAAAGTCCAAGTCACTCAAGCCCATTGGGCCTAAGCCCATTCAGTAATAATGGTATTGGGCCGAGCCCTTTTCAGATTACAATAAACCGGGCCTTAATCCCTTATTCAGATAACAAGATGGCCCATAGGCCCATTTCAAAATACATGCAACATCAATAACATATGCAAGCCCATTTGGGTAACAAAGTGGTCTGGGCCGAGCCTTTTTCAGATTAATAACCGGGCCTTAGCCCTTATTCAGATAATGAAGATGGCCCATAGGCCCATTTCAAAATACATGCAACATCAATAACATATGCAAGCCCATTTGGGAGACTACTCAACCCACCAACCACTACACTCCACCGCACCAGCCATACACTCCATGTGGGAATAGCTCAACCCACCCAAATTTAACACTCACAGCTTGCCTTTTTTGCGCTCGCTTATCAAAAATTGAGGCAAAGCCTCCAAGATGTGGACAAGCCACTTTCAGACTTCCTCCGTCAATATCCCATCCCATGCATCGATAATAACAACATGGCATGCAAGAAATAACAACATCAAACATGCATTTAGGTCAATTTAACCTTAAGGGTATTTTGGTAATTTATCTACTAGGGGTAAACTGTAAATTTTCTACTTTTAAAGGTATTTCAGAATTTATCTATTTTAGGGTTTTTCATGCATATTCTTACTTTTCACGTACTAATGTAATCACGCATCGAGGGTTTTTACGAATTGGGCCTGTTGGCCTATCATTCCAATTTTGGCCCATTAAGCCCAAAATATCGAGGGCACGAAATTGTGCACTTTGCAGTCAAACATTGCAGCTTACCAAAACATTAATCGATTTACCTCACGAGCATTCAGACATCAAGAAATCTACAAAATACCGGTTTTCGGCATTTCGGATTTTCGACTTTTGTCGATCTAGACTAAGAAAGAGGGTGTTAGTTACACACATTGCTTATGCACGATATCTTGATTTAGATCCACACACGAACCGCCTACAATTGGATTACTAACACGTTAATCTAACTATTCAAATACAAACTACATATTAACCCCTTACAATATTCGGCCAACCACACCTACAGATCATAGTAAGCTTATAAGAAATCAATAAGCAACTCATTAACAAATTTTTGTCAATGTTTACCATATAATCATAATTTCACTGCAAGCTGTCTTCCTGAGCAACAGTCACTAAATCATTTATAACTGGAGCTACGAAACTCTAAATAAAGTTCCGTTAATTTTCCTTGAAAATAGACTCATATATCTTCTATCCATAAAATTTTCAGAATTTTTGGTGTAGCCAATCAATACCAGAATTTTCTCAAAGTTTCCCATGTTTCACTATTTGACTAATCTGACCACCCTTCATTACGAATCAAATTTCTCATTGTACAGAATTCAAAATATGTTCTCGTTTATTTCATTAGAAACTAGACTCAATAAGCTTTAATTACATAATTTATCCAGCTTCTAATTCATCTCCCACAATTTATGGTGATTTTCCAAAGTCACGTTACTGCTGCTGTCCCAAGCAGATTTATTACCAAATTCACTCTTTCACACATAACTTGCATGCATGTTATTTAAACATGTATATCACCAATCAATCATCACATATCTATGATTTTACTTAAGAATAATCTCCATTTCATCATTTTAAAGCACAACATGTTAGCTGATTTTTCCTTTAACATCTAAGGCACATGCATGTTCATTTGTTTGGCTCAACTTCACCTATCTTCCATTTTTCATCAAAAGAACATGAAACAACAACCATTTCCTTCATTTTAATTCATGATCAAATGCTCACAACACAACTAAAATCAAAATATACTTCAAGAGTTAAGGTAGAATCAAGAAAAACTCATGAACCTCAAAATAGAAGCAAGGTACCAAGAACTTACCTTCAATTTTCCTCCTCCTAATGACCGAATACTCAAGAGCTTTCTCCTCTCCTTTCTCTTCTCTAACTTTCAGCTATGATGAACAAAGATGGACAAAACTTTGTTCTTTTCATCCCTTTTTCTTTTAATAAAACTTCATATTTCATCCATTTAATTCTTTAATACAAAAGACATGAAATTCTTATCATGAAACATTTACCTAACCCATTATCATGAAACATTTACCTAACCCATTATCATGGAACATTTACCTAACCTATTATCATGGAACATTTACCTAACCTATTATCAATTTGTATCAATTTGTCTCATAAATTATGGATATCAAGTGTACATTTTGTCTACAACAACATGATGGCTGGCCACTTCATGTAAAATGGGAGGTTTGTCATGCAAATCCTCCTATTTTGCACTCCTATTTATTTGGTCACTTCAATTTAACCTATAGCATTTTCAAACATTTTCACATAGGTCCTATTTCATAATTTCACCCCCTTTTTGTTATGGAACAAAAATTAACTAAAATTGTCGGGTTCTATCTTAAGTTTGGGCTTTCTAGAGCCCACTAACATAATTAAACCTATGCCAACATTCACAGGATTCCCGAAAATTGGGGCGTTACAGACATTGATCCGGACTTTTGATCTGCAATATGACTTGATTTCCACTTTAGTTGAGTGATGGCGTCTGGAGACCTACACATTTCATTTTTTGTGCGGGGAGTGCACCATCACTCTAGAGGATGTTGCACTACAGCTCGGGCTCCCTATCGACGGGAATGCGGTCACGGGCATAAGTTTGATCTCTAGGCCACCTGCCTTTTGCTATTACTTACTTGGATGCTCGCCAAGTGAGGGGAAATTATGGCTCCGAACACAAACATATGCTCAACCCAACATTATACTTATAACTCTATTACAAACCATTCACAAAATAACTATCAATTTAAGACATCCTAGGTACATGCCATTACAAAAGGTAAACATCACCACATTTGAGATCGCGATCGTTGTTGGATGCTAAGTCGGGATCAAAAGAGAAGTACCTAACCTGCACACAAAAAAAAAAACCTTACAATGAGTAAAACTCAGTGATATTTCTATAATATAAACAATTAAAGACATAAGGATACAAGAGTGAATAATTTGAATTATACAAACATATTATTGTCTAAGCTTACCATTACTATATACCATCATTTCAAGTTCATGCATATTACCATATCAATTCATACTATACTCAATTTTCACATACAATCATATTTGATTGGTTAAACAAATATCTCAATTCACATCACTTGCTATATAAATAGCTTTTCACATATCAATCCACATTTCATTTAATCAATGGCATTATCCATTCCATATTCAATTCTTGAGTATATAACTCATATATTCCATTTGTTCACAACATATTTCACATTTCATTTTCAATCCACTATCTCATTTCCATTTCACATGCCATGTCATTTCAATATCAATTATAAAACTTTATTATTTATTTACCTCTATTAACACGACTCGGACTCGGACGGATACACGGATCCAACCAACATACCAGTTTCGCACCCAATGCCTCATCAGATAAATCCGAAGTAATAACTGTGCCCAGCGCTATATAAATTGACACCTATTGTCTCATTGGTTAAACTGAAGCAAATTGGCACCCTGTGCCTCATCGACTCGAGGTCAAAGTAAACCCTAAACGTTTCCTATCCTATGGCATGCCATCTATATCTAACTCAGCCCGATATAGTTAATAGGATTTCATTTCACTTTTCAAATACAACCAATATTCAATTCTCATATTTGCACATTATCACATTTACACATATATTCATTTCAATTCAAATAATCAATACATTCATAATATACATACCAATTTAATTCATTTCAATCAACTATAATTTTAATTCACTATCAAAATGCCAAAATACTTACCTCAACCACTTACCATATGCATTAAATCCAAATACAACAATTAACAGCTAGGTTCGGGTTAGAGAAATACAAACTGTGGATTCCGAGCTATTCAAGATCGATTTTATTCTTGCCTTTTTTAGTCGAGGATTCCGGTACGATGTTAGCTACGGAATTAAAACAATTAAAATACATCAATACAACACAATTCAATTTCACATTGAATATTTCAATTTTTTACTCAATATTTGCTTAAATTCCAATTTAGTCCCTAAAGCGAGACTAATTTTTATTCTTCACAATTAACTCTATATTTTCACATAAATTTCATTTTAAACTAAATTTAACTCCCTATTTTCAATTAAACCCTTAAATTTTGAAATTTTCACAATTTAGTCCCTATACTCAAAATCAAGAACTAATATTACTATTTAGTCCTTTTTCACATTATACATTGAAATCTATCAGTTTAATCCCTAGTATTTGAAATGTTCAACAATATTAACATCCAAAATTCTAAGCAATACTAAAACTTAAAACATTGGTCGACTAGCCCTAAGTACTGAAATTCCAAAAACATAAAAATTACAGTACTCAATTGCACTAACCAATTGATCTTAAACCCTAACCGTGAGTCTTTCTCTTCTAAATCTTCTTTCTTTTATTTCTATTCGAATTGCATGCTTTCCTTCACCTTTTCCACTTACTTTCTTTTTATCTCATTTATTAATTCTTTTATTTTGTTTTTATCATATATTATATAATACATATATACATACTTTAACTTTTAACTATTATTTAAGTTTACATATAAATATATAAAATCATCATTAATGCCTTCCAGATAAAGAAACAAAGGTATAATTGTTTCTTTAGTCCTTTTAATTATTTTTAAATCATAACTCAACTTCTACCTTATACTCGATTTAGTCCTTATATTTAATAACTTTTAATTTCACAAAAATTCACTTAACCAAAATCTAATTAACTACATAACTAACTTCGTAAATATTAATTAAAATATTTACGATCCAATTTACGAGAACGGGGTCTCGAAAATACACTTTCCGACAACCCTAACTATCGGGTCATTACAATTTCAAAAAAAAACTATTTTCTCTATTGATATTTTTTCAACATATTCAGATAATTTTGCCATATTATTTGTCCTATGAAAAATCAAGCTATTATTCCCAAATGGATTTGGAAATATGCCATTGACGCCAACTCTCTCTTACGCAAAATAGTCATTTCAAAATATGGAGTTAATCTTTAAAGTAGTTGCCAAGATCGATGAAAAAGTTAAAATTTTGTTAGTTTTGCTTACCTGACATGTATGTGAAAGTTCATATATATGTCAATTTCTTAAAAATTTTAAAATATATTTTTAATTTTGTACTTTTTTTTCTAATTTTTTATAATATTTTTTTTAAATTTTTTATATTTAAAAATTAATTAATCGCTAATGTGACAATCCACGGTCAACAAAGTTAACAAATGTCAACTCTTCCATCTATTTTTGGGAGACTTAACAAGTAGTGCAAGTTTAAAAGCTAAAAGAAGCGAAAAATTAAATGAATAGCTAAAATGACCTTTTAGTAAAGTTAGAGAGTTAAACAAATTATTTTACCTTATGTAAAAGTAAAATTAATTACTAGTTTATTAATTATTATGTTCAAGACAAAAATATTTATAACTAATAAAAGTTAATTATTAGTAATGAATTTAAATAATCCTTAAAATATAAAAATAACAAAAAAATTCTTTTCAAATTTTGTTTTTTAAATAATAAACATAAAAAATTATATGAGAAAAATTCTTAAGGGATATATTTGGATAATTTAAATAATAATTTTTTATATTTTATTATTTTTAAAAGGATAATAAAATTTGAAAAGATTTTTTATTCTTATATTTTTAAGGGCTATTTAAATTTAATTTCAAAATAAATTGGGCTAATATGCAAATAGACATTTAATTGGTGCAGGAGAGGAATGGCTTCACTCCTATTTTTGATCTAGTTTAAAAGGATAATTGCTTCATCGGGTCCCTGAATATTTTATATAATTATCTTTCAGTTCGGTGTCGCTAATGGCAACAGCAATACCCAATTTTTTTTTTAAACTAGAGGTGGTGGCACCAATGATAATAACGTCACTGACATTTACTGCTCAAAACGGGTCATTTATATACATAATTTTCAAAATAAGTCATTTTTATAAATAATTAAAAGTTTTAGGTATTTTTAAGAAAAAAAACTTAAGTTTGATGAATGGCGTCAGCGTCTACTTAATACGAAAACAATGGCTTGGTTTTGTTGGTCAAAAGAAAAGTACGTTTTGGGTATTGCCTTGCCCAAATGTTAGCAAAGTCTTTGCATGCATTTGTTTGATTGGAAAAGTGAGAAATACATGAACATGGTAAGGAAAAATTCTATAGACGTTACCATATCACCAATCAAATTTAGTTATCTTTTTAATTTTTTTTTTCGCGTATTACAGAAAAAAGAAAATTCTAACAGCGCCGCCATTAACGCGACTTGAATCAAATCATATCTTAGTCAAGTGACGGGTTTATTTTAATTTTTGTTTATAAAAAAACATCTTGCTCATTGAGGGCCCTAGTAGCATGTATTGAATAATAACTAGAAGTCGAATCCTGCACGCTTCCCATTTCTGTGCTAAATAAATGGGACAAAATGACGTGAACCTTGAAGAGGGACAAGTGTAGTCTCTTGATGCGAAATGTGTTGACTGTCACCTTGCAAAACCCAGATTACCATAACAGATGCAAAATCTGATCGGTGAAGATAAGAAAATGGAGACCATGGGAAATCTTCTAATCCTTTTTACAGCTTCTTTATGCCTCTACCTTTTCGTTGCTTTACTCAATGTTTTCTACAAGTATTGGTGGATACCTCAGCGGGTACAGTTCATCATGAATTCACAAGGAATCAGAGGACCTCCTTATGAATTTATCCATGGAAACAACAAAGAAATTGCCCAAATGTTCATGGAAGCATCTACGAAACCTATGGCCTTGACACACGATATATTTCCCAGAGTCGTGCCTCATGTTTACTCCTGGATCAACAAATACGGTGAGAATATGTTTTTTTATTTTTATTTTTTGGGTAGTATTTTCTGATTAACCTCCACTGTCCATGAAGAGAAATCATTTTTCTTTCAGGGAAGACTTATCTTAGTTGGAATGGAATTCGAGCTCGACTGCTAATTACAGACCCAGAACTGGTCAAAGAGGTCCTTAAAAACAGTGAAAAAGCTTTTCGAAAGACAAAGGCTTCATATTTCTTCGACAAGCTAATAGGCGACGGGCTTGCTTCAACCGAACGTGAGAAATGGGCAAGGCTAAGGAAACTGGCCAATTATGCCTTTCATGGGGAGAGCTTAAAAGTAAATCATCTCTACCTTCTAATCTAATTATTGTAGTGGGACATTTACAAACTTGATACTTTTTGCAGAATATGACTCAGCTGTAGTTGCTAGCGTTGAAACCATGCTTGAGAAATGGAAAAGTAAAGAGGGCAAAGAGATAGAAGTGTTCCAAGAGTTCAGATTATTGACTTCAGAAGTGATATCCAGAACCGCCTTTGGTAGCAGTTACTTGGAAGGGGAGAAGATTTTTGACATGTTGACGAAGTTGTCAGTAATTACAGGCAGAAATATTTTTAAAGCAAAGATTCCCATCATCAGGTAACTTCATCAAATCTTTACTTTGTTAATCAACATACTGCGGTTGCCAATGGGTTGATTTAATCTGGTTGTCCTTTTCAGCAAGTTTTGGAAATCTGCTGATGAAATTGAATCAGAAAGAATTGCCAAAATGATACATGATTCTGTGATGAGCATTGTTGAAAAAAGGGAAAAGAGGGTAGTGACCGGAGAAGCTGATAATTTCGGCTGTGATTTTCTGGGATTACTTGTTAATGCTTATCATGAGGTGGACGAGAAAAACAGACTTTCGATACAAGATTTAGTAGATGAGTGTAAAACTTTTTATTTTGCTGGGCAAGAAACAGTCAATTCCTTGCTTGCATGGGCAACCCTGCTTTTAGCAATACACACCAATTGGCAAGACAGAGCAAGAGCAGAGGTGATTGAGGTCTTTGGTAGTCAAAACCCAAATTTTGAAGGGATGGCCAAATTAAAAACGGTAAGCAAACTATACAAATTCAAAAGCTTGAAATTAACAGTGACCATTTATATTGTCTTTTGGATTTCTTTTTCTCCAACAGATTACCATGATTATCAATGAAACTTTACGGCTCTATCCTCCTATAAGTGGCGTGATAAGAGAAGTAGGAAGAGAAGTCCAATTAGGAAAACTTGTCCTGCCTACACATTCAGAGGTCGACATGCGAATCATAGCACTTCACCATGATCCTGACTTATGGGGAGATGATGTTAATCTTTTCAAACCAGAGAGGTTTGCTGAAGGGATAGCGAAAGCTACTAAGTACAATGCAGCTGCATTTATGCCTTTTGGATTGGGACCTCGATCTTGCGTTGGCATGAGCTTTGCAATCACTGAAGCGAAAACTACACTTTCCATGATTCTACAACGCTACACTGTCACCGTCTCCCCTACCTATGTTCACGCACCTGCACCACGTCTTACACTCAAGCCACAACATGAGATGCAGTTGTTGTTTCATTCACTACATTATGATGCGTAAAATTCTAGGTTGTTGGTCTCCAATATAGTAATATATAATAAAATGTGGATGATACTGTATTTTTCAACCATAAATGATATATGGTTTGGGGATTGGCATATATAATAACAATAAATAAAAGAAGAATATCATATTATAAAATTAAAAGAAAGGATTAACACGTGAATGTAATATTTTTCCACCAACAGTGAATATAGTTGCAGATTCAATGGCAACATTAGGAAGAAATGTTCCTATTGGTTTGAAAATTTATAATGTTTCCTCCAAGATTATCGGGATGAAGATTTTACAAGATAGTATTAGTGTTAAATATAATTCCTTTTATGATTAAATGTGTTTAGCTTCTTTATCTAGTAAAAAGAATTTTTAAAAAAAAAGAGACGAGTTTGAGTTGAATTAAGTCTAGATGATTGGAGCCTTAGCTTGACTTATAATATAAGTAGACCCAATTTTTTTGTTTAAACTCTTTTAAATATTAAATCGACTTTTGAATTTAAATGGGTAAGCTGAAATATTACAATAATTTTTATATATGCTAAAGTAAATATTAAAAAATTATTATATGGTTTACTCGCAAAAGCACATTGCGTGATTTACGATAACGAACTTTTCCAATATTAGATTATTGCCAAACATATAAATAAGTTCGAAAACAGGAAAAAAAATATGGGGAAAATAAAATAAAATAGGTAAAAACCAGTTGTTAGTCCTTATACTTGAACGAAGTTTAAGATTTAGTCCCTAATTTAATATTTAATAATAAATTTAAAATTTAAATCATCTCAATTTATTCAATTTAAAAATCCTAATTTAGTTGTTAGCATAGTTTCTTTTTTTGTCTTTCAAAATTTGCCATCAATACATCCATGCAAATCATACTAACTTCTAAAGTAATATATTATGGTATTAGAGTGGATTTGACGAGCGGTGCGTTTATTTGCGGTTATTGTAAAAATAGTGATGATAATAAAATTAGATACTATAGTGTGAGACAAAAAGTAAGCTAAACGCACTGCATCGTACCCCATCATCCATTAAAAATTTTTAAACAATTTTTCTAATATTAAATTTGACACCTTAATTCAAGTCCATATAAATGCTTTTTTTTAAAAAATTATCTCTCATGTTTCTATTATAGAACAATAATGGCCAAATATGTTTTCATTATTGAAAATAAAATTTTATTTCTATTTACCAAACATATTTTTAATTTTAAAAATAAAAATGAAAATTATTTTCTAAAATGAAAAATAGAAAATATTTTCAAAAGTCAAAAGGACCCTTAGTTTTTACTTTTTAAGTATAAAAAACGAAAATCTTAAATTTTACGGAAATACAAGGACCAACTGTGTATTTTGACCAATCAATTTTTTTTTTTAAAAAAAAGGAGAGTAAACCATGAAGAAATGTGAATGACTTTTGAGAAAATGTCAAAATAAACCTCTAAATTTCCTTTGTTTTTCAGTTTCTAAAAATTTTTGCCTACCAACGTTTGAAAAGGTTATTAATATGGCAGTTTCACTCATTCTTTCCCTATAAATTCCTGTCTGCTCATCCTACAAACACCCAAGTTTTCATACACTTTCTTTTTGGTCTTTAAAACTGTGAAAAATAAAATAGAATAAAATAAATAAAAATAAAGAACACATAAATTTTACGTGGAAACCCTTTCGGGAAAAAAAAACCACGGGCAAAGGAGAAGAAAATTCACTATGTCGAAAAATTTTACTCAAATACAAGAGGAATAGACTATGTCTATTTATAGGCTTGCAAAGCCATATTCTAGTAGGATTGAAACACCTTATCCTAATCAATATAAAATAGATGGAGTTTAATAAGGTTTAAAACCTTATTCTAAAATAAAATAAAAGAAGTCTAGTTCTATATGGATTTTACTTTTATTTTATTTTCCATCGTATTTTATTTAAATAAGAATTTGGGTCACTTAATTCTAACAATCTCCACCTTGACACAAATTCTCAATGAACAAGTTCTTCATCGCGAACTTTCAATAAACAAGTTCTTCACCTCTTCCAAAAACCCCTTAAGGGTTTAACTTCAACAATGAACACCAACCAAGTCTAAGCAATGCTCAAACTTGGTTATAGGAAGTGACTTAGTCATCATATCTGCAGGATTTTCATGAGTGCTAATTTTGCTCACAACAATATCACCACGAGCAATAATATCACGAACAAAATGATACCGAATATCAATGTGTTTTGTTCTCTCATGAAACATTTGATCTTTTGTAAGAAAGATGGCACTGACCGTCACAAAATCATCGTGGCTGATTTGAAGGTCTTTATTGAGTTCACTAAATAGTCCCTTCAACCAAATAGCTTCTTTACAAGCCTCAAGAATCGCCATGTACTCAAACTTCATGGTAGACAAAGCGATCGTAGTTTGCAAAGTGGCTTTCCAACTAATTGCACAACCTCCGATTGTAAAGCCGTAACTCGTGAGAGATCTTCTTCTATCAAGGTCTCCAAAGAAAATCAGCATCAACATACCCTATAACTCCATCTTTAGTTCTTCCAAACTGTAAGCAAACATTAGTAGTGCCTCGTAAGTATCTTAAAATCCATCGAATCGCTTTCCGGTGTTCTTTACCAGATTCGCCATGTATCTCGCTAATCGACCGATCGCATATGATAAATCGGACGTGAACAAACCATAGCATACATGAGAAATCCTCTCGCACTAGAGTATGGAACATGTGACATGTACTCAATCTCATTATCCGATTGAGGAGATAAGGCCGATGAAAGTCCGAAATGGTCGCTAAAGGAGTACTAACAGCTTAGCACTCTGCATATTGAACTCGCAAAGAACTTTCTCAATGTACCCCTTCCGACTTAGGTACAATTTACTTGCTTTTCTATCTCTGAGAATCTCCATACCAAGTATCTTCTTTGCTGGTCCTAAATCTTTCATCTCAAATTCTTCACTTAGTTGGGCTTTAACCTTTCTTATCTCTCTTTTATCTTTTGCTACTATCAACATGTCATCAACATAAAGAAGTAGATACACAAAAGAACCATCAACTTTTTTCTTAAAGTAGACACAACTGTCAAAACTACTTCTTTTGAAATCATGAGAAGTCATAAAGGAATCAAACCTCTTGTACCACTGTCTTGGTGATTGTTTCAAACCGTAAAGGGACTTTTTCAGCAAGCAAACATAGTCCTCTTTTTCGAGACTATAAAACCCTCCGGTTGTTGCATGTAAATATCTTCCTCAAGTTCTCCATGCAAAATGCGCTTTTACATCTAACCGCTCAAGCTCCAAATCATGCATGGCCACAATACCAAGCAAAGCTCGAATCGAACTATGCTTAACAACCGGAGAGAACACATCTGTGAAGTCCACTCGGAATTTGATCAGTAACCCTTTGCAACAAGCCTTGCTTTATATCCGGTTCTTCAACTCCCGAGTCCCTTCTTTCTTTTAAACACCCATTTACAACTAACAGCCTTTTTACCTTTAGGAAGTTTTACAAGATCCCATGTTCTGCTTTTTGTGGAGTGATTCCATCTCCTCTTGCATAGCAAACATCCACTTTTCTCGAGTCTTCACACTAATCGCCTCGAAATAATTAAATGGCTCTTGATTCGCATCTATATCTTCACCACATTTAAAGCATAAGCAACTAGATCAACCTCGGCATACTTCTTTGGAGGTTTAATTTCCTTCTTGTCCTGTTTTTGGCGATAGAGTATTGCGGTGAAGAAGCAACTCTATTCTCAATTTTGTACGGCTTGAGGAGTTGATTCAGATTAATCGATGCTCCACCGCTTTTGGTTTTCTTTATTGGAAGAGTCTTTAAGAGATAAGTTAGGTAACATAGCGCTTTCATCAAAAACAACATCTCTGCTAATCACAACTTTTCTATTTTCAGGACACCATAACTTATAGCCTTTTACACCACTTTATAACCAAGAAAACGCATTTAATGGATCTCGGTTCCAATTTTCCATTATCAACATGAGCATACGCAGACACCCAAAAATCTTTAAATCGTAATAATTAGCAGGATTACCGCACCATACCTCTTGTGGAGTATTTTTCTCAATGGCAATGGATGGAGATCGGTTGATCAAAAACATGCAAGAGAGGTCGTCGCCCAAAATGACTTCGATAAGTTGGCATTTGACAACATACATCGAACCTTCTCCATGATCGCTCTGTTCATTCGCTCGCAACGCCGCTTTTGTTTGTGGAGTATGACGAATCGTCAAGTGTCTCATGATCCCTTCGACTTGCACAATCTATTAAACTCATCGTAATGTAACTCTAAGCCATTGTCTGCATGCGGAGGTATTTTATCTGCTTTTCCGTCTGCTTTTTCAATCATAATTTTCCAAGACTTAAATGTGGAAAACACATCGCTTCGCTTCGTGAAGAACGCCCAAACTTTTCTGGAAAAATCATCAATAAAGGTTAGCATATAATTAGCTCCACCTCTCGAAGGCACTCGGACGGCCCCCACGATCGTAATGGATATACTCCAACGCTTCCTTCGTGTTATGGATTCCTCTAGTGAATCGAACTCTCTTTGCTTCCCAAAACACAAGGCTCACACAGAAATTCAGGTTTGCAAATTCCTTGCCCATTAAGAAGTCCTCTTTGCTTAATTCGCCATGCCATTCTCACTCATATGCCCTAGGCGATATGCCAAAGTTTAGTAATATCATCATCGACAAGGAAGAGGAAGCGACAATTGCATCACCAAGAATAAGAGAACCTCAGAAACATATAACTTGGCAATCTTTCTTTGCCCTTTCATCACAACAAGGACCCTTTGAAATCTTTAAACCCCACTTTCAAATGTGTATCTCTGCACTTTTGAATCAAGAGTACTCAACGAAATTAAATTTCTTTTCAATTCGGAACATGCCGCACGTCACTAAGTGTTCGACAACTCCATCAAACATCTTAACTTTAATTTTTCCAACACCGCGATTTTACATGAAGCATTATTTCCCATCAAAACAACACCTTCAGACATCGTTTCATAAGTTGTAAACCAATCCCGATTGGGACTCATGTGGAAGGTGCAACTGAATCAAGTATCCACTCTCGCCACTTTAGAATCATTGATGAAGCAACTAGAAGTTCACCATCATTTGTAGTCTTCTACAACATCACCTTCACCGAATTTTCCGGTCTGTTTTCCTTTTGATTCGCACCTCCCTTTTAATCTTATTTTGTAGCTTATAGCACTCAGATTTAATGTGCCCTTTCTTCTTGCGAAGTTGCAAGTTTTACCTCTGCTTGAAGATTTCGATCTACCCTTAGATTTACCACGAGGATTCCGCTCTCGTGTTCTACCACGATCATCATCAACATTCCGGTCTTGTCTCCCACGAACAATGAGACCTCTCCCGAGAGTTGGGTTTAACCACAAGATGCTTCATCTTATCATACGAGGTTAAAGAATCATAAACCTCATCAACTGTGAGAGACTCGCGCTATATAAAATCGTGTCTCTAAAGGTTGAATAAGACGGGGCAACGAACAAAGTAGAATCAACCCTAGATCTTCCTTATCATATTGAACCTCCATGGCCTCCAAGTTTGAGAGAATTTCTTTAAACACCTTAAGTGTTCGTGTACGACGCACCTTCCTCCAAACGATGAGCATAAAGACGCCGCTTCATATGCAACTTGCTTGTTAGAGTTTTCGACATACATATTTGTTCTAGCCTCTTCCATAATGCCGGCGCTTTTCTCTTTCATCACATCCCGCAAAATTTCGTTGGACAAATGCGATGTAATTGTGTTAATGCCTTTCGATCCTTACGCTTCTTCTCTTCATCTCGTTAATGTCGAAGGCATCTTATCTATCCTAGCAGGGCATCCTCTAGATCCATCTGCAAGAACGCTTGCATCTTAATTTGCCACAACGCAAATCTGTGTTGCGATCCAACAACAGAATTTCATACTTCAAAGACGCCATTACCGTGATCGAGATGAATAACCCTAAGCTCGATACCAATTTGTGAAAAATAAAATAGAATAAAATAAATAAAAATAAAGAACACATAAATTTTACGTGGAAACCCTTTCGGAAAAAAAAACCACGCAGAGGAGAAGAAAATTCACTATGTCGAAAAATTTTGAAAATTCACTATGTCGAAAAATTTTTACTCAAATACAAGAGGAATAGACTATGTCTATTTATAGGCTTGCAAAGCCATATTCTAGTAGGATTGAAACACCTTATCCTAATCAATATAAAATAGATGGAGTTTAATAAGGTTTAAAAACCTTATTCTAAAATAAAATAAAAGAAGTCTAGTTCTATATGGATTTTACTTTTATTTTATTTTCCATCGTATTTTATTTAAATAAGAATTTGGGTCACTTAATTCTAACAAAAACTTGACTGTTTTTCCAAAAATGGGTTCCACATTTGCTCATCAAGGACTTGTTTTGGTGCTTGTTGATGCTTCCATGGTGGGAGTAAGCTTAGCAAACAAGGAATGGAGGAGCTTGGGTTCCCATCCTCATCCTCATCATCCCCACAACCATACCAATGGCCACAAAAGAATCATAGTTGGGGGATCCCAAAACTGGCATTTTGGTGTCAACTACACTGATTGGTCACTCAAAAATGGTCCCTTCTACATCAATGATACTCTAGGTAACTAAGACGATCCCAAACTTTCTTATTTCTCAAGTGTTTTTAGTTCAATTTTGATATCGTTCCCTCTACTATACACAAATTTTATCTTTAGTCTTTATATTTTAATTTTACATAATTTGGTCATCTATTTCTATAATATTAGTAGATAGTTCAAACAGTATTCTTAACTAATTCAAATAAGATGCTAACATGGACTATAAAATACAGGGACTTTTCTAAATTTGAGCATAGCCAGGACCAAAATCATAATTTGACCTTTTTCTAAATTTTTGACAATTTCTTTTGTAGTGTTGGGAGGGATATATATATATATATATTTTAAAATAACATATACTATTTAAACTAATTAATGATATTATAAAATAGATGGATCAAATTCTAAATTTGAGGGACCAAAACTATAATTTAACCCCTTTTTTCTTTACTAGCATTGCTCAATGTTTGTAATTTTTGAGCAATATTCAAATATGATCCACGAAGCAACACCACATTTCCTCACAGCGTATACTTGCTACCCCACTTAAAGAGCTTCCTCAACTGCGACTTAAGAAAAGCTAAGATGATTGCCAACCCAACTCAGGGAAGTGGTAATGGGTTCGAGTTCATATTGAAAAAGTGGAAGCCCTACTATTTTGCTTGCGGTGAACGTAATGGCTTCCATTGCAAGGTTGGCCTCATGAAATTCGCCGTAGTATCGCGGCTCCGTCGCTGCCATTGATGGATCACTTAAGCCTTTAGGGAAGATGCAGTGCCTGTGTTTTCTTTCATTTCCATTTTTGTTCACGACAACGTGTTGAATGTTGAGCCTCTTTTTTTTTAATATTGTCCAATAAGTTAGAGGTTTGGGACCTTAGGGTTAAATTCTGGCCATGTTATTTTGTCTTTTTGCAGTAATTTGTGATTTCTTTTTTTACAAAGGAATACCATGTTTTGTGTTTTGTTAACATCTTGTTTTGGTTTCAAGTTATTTCGTTTGGGATGTTTCATTTGTGTCTTGCAACATTCTTGACTTCACCCCATGTATGAGCTAACATTGATCTAAACGCTTGGAATTGGGTCTAATCGAAAATGTCAAGACCATCGACACTTATTTTGAGCAATAGTTAGAGCTTTCATCAAGTTTGTAGATAATACAGATTCAAACTCTTCCTCCTTTATTATTGTATAGATAAAAATATTTAAAATGACTCGCAAATTTTTGAAGATTGTGAGTTTGAGTGGATTAAGGTATCTAATGTCCTCGGATGAGTATAAATATAAATAATTTAAGATTTGAGGTTAAGAGTAAATGATAAAATGAGTTTATATTGAGAAGTTAGTTCAACTACTCTAATTTTTAAAATTTGATTTTTGTACTTTACGAGAATTGAATAATTAGTCCAATTGGATGACATTATTAAACCTTGCCACTAATGTGACATAGAAATCAACAATTCAATAATTTATATATAAAAATTAGCAAAATAAACAATTCAACAAAAATCAACTGTTTAAATTCATATATTTATCATCAATCCAATTAATTTTATAAAGTGAAAAGTACAAATATTGAGAAATTAAAGTCAATACTAAAATCCAATGAGAGTCAAAATTAAGATATTTCAAAAAAGAAAGTAGATTATAAAATATATTGGTATTTGTCTAATAACAAAGTTATACTATAATCAAAAGTACTTGTTTTTTTGGGTCGAATATTATAATCAAAAAGTACTTAAACCATGAGGTAAAGAATGTTGAGATTCACCTAACTTCTTTAATTAAACCATGAGGTAAAGAATGTTGAGATTCACCTAACTTCTTTAATTCCCACCTTAAAGCCAAAAGCCATTCAATAAAATAAATAAGTAAAAATCAACTGGATTGACGGATGAAATTGATTGAATGAGAAATTTTCAAGATTATGTCAATTTAATCAGAAGTAATATAATATACGGTTATCTTTATCTCTCGGTCTAAACAATATTATATTTAGATTGTAAAATAGTTGAGGATACTTGTGGTTATATATCCCAAAAATTTATCTTTGGTAATAATATTGTTTAGCACATTATTGAATATGTTATAATATTCTATTATTTGATTTATTTCGTTAGGATGTAAGATTACATTTGGTTCATTTGGTTGGAATGTAACAATCGTTCTTGTACTATACTTTGGATTGCATTTTGGTCTCTCTATTGGAAAAATGAGTAAATTGGTTCCTATATGTTAGATGGAGAAAAATAGTCCATCCGTTAAAATTGTGCTGTCAAATGCTTATTTTGGTGTTTTCGTATAAGATATAATAACAAATTTAACTCTTAATATTTATATCTTTATACAATTTGCCCCTACTCTTTTTATTTGAAGCAAATTGTCCTTCAATCTTTCATTTATGATGTGACTATATATCAATAATTGAAGTATATATCAGTTGTATTTATGTATAATAAACGTGTGCATACCTTTGACTCGGTTACATTTTGTAGCAAACCCATCGTTAATCAGCTTTAATTTTATAGGGTTTGAATCGCATTTATTGAAAAGTAGAAGAAGGATCAAAATAGGCCTGGCATCATGACGAGCAGGTAGCGCTTGTCGAGACAACGCGATGTAAAGCCTAGGCAAATATGGCATTGACGTTGTGATGAGGAGAGTCGGCACGTCACGACATGCTCTCCTATTTGGTAACTGTGTTTTAGACTTCAATCAGAGTTGCTTCTTCTAGCTGGACTCTAATTATTTCAGGAATATTTTAGTATGATTAGAATTCTAATCTAAGTCTATTTGAATGGACCATTGTATCCCTGTTTTGACACGTCACCAATAAGGGCTTTTCTTGAGGGCAGTAAGATGTAGTCGTAGATGAGTTTTGCTGCGAATTTTCGTGGTAACTATGGAGAAAATTATGTTTCCGAGTGAGGGCTTTGTTTTCGGGTCTGGGTAATGTACGTTTAGTATATTTAAGATTATTCTCTCCATATTGTACTTTCATTTGTTTACTCAGTTAGTGAAAAGCCAAAGCCTCCTTTACCTGAGATTTTTATCTACTTCGGAGGAGTTTTTCACTTAAAATATTTGTGTGATCATTATTCTCTATTTTACTTATTCATTTATACAGGTCAATCTCCAACAAATTTCTCTGTGTGTAAATCTAAATTCAAGCTTTATAAGCTTAGTCATCAATTTTGTGAAACTCATTGATGAAAAAGAAAACACAAGAACAACGTTGAATTTTAGTTCACATTTTTCATTTTTTTTAAATTTTATTATTTTGTGATTACTTAGGTATGTATAATTCGATATTAAATTGATATTAAATAATTTAAATTATTTAAATTTTAAATTTTATTATTTTGTGATTACTTAGGTATGTATAATTCGATCTTAAATTATTTTTAAATTTTTTAGATGCAAGTTACTTAAGCTTTTATTTGGTTACCAATTAAAATTTAAACAAAAATATTACCGTAAGTTTTATTTGGACAAAGTGATAAAGTAACGTGGGTAAAAATAATTATGTACTATATTTAATTAAAATTAACTTGAAAATTAAATAATACTTTAGTTGAAATGGTTAAAGTTAAAAGAAAAAATGTTATGATATCTGGGGAGCTTGATAGCATAACCTTTTGTAAAATTGAAGTTTAAGTTACATTTCAATTAGAGACCGTATAATCCCCGTCAATTGAGACCTTAAGTTGCAATGTGATCCAGTTTTTCAGGTGATGACTCCATGCTCACACGCCAGATGAAATTCGTAGGTCATCCAAATCTACAACACCACCGTAGATTCAAACATATATACCTTAAAATTGTAACAATGTCTATCTCAAACACAGGAAAAAATAAATCTACAAACTTCTAATTTCAAATCGTAAGAAAAAAAATTTAGCAAAGTGAAAACACATCTCGTTTTTATGAAAGAAAAGAAAACGCATTCTACAAGGCGCGTTTTCTTTACCAGATAAATACTGTAAATAGGAAATTTTAATAAAAAAAATCTAGTTTCTCCATTGATAATTTTTTTCAACATATTTAGATAATTTTGCCCTATTAGTTGTCTTATGAAATCAAGCTATTCTTCCCAAATGGATTTGGAAATATGGGCAATTTTATTAATCTAACTCAAAAAATTTTGATATTTACAAAAATGACTCGGGTTTAAAAACAATCACTAAAATGACCTAAAATGAACAGTAGAATAGGGTTTTGGAAACTCAATGGCTGGCACTACCTAGTGTTTTGGCCCGATGATTGCCTGATGATTGTGTTAGGCTTTAAATTTTTTTTTTTTTTTACTTTGGGAACCCAATGGCCGACACTAGCGTTTTTTTTTTTTAAAATCGTATCATACTGGTATACAAAAATATCAGTATTTAAAAAAAATTAGGTGCATGCCATGTAATGACTGGCATCAGAGATGTAAAAATAAAATAAAATTTAGGTGTTGGCCAGTAGATGGCTGGCACCAGGTACCTTTTTCGTGTCCCAATGCAATTTTTTTTTTACTTTGGTACACTGATGGCAGGCACCAGATGTAAAAAAAAAAATTTGAGTGCTAGCCAGAGATGTATTTTTTTTTGTGTGTGTTGGCCAGTAGATGGCCGGCACTAGGTACTTTTTTCGATCCCCAATGCAAATTTTTTTAACTTTGGGACAATGATAACAAGCACCAATAACATTTAAAAAAAATAAATTGGTGCTGGGTAGTTGATGGCTGACACCAAATTTATCATATGTATATAGGTGTTTTTACTTCTATTTGAGCTTTTTTTTTTACTTTTTCTTTGCTTTATTAGTTGAAAATATAGATTAAAAATATTAGTTTTTTCTTTGTTGAGAAGGAAGCAAAAAAAATTTAAGATGAGTTCCCAAATTTTGTTTGTTTATGTTTATTTCGATGGAGAAATGATAAATACAACTGAAGAAGGGTGTGTATTTCAAAGTCGGAGTAAAATAGGAATGAGATTCAACAAGCGTGTTTCACTAGCGGATTAAAATGAAAAATCAATACAAAGATAGCAACCCGTTGCGAAAAGCAAATGTTGAGACTGTTTTACAAATTTCCGGTTTCAACTGATCTACTCAAGTTCTCAGAAATGAAGCTTCAAGATGATGATGATCTAGTGACAATGATAGCACTTTATTGCCCCCCTGAGATAGAAAATCCCAGCCCGGTTGAGTTTTTCGCCGAGATAGCTGAACCGGATCCCATTTAAGTTGTAATTCCAGCAAGCCAACACTTTGGAATTAATTTTAATCTTAATGTCTCCTAGGAAGATCAGTTGGGTTTTAGACGGTCAATGGAAACTCCTGAAAATCCAAACACCGGAGGATGTTCGTATAACATCCCAAACTAGTGTACTAGTCTAGAGATCCATCTAGAGGTGTTGGCCACCATAGAAGATGGTGATGAAGGGTCTGGTAATGATGATCAGTCACATTGTGATCCCAACGATGATTTCAGTGACTCCGATTTGGATGACATCCCTGAAGGCATAGATGAAGAAGGGTTGGTAGAGGGTGAAAATACAAACCCCCATTTGGCCAGGAACACGGGCCCCGGTATAGTTATAAGAAATAACCCAAGGTCCTTCATGACCAATATGGATCCTGATGCAGCTCTTGTATGCGAGTTCCTGGAATATACAAACATTGTACCGGATAACCTACTTGGTGGTGAATTCGGTGATGAACAGTTTTTTGTAGGATAACAATTTGATAACAAAAAAAGACTGTTTACATGCTATAAAACAACTTAGCTTAAAGTTAGGTGTGAATTATAAAGTAATGAAATCGACGCAGTTTTTGTACATAAGAGAATGTTGGAAAGCGTCAAGTGGTTGTAACTGGCGTGTTCGAGCCGCGTTAATGCAGCAGATACAGATGTGGATGATAAGTAAACTAGAAGGTCCACACACATGCACGTTTTCTCGTATGTCGCAAGACCATAGAAAGTTAGATGCAAAAACTATATACAACTGCTTCATCCCTTTGGTGAAAGAGTCGCCCACCATCCAGGTGTCGGTACTTATTGCGGACATGCAAGCTTGATTCAAGTATAAAGTTTCATACTGAAATGCATGGTGGGAAAAGAAAATGACGATGTGAGAGTTGTATGGTGACTGGGATGTGTCATATAACGAGCTTCAAGGGTGGATAGTCGGGATGCAGGAGTATGTGCTTGGGACAATGACTGATTTTGAAAATATTACTGTATAAAGGCGCGGACGGAAAGATTCAATCAGGGAAACGAGTTTTTCACCTACTGTTTTAGACGTTCAAGCTGTGTGCTAGGGTCTTCCTTCACTGCAAGTCGATGGTGCAGATGGACGGGACATTGTTGTATGGAAAATACACGCAAATACTCCTGATTGCTTTCACCCTCACTGCAAATACAAGCATCCGAAATGTACTTCCGATCGCTTTCGCCATTGTGGAGCGTGAGTGCTTCGAGTCTTGCGAATTTTTCCTCAAAAATATGCTGAAACACATTGTCAGAGAAGATAACATTTACCTTATATCAGATAGATCAAAAGGATTACTTGCTGTGATAAGGCGATCGGGGGTTCCGTGGAGGTCTGTTTATTACATCCAACACATAGCGACAAACTTCCACAAAGATTAGAAGAATAAAGATTGGAAAAAAGAACTCGTGAACATGGGTAAAAAGTTTTTGTTTGTATTTATTGCAAGAATTACTTTTCAAAATTTCCACTGTAATTTTTTAAAATGATGATTTCAAATTAAATATGCAGCTCATGAGTTAGAACTGTGAAGATTCAGCAGAGGTTCACGAGGCTTGAAGCTTAGATGTCATCTTTACCAATAAATCTTCGGACATAGTTGGGAAGCATGGAGAACTAGCAATGGACTCAAAAGTTACGATGAGGGGTTTCGGTATGGGCAGATGACGACCAACCGGTAGAGACGGTGAACTCTATATTGAGGTGCACACGTCATCTGTCGATTTATGTTGTTTTTGATGACGTCACGAACTAACTAAAATAAGATAAAGACAAGCGCACCTATCGAATGGTAGTATAGCTACGGTGAGTTAAGAATATCGTATCCACGAGGACTAAAAGTACTAGTAATTACTATCTTTTTATTATCTAGCCTATAAATTGAAGGGTTGTTTTTAATCTAAAATTAAACTAAACTAATTACTAAGCGACAAAGAGCAAATTGGAAAAATAATTGAAGAAAACTTATGAGAGAGACAATACCCAGGAAAGAATCCACCTAGACTTCACTTATTATTCTAAATATGAATTAAACGATTTATTCATTTGACTTGATCTGTAGAAATCCCTAAATTATATTAATATCTCTTTTGAGAATAAAAAAACTGACTCTAAGTTGATTAATTAAAGTCTCTTTCTAATTAAAACCCCTATCATCACATTAACTCGATCTATGGATTTTCCTATTAGATTTGACTCTAATCCGGTAGATTTATGTCGTCCTATTTCTAGGGTTGCATTCAACTCCACTCAATTATGCAAGATCTACTCTTAAACAGAGACTTTTGCTCCACTGAATAAGCACATCAATCATGAATTAATATCCTGAAACATTAAAAACATGAAATAAGAACACATAATTGAGATCAAGAATAAATATTTATCATGTAATTCAGAATAAATCAAATAATAAGATCCGTCTTAGGTTTCATCTTCCCTAGGTATTTAGGGAATTTAGTTCATACTGTATGAGGAAAACATCTCAAAAATAGGAAAACAACAAAACATAAAGAAACCTAAAAACTTCAAGAGAAATTGAATAGAGATCTTCAGTCTTGAAGGAGATCCTGCTTCTGAGTTGAACGTGTTTACATTCTTCGAGTCTTTTCAGCATTCTACTCTGCATCTCCCCTTAGGTCCTCTTCTAGTGTGTATTTATAAACTTTAGAATGCTCAGAAACCCCAAAAATTGGCTTTTTCCGTACGTGTTTTGGAAACAGGGAGCGATATTGACACGGGTAGGCACATGGGCGTGTGGCCAGCCCATGTAGGATTGGCTTGGCCGTATGGATCTTAAGACAACCCATTTTGTCCGATTTTGGCCCGTTTTCCTCTCTTGTTGCTCCCTTATGCTCACCTAAGTATATAAACATGAAATTAAAGGATTAGGAGCATCAAATTTACTAATTTATGTAATAAATCATCCAAAAATATGCCAAGCATGGGATTAAAACATGTTACATTTATGTTTTATCAGTTTTCTTGGCAACATTCTATAGGTTGGCCACATTGATGCCTAGGGTAGGATTGAAACAAACTAAGTAGATCGAGGCCGGGCACGTGAACGTTGAGGGCGTCCAAAAGGCCATGGCGGTAAATAGTCGAAGGGCACAAACAATGAACGTAGAATTGTATTCGCGCGACTTAGAGAATTTCCAAGTTCAAGAGTACATCGATCGTCGTTCGGGTCTTCCACCTAGGTCGTACGCAGTTAATCTGTGAAACATGATATGCGAGTGCGAGATCTTTCAGACTTTTCGATATCCGTATGCACATGTTCATGCAGCGTGTGCGAGAGCAAATTTAAATGTTGAACAATTCATAGACGAGATCTACACGTTGCAACGCACATTGCGTATATGGGGGAACGAATTTCCTGTAATGCCCAATGTCTTAAACTGGGAAGTTCCACCGCCTGCTTTTGAGATGGTACCTGACCATAGTCTCCGTAGACATCCTAAAGGTCGACCACAATTGACGAGAATTTGAAATTATATGGATGTCAGGGAGACGGGCGAACCCAAATTGTGCATTGCGTGTCGATCATCCGGACACAATCGATCAACATGCCCACATCGTGTCTATGTTTCTGGTCAATCGTCTCGTAATGTCGGACTCGAAGATGACGAATGATAAATTATTGAGCGCATGTTCTTGAAAAAACATTGTAAAAATATGAAAAATTAGATAAATGATATACTTTATTCAAATTATACACTAGATTAAATATAATACAATATACATACATATTTAATTTAAAAGACATTAAAATGAAATAAATATAACAATGAGAGAAAAATTAATATGAAAAAATGTAAATTAAAATGGAAAGAAAGATAATTTAAATGAAAAGAGAAAAAAATAAATTTAAATGAAATGAGAAAAAATTAAATTTAAATTAAAATAAAGATAATTTAAATAAAATGAGGAAAATATTAAATTTAAATGGAAAAAATAATATAAATGAAAAGATAAAAAATTAAATTAAAATGAAATGAGAGATAAATTAAATGAAATGAGAAAAAATTTAAATTTAAATGAAATGAGAAAAAATTAAATTTAAATGGAAAAATAATATAAATAAAATGAGAAAAAATAAATTAAAATGGGAAGATAGATAAATTAAATGAAATGAGGAAAAAATTAAATTAAATGGAAAAATATAATTTAAATGAAATGGAAATGAAAATGAAATGAAAATTGAAATGAAATGAAAATTGAAATGAAATGAAATAGAATTGAAATTGAAATGAAATGAAAAAAAAAAAGGTGATATGACATTTTAGGCAGGCCCGTGCCAGCCTCAGAAATAGGCTAGCATTGGCCGGCACTAGAGGAACAAATAAATAAAAAAGTGAAATGACAAGTCTGATAAATGGCCTGGCATTGACTGACACCAGCACGAAAAAAATTTAAATGAGAATTGTTTTTTAAAGCGAAATAGCCTAAATTTTATAATGGAATGATATTTAAATTGACAAAAAATTTAAATAAAATATAAAAAATTTAAATAACCCCGATACTAAGACTACTTCTAATTAATATGAAAAATATAAAATGAATTGAAAAAGATGAATTGAAATGAGACTACTTGTGATTAATATAAAAAAATTGTATGTTAGAAAAAATAAATTTAAATGAAAAAATTAATAAAATAAAATGTTAAATGAAATATGAATATGAAATGAAATGTAATTTATAATGAATATGAAACGAAATGAAATGAAATGGTGATTATGAAATTGAATAAAAGTTTAAATGAAAATAAATTATAAATTTAAATGAAAAATGAAATAAAAATTGAAATGATAAATAAATAAATTAAAATGGAAAATATAAATTTAAATGAATTGAAATGTAAATTAAATTTGAAATTCAAATATAAATAAAAAAAATCTCTTGACATGACATGACATTACATGGCTAACACACAATTTTTTTTTTACATTTTTGGTGCCAAGCATCAGTGTACTAAAATAAAAAAAATTATGAGACACGAAAAAAATATCTGTTGCAAGTCATCTACTGACCGGCACCCAAATATTTTTTTTTTTATATCTCCAGTGCTGCCCATCTACTGGCCAGAACCAATATTTTTTTTTTACATTTCTGGTGATAGCCATTATACATAACCAGTACCCAATTTTTTTTTATATCAATGGCCAACACTCAATTTTTTATTTTTTTTACATATTTGGTGCAGACCATGCCAAAATTTTTTTTAACATCTCTGGTGCTGGCCATCAGTGTCCAAAGTAAAAAAAATTTGCATTGAGACACGAAAAAGGTACCTCGTGTCGGCAATGTACTGGCCAGCACCCAAATTTTTTTTTTACGTCTCTGGTGCCCGCCATTACCCAATTTTTTTAAATACTAGTATTTTTATATTCTAGTATTATACGATTTAACAAAAATACCCTAGTGTAGGCCATTGGGTTCCCAAAGTCTAAAAAATCAATTTTTTAAAGTCTGACACAATCATCAGGCAATAATGAGGCCAAAACACTAGGTAGTGCCGACCATTGGGTTCCCAAAACTCGATTCTATTGTTCATTTCAGGTCATTTTGGTGATTATTTTAAACTTGGGTCATTTTTATAAATATTAAAATTTTTGGGTTAGATTGATAAAATAGCCGGAAATATGCCATTGATGCCAACTCTCTCTTACGCAAAATAGTCATTTCAAAATATGGAGTTAATCTTTAAAGTGGTTGCTAAGATAGATGAAAAAGTTAAAATTTTGTTAATTTTGCTGACGTAATATATATGTGAAAGTTCATATATATATCAATTTCTTAAAATTATATATTTTTAATTTTTAACTTTTTAAATTTTTAAAATTATTTTTTAAAACTTTTATATTTAAAAATTAATTGATCGTTAATGTAAGAATCTATAGTCAACAAAGTTAACAAATGTCAACTCTTTCATCCATTTTAGGAGATTTAACAAGTAGTAGAAGTTTAAAGTTAAAAGAAGTGGAAAATTAAATGAAGAGCTAAAATGACTTTTTGTAAAGTTAGAGAGTTAAATAAGCTATTTTATTTTATGTAAAAATAAAATTAATTACTAGTTTATTAATTATTATGTTCAAGACAAAATATTTATAACTAATAAAAATTAATTACTAGTAATTAATTTAAATAGTCCTTAAAAATATAAAAATAATAAAAATAAATCTTTTTCAAATTTTATTCTTTTAAAAAATAATAAACTCAAAAAATTATATGAGGAAAATTCTTAAGAGATATATTTGAATAATTTAAATAAGAAATTTTTATATCTTATCATTTTTAAAAGATTTATTTTTCTTAAATTTTAAAGACTACTTAAATTTAATTTCAAATAGGGCATGCTTAATATGCAAATAGACATTTAATTGGTGTCCAAAAGGAATGGCGTCACTCTTATTTTTCATTTAGTTTAAAAATGATAATTACTTTATTGGGTGTCTAAACATTTTATATAATTATCTTTTAATTCAGTGTTGTCGATGACGACAACTACACTCAAAAAAATTATTATTTTTTAAAATTAGAGGTGGTGACACCAATAACAATGATATCACCGACATTTACTGTTTAAAAACGAATCATTTACATACATAATTTTCAAAATAAGTTATTTTTATAAATAATTAAAAGTTTTGAATATTTTTAATAAAAAACTTAAGTTTGATGAATGGCGTCAGTCATGATGTAGGTATACTTAGTACAAAAACGACGGCTTGATTTTGTTGGCCTAAAGGAAAGTACCTTTTGGGTTTTGCTTTGCCCAAATGCTAGAAAAGTCTTTGCATACATTTGTTTGATATTTATAAAACAAAATATTATTTACAAAATAGATGAATATAGTAGGAAAAATTCTACCTATTTTACCAATTTAACTTAAAAAATTGATATTTATAAAAATAATTCAGGTTCAAAAATTTACTAAAATAACCTAAAATAAATAGTAAAATTAGGTTATGAGAAATAGATGGCCGGCATCACTTTTTTCTATTAAAAAATAATTTTTTAGATTTTAGACATTAGATGGTCGGCACCATGTATTTTTTTTTAAATTTTGAGGGTGCTGGTACACTAATAACCGGCAACCCTTTTATTTGATTAAAAAAATAATTTTTTTTGAAATAGTGGTACCTGCCAACAGAAGCCCAAAATCACCGAACAAAAAATTGATAATATTGCAACATATCCTCCTTGTTTTTATATCTTTTTATTTCCCAAGTTTAATTACATATTTTATATTTTAAAACAATATTGAACTACTTATCATGTTTTTAATTATTATTGCATCATTCATAATATTTTATAAAATATGTAGTTCAATATATTTTAAATTAATTTTTAAATTTAATAATAACGTGAGTGATGTAATAATAATTAAAAACATGATAATTAGTTAAAATATTGTTTTAAAATATAAAATATATAATTAAACTTAGGAAATAAAAAAGATATGGAAACAAGGAGGGGTTATGTTGCAATATTATTATTTTTTTTGTTGGATGATTTTAGGCTTGTGTTGGCAGGCACCATCATCTCCAAAAAAATTATTTTTTTAATCAGATAAAAAGAGTGTCGGCCATCAATGTATTAGCACTTAAAAAAATTTGAAAAAAAGATACATAGTGCTGGCCATTTAGTGCTCAAAACCCAAAAATTATTTTTTTAATAAAAAAATGTGATGCCGACCATCTATTTCCCATAATCTAATTTTATTTTTTATTTCAAATCGTTTTAGTGAATGTTTTTGAACCTAGGTTATTTTTATAAATATCAAATTTTATCAGGTTAAATTAATAAAAATTCTAGACATTACTATATCACGGGTTTTTTACCTCAATATTATAAAAAAAAATTATACACCAAAATGGGTTGTCAGCCAGATTAATTACGAAAATGGTATACTTTTTGGGGTCGTGCCTACCTGACAGGCACAACTTATTATTTTATTATTATTATTATTGTAACGGCCTAATTTTCAGTGGTGTCGGAAATGGTGATTTGAGATCACTAAATTCGACAAATAAGATTGAACAAGATAGTAATTTAATATTTATGAGTCAAGTAAGAATTTAGAAGAATTTGTGAAATGGTGAAATTAGTGAATTAAAAGAATTTATTAGGTCAAACGGGTCAAAAATGAGGTATCGAGACCTCAAAGTTGAAAATCGAGCTATAAATATTTTTATAAATATTTATGGAGTGTCATTGAGTTAGTATTAAAGTTTCAAGTAGAAAATTTTAACGCTTGGATGGCTAATTAATTGAAAAGGATTAAATTGAAAATAGCACAAAATTTGTTAAATTGTGAGTAAATAGCTTAAGTATTTAAAAGATGGATTTAAAGACCAATTAGACCCAAAGGTTAATGGCTGGACGGTTTGGGTATGAAATAAGCAAGAAAACAATGTGAACAAGGGCAAAATTGGAAATAGATAAAAGTTAATAGTTAAATAATGATGTAATTGAAAAATCTAGACATTTTCTTCATAATTTCTCAGCCAAAACGCCATAGAAGGTCTGGAGAAAGCTGGTTTTTCATATTTTTACATCATGTGAGTCTAATTCTTGCTTTTTCTTGATAATTTTATGTTTTTATGACTTTTACAATTAGGTCCACTTGTAGAATTCATTAGTTTTTGATTTTATGGGTGAAATTGGAAGTTACCCTGGATGGATAAGGGAATTTTATGATGAATTATTATGAAATTTAAGTTCTAATTTCATATTAAGGTGGTTTTATTAAGTGATTTTGATAGGAAATGATATTTAGGACCTAATTGTGAAAAAGTTGTGAATTGAAGGTTGCTGTTGAAATTCAGAATATAAAAGGTTTTGAAATAGTTTATAATGATAAAATAAAGTGTTAATTGAGAAAATTAGTTCAATTGATGGGTGAATTGAGTAGGGACTAAATTGTGAAAACAGAAATTTTGGGGTAAAAGTACAATTTCGAAATTTGAACAGCATAAATTGTGAAGTGAAATAGAAATCAAATAAATGCTAATGAGTAGAAATATTTTATATTATAGATCAAGAATCCAAAGAAGAACGAGGAAAAGAAAAAGTTGCGAATAGTCCCAAAATTTCAATATCTTCTACAAATTAGCCGTAAGTTCATATGGTTGAAATTAGATGTTTATTTGTGAATGATTGAAGTATATAATGTGTTATTATATACTAATTTGTTGTGGGATTGTGTAGATTTTGTTAATGAAAGAATAAATGTGGAAATTCAAATTAGGAAAAACGCATGATTGAGTAATGCTCAGATCGTGACGTGTGATGAATTGACGGATAAGACCATGGTTGTTCCATGGCAAAGTGTGAAATGTAGGTATGGTATCATCCATACTGAGTTGTGAAATGTAGGTATGGTATTATCCATACCGAATCATGAAATGTAGGTATGGTATTATCAAATCCATACTGAAGTTAAGAAATGTAGGTATGGCATTTCCCATACCGAAGTTAAAAAATGTAGGTATGGTATTTCAATGAGGAAAACCATACTGAGTTGTGAATCGTGGCATTGAGCAACGACGTACTCAATTTCGTAAGTCGCTTCCTAATTTGATTATAAGAAATAAAGAGAAGTGATCCAAATGAAAGAGATTGAGTAGTTGTTATCGTTGAGCTCAACTATGTGAATTATTATAACAATGGTTGTGAATCGCAGGAAACTTTAGTAAATGTTTTGGTATTTTTGGAAATATTATGTTTGGTAAGCATTACTTTTAACCTATGAACTTACTAAGCTTCAATAAGCTTACTTGTGTGTGTTTAATATTTTATGTAGATTGACTTGAAGTGAAGTGGGTAGATCGGATCAACACAACAAAGCACACTATCCAGATCAATTCCGTAGCTTTTGTTTTATGTTTGAAGATTTATATGGCATGTATAGAGTTTGAATGAATTGAAGTAAAGATGTTATAAACTAGTTAACAATATTTGTACTAAAATAGTTTTCGTAAGTAGCAGTAGTTTGACTTTGAAAAATCACTAAAAATAGTAGAAATGGAATTAAATAATGAATAAATTATGGAATCAAATCTCGATGAGTCTATTTTCATATGGAAGAAGCAAAACAGGTATATGAGCTATATTTTATGAGATGTTTAAATTTTTGTGAAACAGGGCCAGAGCAATTTCTGGATCCCCTGTTCTGACTTTGGAAATTCACCATAAATTTTACAAAGATAATTAGAAGTCATACTTTATATGTAAAGATTCCTTATTGAGTCTAGTTTTATTAGAGACAAATGGCATAGTCATTGAAGCTCTGTACAGAGAGATATCTGATTCGTAATACACAAAGGTCAGAGTAGTCAAACCCTGAAACAGGGAGATTTTAAATAATAAACTGTACTAATTGGCTTGACCAAAATTCTAGAAAAAATTGGTAAGTAGATATATGAGTATAAATTCAGAGAAAATTTACGGATTTGGATTTTGAGTTTTATAACTCGAGATATGAATTATTTAGCAACTATGACACAGTTGGACAGCTTGTCTGGAAAGTGTGATATAAATTGTTTGAATTTGTTTAAGTGCTCAAATAAGTTTAGTAATGCCTCGTGCTCGACTCCGGCGACGGTCTCGGGTAAAGGGGGCGTTACATTTATTGGTATCGAGCCTGGTTTAGTCGATTCTGAACTAATTTGATGTGTAAAGTGTTTAAAATACATGCCATATAAATCTGTGATAGTGTGATGTGAATGATCCGATCTAATTACTAATTTTTGTTATAGATTGTAAAGATGTCCGATAGACCCGATGGTGCTAGTCGAAGAGGAAGTTAATAGTAGAATACGACTTCGAAAGCGGGAACAAGTGGTAATGTCCTGATTTCTTTGATGATAGAGGAAGAACTTAAAAATATGATTTACTTGATTAATGAATCGGTGGTATCATGAAACAATACAAGGAAGAAGTCAGCACAACAACCTCCTCCTCCCCACTGTACCACCAGCCATAACCCTGCTCCTCCCTTTAATAGATGAATCTAGCAAAAGAACACCAATTGAAAAACTCGTAAAGTTTGGAGTGAAGAATTTCGAGGAGATCGGACGATGATCCGGTTAAAGCAGAGTATTGGTTAAAGAGTTTGGAGAGAGTTTTAAACAGATGATGTGTTCTCCTGAGGACTATTTGGGATGTGCGCTTCACTATTGAACGAAGAAGCGATAATTGGTGGGAAACCATTGAGGCAAGGGTACCGCAGATAAACTTACTCGGGAATTCTTCCAAAACGAATTTAAGAAGAAGTATGTGGGAAAGAGATATTTAGATAAGAAGAAGAGAGAATTTCTTGATCTTCGACAAGGAATAAAACAAAGGGCGAATATGAAAGAGAATTTGTGTATCTCAAGAGATATGCTCGGATGTTGTAATTGACAGAGGAAGAAATGTGCATTAGATTTGAAGAAGGGCTTAATGATGAAATCGAATGATGATTGGAGGTACAGAGATTCGAATTTGTGATTCTCGTCGATCGAGCTCAAAAGATGGAAGAAGTGTATAACGAAAGATGCAAAGAGAAAGAAGAGGTAAAGAGGTATACAAAAGAAGTTTCTCTAGACCAACTTCGACTTTTTCGCCAAAAGTTCAGAAATGATTCGGTCGACTGTTATAATCCCGAAACGATCGAATAACAAAGAAACGACTCAACAAGATGTCTGAGTAACTAAGAAACCAGCAGCTAGTGTTAGTAGTGTGCAAAATATTCCGAGACTTAGATGTAAAATTGTGGTAGATTTCATATTGGTGAGTGTTGGGGAAGAGCCGAGCTTGCTATAAATGTGGTGGAACTGATCATTTTATTCGGATGTCCTCAATTATTAAAAGAAGATAGAGAACAAGGGAAAAGCAAGCAAATACTCCTCGAAAGGTAAACGCTCAGGTCAAAGTAGTGCTATCTGGACTGTTCATTCGGAGCAGCCGATCGAGACAAGAGTACCTGACGTATATATGCTATCCGGCAAGGGAAGAAGCTTCGCTCCGATGTGATAGCTGGTAATTTCTATCTTTTGATGATTCTGTATGCTTTAATTGATCCCGGATCTACACATTCATATATTTGCACCGCATTAGTGTCGTAAAAGAAAATGACCGTTGAGTCCATCGACCTTGAATTGCAAGTCACTAATCCACTAGGGCAAAGTGTGTTGGTTAATTTAATATGTCTCAATTGTCCACCGAAAATACAAGGTCGTGAATTCTCTGCGATTTAATGTTGTTACCTTTCCGAGAATTTGATGTTATTCTTGGAATGGATTGGTTGATTGAACACGATGCCATAGTGAATTGTAGAGAAAAACGGATTGATTTAAAATGTCGACAATGAAATAGTTTCAAATTGAGTTTGGGGATAAAAAGAATGATGTCGATTATTTCACCTTTTACACTCGAAAATTGATTCTAAAGGTAATAAAGCATTTCTAGCTTATATTCTTGATACTCGGGTTCGAATTGAAGATGGAACAATTGTCATTGTTAATGAGTTTATTGATGTGTTTCGAGGAATTACCCGTTTACCCCGGATCGTGAGGTTGAATTCACAATTGATGTAATTCCTGCATGTACTCCAATATCAATAACACCGTATAGAATGGCACCAATGAGTTAAAAGAGTTGAAGACACAGTTGCAAGAGTTATTAGATAAAGGGTTCATCGAATCGAGTACATCACCTTGGGGCGCTTTGCCTTATTTGTGAAAAGAAAGATGGTTCGCTATGATTGTGTTTTGATTACGCAGCTTGAATAAGGTAACAATTAAAATAAATATCCATTACCTCGTATCGATGATTTGTTTGATCAACCGAAAGGTGCTGCAGTTGTTCTCAAAAATAGACCTTAGATCCGGGTATTATCACCGAAGGTTAAAGAGTGTGATGTGCCAAAGACCGCTTTTCGAACTCTGTATGGTCACTACGAATTTTTGGTAATGCCTTTTGGTTTAAAGAATGCCCTCGCTGCATTTATGGATTTAATGAATCGAATTTTTCAGTCTTATTTAGATAGATTTGTGGTGGTATTTATTGATGACATATTGGTCTATTCAAAGACGAATCCAACATGCACAAAGACTTGAGAATTGTACTACGACTTTGAGAGAAAAACAGTTATATGCTAAATTTAGTAAATGTGAGTTTTGGCTTCATGAGGTTGGATTTCGGGTCATATTATATCGCTTGAAGGAATTCGTGTGGATCCAAGTAAAGTTTCTAAAGTGGTGAATTGGAAAACACCAAGAATGTAACTCAAGCGAAGTTTTCGGGATTAGCAGGATACTATCGCCGCTTTTGTAAAGAATTTTTCCATGATTGCTTCACCAATGACTCGCTTATTACGTAAGAATGTTGAGTTTATGTGGTCTCGATGAATGTCGCAGAGCTTTGATCGCTTAAAGAAAATGTTAATGAAGCTCCATCTTAACTCAACCGTAATCGTATACCGTATGTTGTGTACAATGATGCATCTTTAAGTGGTTTGGGTTGTGTGTTAATGCAATGGGAAAGGTAGTGGCTTATGCTTCACGGCAATTAAAACCACATGAAAAGAATTACCCTACACATGATCTTGAGTTAGCGCAATTGTTTTTGCCTTAAAAATTTGGAGACACTATTTATATGGTGAGAAGTGTTATATGTATACGGGTCACAAAAGTTTGAAATACTTAATGACTCGTATGAACCGAACTTAAGACAGAGACGGTGGTTAGAGTTGCTGAAAGACTATGATTTGGTTATTGACTATCATTCAGGGAAAGCTAATGTAGTTGCTGATGCACTGAGTCGAAAGTCATCCTTGTTTGCACTTCGGGCAATGAATGCTCATTTGGCTCTTAATGAAGAAGGTGTTGTATTAGTAGAATTGAAGGTAAAACCAATGTTTCTTCAACAATTCGTAAGTGCAGAATGAAGATCCAAAATTGGTGCTTTGAAACGACAAATGGTTCGGGATAATTTAGATTCGAGTTCAAGATTAATGATGAAGGTATATTGCACTATCATAATAGGATTTGTGTTCCCAACAATTCGATTTAAAGAATGATATTCTTTCAAGCACATAATAGTATGTATTCTATTCATCCGTAGTACAAAAATGTATGGTGATCTCAAAAAGACATATTGGTGGCCTGGTATGAAAAGAGAAATTTCGAATTTATTGCAAAATGTTTGATTTGCCGAAGTTAAAGCAGAGCATCAAGTGCCAACGGGTTTATTACAACCCATTATGATTCCTGAATGGAAGTGGGAGCATATTTCAATGGATTTTGTGTCAGGATTGCCTGTGACTCCGAGAAAGAAAGATTCGATATGGGTGATTGTTGATAGATTGACAAAGTTAGCACACTTTATTCCAGTCAGAATAGATTTTTCACTTAATAAGTTAGCAGAATTGTATGTGTCAGAGATTGTGAGACTTCATGGAGTTCCAATATCTATCATTTCGCATCGAGATCCGAGGTTTACTTCAAGATTTTGGAATAAATTGCAAGAAGCCTTAGGCACCGATTGAATTTTAGTACAAGATTTCATCCTCAAACAGATGGACAATGAGCGAGTGATTCAAATTTTAGAAGATATGTTAAGATGTTGTATACTCGAGTTTGGTGACAATGGAAAAGTATTTACTGCTGGTGAGTTTGCTTACAACAATAGCTATCACCTAGTATAAAATGACACCATTTGAGGCTCTTTATGGTAGAAAATGCAAGACTCCATTGTGTTGGTCTGAATTGAGTGAATCAAAAATAGTTGGGGTTGATTTGATTCGAGAAACCAAGAGAAAGTCCGGATTATTCGAGATAGTCTAAAAGTCGCCTGATCGTCGAAGTCATATGCGGATTTAAAACGAAGAGACATAGAATATGCAAGGGTGATCGAGTATTTTAAAAGTTTCACCATGGAAAAGGGTGTTACGATTTGGTAAAAAGGAAAATTAAGTCCGAGATTCATAGGGCCATATGAAATTGTGGAAAGGGTTGGTCCCGTGGCTTATCGTTTGGCTTTACCTCCTAACTTGAGAAGATTCATAATGTGTTTCATGTGTCTATGCTAAGGCAAGATAGGTCGATCCTTCACACGTAATTCCCATACCGAAATTGAGCTTCAACCAGATATGACTTATTCGTAAGAACCAAGAAGATTTTGGCTCGTGAAGTTAAGGAATTGCGAACAAAAGAGTACCATTGGTTAAAGTATTATGGCATCGACATGGTATGGAGGAGGCAACCTGGGAAACAGAGGAGTCAATAAGATCACAAGATTCAAATCTATTTTCAGTAACAAATTTCGAGGACGAACTTTTAAAGGGGGAGAGTTGTAACGGCCTAATTTTCAAGTGGTGTCGGAAATGGTGATTTGAGATCACTAAATTCGACAAATAAGATTGAATAAGATAGTAATTTAATATTTATGAGTCAAGTAAGAATTTAGAAGAATTTGTGAAATGGTGAAATTAGTGAATTAAAAGAATTTATTAGGTCAAACGGGTCAAAAATGAGGTATCGAGACCTCAAAGTTGAAAATCGAGCTATAAATATTTTTATAAATATTTATGGAGTGTCATTGAGTTAGTATTAAAGTTTCATTAGAAAATTTTAACGCTTGGATGGCTAATTAATTGAAAAGGATTAAATTGAAAATAGCACAAAATTTGTTAAATTGTGAGTAAATAGCTTAAGTATTTAAAAGATGGATTTAAAGACCAATTAGACCCAAAGGTTAATGGCTGGACGGTTTGGGTATGAAATAAGCAAGAAAACAATGTGAACAAGGGCAAAATTGGAAATAGATAAAAGTTAATAGTTAAATAATGATGTAATTGAAAATCTAGACATTTTCTTCATAATTTCTCAGCCAAAACGCCATAGAAGGTCTGGAGAAAGCTGGTTTTCATATTTTTACATCATGTGAGTCTAATTCTTGCTTTTTCTTGATAATTTTTATGTTTTTATGACTTTTACAATTAGGTCCACTTGTAGAATTCATTAGTTTTTGATTTTATGGGTGAAATTGGAAGTTACCCTGGATGGATAAGGAATTTTATGATGAATTATTATGAAATTTAAGTTCTAATTTCATATTAAGGTGGTTTTATTAAGTGATTTTGATAGGAAATGATATTTAGGACCTAATTGTGAAAAAGTTGTGAATTGAAGGTTGCTGTTGAAATTCAGAATATAAAAGGTTTTGAAATAGTTTATAATGATAAAATAAAGTGTTAATTGAGAAAAATTAGTTCAATTGATGGGTGAATTGAGTAGGGACTAAATTGTGAAAACTGAAATTTTGGGGTAAAAGTACAATTTCGAAATTTGAACAGCATAAATTGTGAAGTGAAATAGAAATCAAATAAATGCTAATGAGTAGAAATATTTTATATTATAGATCAAGAATCCAAAGAAGAACGAGGAAAAGAAAAAGTTGCGAATAGTCCCAAAATTTCAATATCTTCTACAAATTAGCCGGTAAGTTCATATGGTTGAAATTAGATGTTTATTTGTGAATGATTGAAGTATATAATGTGTTATTATATACTAATTTGTTGTGGGATTGTGTAGATTTTGTTAATGAAAGAATAAATGTGGAAATGCAAATTACGAAAAACGCAGGATTGAGTACGCTCAGATCGTGACGTGTGATGAATTGATGGATAAGACCATGGTTGTTCCATGGCAAAGTGTGAAATGTAGGTATGGTATCATCCATACTGAGTTGTGAAATGTAGGTATGGTATTATCCATACCGAAATCAGTGAAATGTAGGTATGGTATTATCAAATCCATACCGAGTTAAGAAATGTAGGTATGGCATTTCCCATACCGAAGTTAAAAAATGTAGGTATGGTATTTCAATGAGGAAAACCATACTGAGTTGTGAATCGTGGCATTGAGCAACGACGTACTCAATTTCGTAAGCCGCTTCCTAATTTGATTATAAGAAATAAAAGAGAAGTGATCCAAATGAAAGAGATTGAGTAGTTGTTACTTGTTGAGCTCAACTATGTGAATTATTATAACAATGGTTGTGAATCGCAGGAAACTTTAGTAAATGTTTTGGTATTGTTTGGAAATATTATGTTTGGTAAGCATTACTTTTAACCTATGAACTTACTAAGCTTCAATAAGCTTACTTGTGTGTGTTTAATATTTTTATGTAGATTGACTTGAAGTGAAGTGGGTAGATCGGATCAACACAACAAAGCACACTATCCGATCAATTCGGTAGCTTTTGTTTTATGTTTGAAGATTTATATGGCATGTATAGAGTTTGAATGAATTGAAGTAAAGATGTTATAAACTAGTTAACAATATTTGTACTAAAATAGTTTTCGTAAGTAGCAGTAGTTTGACTTTGAAAATCACTAAAAATAGTAGAAATGGAATTAAATAATGAATAAATTATGGAATCGAATCTCGATGAGTCTATTTTCATATGGAAGAAGCAAAACAGGTATATGAGCTATATTTTATGAGATGTTTAAATTTTTGTGAAACAGGGCCAGAGCAATTTCTGGATCCCCTGTTCTGACTTTGGAAATTCACCATAAATTTTACAAAGATAATTAGAAGTCATACTTTATATGTACAGATTCCTTATTGAGTCTAGTTTTATTAGAGACAAATGGCATAGTCATTGAAGCTCTGTACAGAGAGATATCTGATTCGTAATACACAAAGGTCAGAGTAGTCAAACCCTGAAACAGGGAGATTTTAAATAATAAACTGTACTAATTGGCTTGACCAAAATTCTAGAAAAAATTGGTAAGTAGATATATGAGTATAAATTCAGAGAAAATTTACGGATTTGGATTTTGAGTTTTATAACTCGAGATATGAATTATTTAGCAACTATGACACAGTTGGACAGCTTGTCTGGAAAGTGTGATATAAATTGTTTGAATTTGTTTAAGTGCTCAAATAAGTTTAGTAATGCCTCGTGCTCGACTCCATGACGGTCTCGGGTAAAGGGGCGTTACATTTATTGGTATCGAGCCTGGTTTAGTCGATTCTCGGAACGAATTTGATGTGTAAAGTGTTTAAAAATACATGCCATATAAATCTGTGATAGTGTGATGTGAATGATCCGATCTAATTACTAATTTTTGTTATAGATTGTAAAGATGCCTGATAGACCCGATGGTGCTAGTCAGGAAGAGGAAGTTAATAGTAGAATACAGACTTCTGAGCAGGGAACAAGTGGTAATGTCCTGATTTCTTTGATGATAGAGGAAGAACTTAAAAATATGATTTACGGATTAATGAATCAGTGGTATCATGAAACAATACAAGGAAGAAGTCAGCACAACAACCTCCTCCTCCCCTCACTGTACCACCGCCATAACCCTGCTGTTCTCCTTTAATAGATGAATCTAGCAAAGAACACCAATTGAAAAACTCGAAAAGTTTGGAGTGAAGAATTTCGAGGAGATCGGACGATGATCCGGTTAAAGCAGAGTATTGGTTAAAGAGTTTGGAGAGTTTTAAACAGATGATGTGTTCTCCTGAGGACTATTTGGGATGTGCGCTTTCACTATTGAACGAAGAAGCGATAATTGGTGGGAAACCATTGAGGCAAAGGGTACCGCAGATAAACTTACGGGAATTCTTCCAAAACGAATTTAAGAAGAAGTATGTGGGAAAGAGATATTTAGATAAGAAGAAGAGAGAATTTCTTGATCTTCGACAAGGGAATAAAACAAGGGCGAATATGAAAGAGAATTTGTGTATCTCAAGAGATATGCTCGGGATGTTGTAATCGACAGAGGAAGAAATGTGCATTAGATTTGAAGAAGGGCTTAATGATGAAATCGTAATGATGATTGGAGGTACAGAGATTCGGGAATTTGTGATTCTGTCTGATCGAGCTCAAAAGATGGAAGAAGTGTATAACAGAAAGATGCAAAGAGAAAGAAGAGGTAAAGAGGTATACAAAAGAAGTTTCTCTAGACCAACTTCGACTTTTTCGGCCAAAAAGTTCAGAATGATTCGTCGACCGTTATAATCCCAAACGATCGAATAACAAAGAAACGACTCAACAAGATGTCTGAGTAACTAAGAAACCAGCAGCTAGTGTTAGTAGTGTGCAAAATATTCCGAGACTTAGATGTAAAAATTGTGGTAGATTTCATATTGGTGAGTGTTGGGGAAGAGCCGGAGCTTGCTATAAATGTGGTGGAACTGATCATTTTATTCGGATCGTCCTCAATTATTAAAAGAAGATAGAGAACAAGGGAAAAGCAAGCAAATACTCCTCGAAAAGGTAAACGTTCAGTCAAAGTAGTGCTATCGGATCTGTTCATTCGGGAGCACCCGATCGAGACAAGAGTACCTGACGTACATATGCTATCCGCAAGGGAAGAAGCTTCGCTCCGATGTGATAGCCGGTAATTTCTATCTTTTGATGATTCTGTATGCTTTAATTGATCCCGGATCTACACATTCATATATTTGCACCGCATTAGTGTCGAAAAAGAAAATGACCGTTGAGTCCATCGACCTTGAATTGCAAGTCACTAATCCACTAGGGCAAAGTGTGTTGGTTAATTTAATATGTCTCAATTGTCCACCGAAAATACAAGGTCGTGAATTCTCTGCGATTTAATGTTGTTACCTTCCGAGAATTTGATGTTATTCTTGGAATGGATTGGTTGATTGAACACGATGCCATAGTGAATTGTAGAGAAAACGGATTGATTTAAAATGTCGACAAATGAAATAGTTTCAAATGAGTTTGGGGATAAAAAGAATGATGTCGATTATTTCACCTTTTACAATCGAAAATTGATTCGGAAAGGTAATAAAGCATTTCTAGCTTATATTCTTGATACTCGGGTTCGAATTGAAGATGGAACAATTGTCGATTGTTAATGAGTTTATCGATGTGTTTCGAGGAATTACCCGGTTTACCCCGGATCGTGAGGTTGAATTCACAATTGATGTAATTCCTGCATACCCAATATCAATAACACCGTATAGAATGGCACCACCGAGTTAAAAGAGTTGAAGACACAATTGCAAGAGTTATTAGATAAAGGGTTCATCGATCGAGTACATCACCTTGGGCGCACTGCCTTATTTGTGAAAAGAAAGATGGTTCGTTGCGATTGTGTTTTGATTACGTGCGCTTGAATAAGGTAACAATTAAAATAAATATCCATTACCTCGTATCGATGATTTGTTTGATCAATCGAAAGGTGCTGCAGTTGTTCTCAAAATAGACCTTAGATCCGGTATTATCACCGAAGGTTAAAGAGTGTGATGTGCCAAAGATCGCTTTTCGAACTCGGTATGGTCACTACGAATTTTTGGTAATGCCTTTTGGTTTAAAGAATGCCCCTGCTGCATTTATGGATTTAATGAATCGAATTTTTCAGTCTTATTTAGATAGATTTGTGGTGGTATTTATTGATGACATATTGGTCTATTCAAAGACAGAATCCGAACATGCACAAGACTTGAGAATTGTACTACGACTTTGAGAGAAAAAGCTTATATGCGAAATTTAGTAAATGTGAGTTTTGGCTTCATGAGGTTGGATTTGGGTCATATTATATCACCAAGGAATTGTGGATCCAAGTAAAGTTTCAAGGCGGTGGTGAATTGGAAAACACCAAGAATGTAAATCAAGTCTAAGTTTTCGGGATTAGCAGGATACTATCGCCGCTTTTGTAAAGAATTTTTCCATGATTGCTTCACCAATGACTCGCTTATTACGTAAGAATGTTGAGTTTATGTGGTCTCGATGAATGTCGCAGAGCTTTGATCGCTTAAAGAAAATGTTAATGAAGCTCCGTCTTAACTCAACCGTAATCGTATACCGTATGTTGTGTACAAGGATGCATCTTTAAGTGGTTTGGGTTGTGTGTTAATGCAATGGGAAAGGTAGTGGCTTATGCTTCACGGCAATTAAAACCACATGAAAAGAATTACCCTACACATGATCTTGAGTTAGCTGCAATTGTTTTTGCCTTAAAAATTTGGAGACACTATTTATATGGTGAGAAGTGTTATATGTATACGGGTCACAAAAGTTTGAAATACTTAATGACTCAGAAGGAACTGAACTTAAGACAGAGACGGTGGTTAGAGTTGCTGAAAGACTATGATTTGGTTATTGACTATCATTCGTGGAAAGCTAATGTAGTTGCCGATGCAATCGAGTCGAAAGTCATCCTTGTTTGCACTTCTGCAATGAATGCTCATTTGGCTCTTAATGAAGAAGGTGTTGTATTAGTAGAATTGAAGGTAAAACCAATGTTTCTTCAACAATTCGAAGCTGCGCAGAATGAAGATCCAAAATTGGTGCCAAACGACAAATGGTTCGGGATAATTTAGATTCGAGTTCAAGATTAATGATGAAGGTATATTGCACTATCATAATAGGATTTGTGTTCCCAACAATTCGATTTAAAGAATGATATTCTTTCTCAAGCACATAATAGTATGTATTCTATTCATCCGGTAGTACAAAAATGTATGGTGATCTGAAAAAGACATATTGGTGGCCTGGTATGAAAAGAGAAATTTCAGAATTTATTGCAAAATGTTTGATTTGCCAGCAAGTTAAAGCAGAGCATCAAGTGCCAACGGGTTTATTACAACCCATTATGATTCCTGAATGGAAGTGGGAGCATATTTCAATGGATTTTGTGTCGATTGCTCGTGACTCAGAAAGAAAGATTCGATATGGGTGATTGTTGATAGATTGACAAAGTCAAGACACTTTATTCCAAATCGTAATAGATTTTTCACTTAATAAGTTAGCGTAATTGTATGTGTCGAGATTGTGAGACTTCATGGAGTTCCAATATCTATCATTTCGCATCGAGATCCGAGGTTTACTTCAAGATTTTGGAATAAATTGCAAGAAGCCTTAGGCACCAGATTGAATTTTAGTACAAGATTTCATCCTCAAACAGATGGACAACAGAGCGAGTGATTCAAATTTTAGAAGATATGTTAAGATGTTGTATACTCGAGTTTGGTGACAATTGGAAAGGTATTTACCGCTATCGAGTTTGCTTACAACAATAGCTATCATCTAGTATAAAAATGACACCATTTGAGGCTCTTTATGGTAGAAAATGCAAGACTCCATTGTGTTGGTCTGAATTGAGTGAATCAAAATAGTTGGGGTTGATTTGATTCGAGAAACCAAGAGAAAGTCCGGATTATTCGAGATAGTCTAAAAGTCGCCTGGATCGCCGTAAGTCATATGCGGATTTAAAACGAAGAGACATAGAATATGCAATGGGTGATCGAGTATTTTAAAAGTTTCACCATGGAAAAGGGTGTTACGATTTGGTAAAAAGGAAAATTAAGTCCGAGATTCATAGGCCATATGAAATTGTGGAAAGGGTTGGTCCTGTGGCTTATCGTTTGGCTTTACCTCCTAACTTGAGAAGATTCATAATGTGTTTCATGTGTCTATGCTAAGGCAAGATAGGTCGATCCTTCACACGTAATTCCCATATCGAAATTGAGCTTCAACCAGATATGACTTATTCGGAAGAACCAAAGAAAATTTTGGCTCGTGAAGTTAAGGAATTGCGGAACAAAAGAGTACCATTGGTTAAAGTATTATGGCATCGACATGGTATGGAGGAGGCAACCTGGGAAACAGAGGAGTCAATAAGATCACAAGATCCAAATCTATTTTCAGTAACAAATTTCGAGGACGAAATTTTTAAAGGGGGAGAGTTGTAACTACCTAATTTTCAAGGGTGTCGAAATGGTGATTTGAGATCACTAAATTCGACAAATAAGATTGAATAAGATAGTAATTTAATATTTATGAGTCAAGTAAGAATTTAGAAGAATTTGTGAAATGGTGAAATTAGTGAATTAAAAGAATTTATTAGGTCAAACGGGTCAAAAATGAGGTATCGAGACCTCAAAGTTGAAAATCGAGCTATAAATATTTTTATAAATATTTATGGAGTGTCATTGAGTTAGTATTAAAGTTTCGTTAGAAAATTTTAACGCTTGGATGGCTAATTAATTGAAAAGGATTAAATTGAAAATAGCACAAAATTTGTTAAATTGTGAGTAAATAGCTTAAGTATTTAAAAAGATGGATTTAAAGACCAATTAGACCCAAAGGTTAATGGCTGGACGGTTTGGGTATGAAATAAGCAAGAAAACAATGTGAACAAGGGGCAAAATTGGAAATAGATAAAAGTTAATAGTTAAATAATGATGTAATTGAAAAATCTAGACATTTTCTTCATAATTTCTCAGCCAAAACGCCATAGAAGGTCTGGAGAAAGCTGGTTTTCATATTTTTACATCATGTGAGTCTAATTCTTGCTTTTTCTTGATAATTTTTATGTTTTTATGACTTTTACAATTAGGTCCACTTGTAGAATTCATTAGTTTTTGATTTTATGGGTGAAATTGGAAGTTACCCTGGATGGATAAGGGAATTTTATGATGAATTATTATGAAATTTAAGTTCTAATTTCATATTAAGGTGGTTTTATTAAGTGATTTTGATAGGAAATGATATTTAGGACCTAATTGTGAAAAAGTTGTGAATTGAAGGTTGCTGTTGAAATTCAGAATATAAAAGGTTTTGAAATAGTTTATAATGATAAAATAAAGTGTTAATTGAGAAAAATTAGTTCAATTGATGGGTGAATTGAGTAGGGACTAAATTGTGAAAACAGTAAATTTTGGGGTAAAAGTACAATTTCGAAATTTGAACAGCATAAATTGTGAAGTGAAATAGAAATCAAATAAATGCTAATGAGTAGAAATATTTTATATTATAGATCAAGAATCCAAAGAAGAACGAGGAAAAGAAAAAGTTGCGAATAGTCCCAAAATTTCAATATCTTCTACAAATTAGCGGGTAAGTTCATATGGTTGAAATTAGATGTTTATTTGTGAATGATTGAAGTATATAATGTGTTATTATATACGAATTTGTTGTGGGATTGTGTAGATTTTGTTAATGAAAGAATAAATATGGAAATGCAAATTAGGAAAAACGCAGGATTGAGTAATGCTCAGATCGTGACGTGTGATGAATTGATTTGATAAGACCATGGTTGTTCCATGGCAAAGTGTGAAATGTAGGTATGGTATCATCCATACTGAGTTGTGAAATGTAGGTATGGTATTATCCATACGGAGCTGTGAAATGTAGGTATGGTATTATCAAATCCATACTGAGTTAAGAAATGTAGGTATGGCATTTCCCATACCGAAGTTAAAAATGTAGGTATGGTATTTCAATGAGGAAAACCATACTGAGTTGTGAATCGTGGCATTGAGCAACGACGTACTCAATTTCGTAAGCCGCTTCCTAATTTGATTATAAGAAATAAAAGAGAAGTGATCCAAATGAAAGAGATTGAGTAGTTGTTATTGTTGAGCTCAACTATGTGAATTATTATAACAATGGTTGTGAATCGCAGGAAACTTTAGTAAATGTTTTGGTATTGTTTGGAAATATTATGTTTGGTAAGCATTACTTTTAACCTATGAACTTACTAAGCTTCAATAAGCTTACTTGTGTGTGTTTAATATTTTTATGTAGATTGACTTGAAGTGAAGTGGGTAGATCGGATCAACACAACAAAGCACACTATCCAGATCAATTCGGTAGCTTTTGTTTTATGTTTGAAGATTTATATGGCATGTATAGAGTTTGAATGAATTGAAGTAAAGATGTTATAAACTAGTTAACAATATTTGTACTAAAATAGTTTTCGTAAGTAGCAGTAGTTTGACTTTGAAAAATCACTAAAAATAGTAGAAATGGAATTAGATAATGAATAAATTATGGAATCGAATCTCGATGAGTCTATTTTCATATGGAAGAAGCAAAACAGGTATATGAGCTATATTTTATGAGATGTTTAAATTTTTGTGAAACAGGGCCAGAGCAATTTCTGGATCCCCTGTTCTGACTTTGGAAATTCACCATAAATTTTACAAAGATAATTAGAAGTCATACTTTATATGTACAGATTCCTTATTGAGTCTAGTTTTATTAGAGACAAACGGCATAGTCATTGAAGCTCTGTACAGAGAGATATCTGATTCGTAATACACAAAGGTCAGAGTAGTCAATTTTAAATAATAAACTGTACTAATTGGCTTGACCAAAAATTCTAGAAAAAAATTGGTAAGTAGATATATGAGTATAAATTCAGAGAAAATTTACGGATTTGGATTTCGAGTTTTATAACTCGAGATATGAATTATTTAGCAACTATGACACAGTTGGACAGCTTGTCTGGAAAGTGTGATATAAATTGTTTGAATTTGTTTAAGTGCTCAAATAAGTTTAGTAATGCCTCGGGCTCGACTCCGGCGACGGTCTCGGGTAAAGGGGGCGTTACAATTATTATTATTTTTTGTTTTAAAAATTTATTATTATATTATTTTTAATATTTATATTAATATTATGGATAAAAATACGAGTTTTATACGGATAAAAAATACTCGAAACGGGTCGAGCCTGTCAGGTAGGCACGACTAGTCGTGCCTAACAGGCAGGCACAACACCCTGCACATTTCCCTTTTCTTTATTTGCATTTTACAAAAAATTAGTCTTATATCACTTTTGGTCCCTCTACTAGGCCTAAAATTAAAATTCAATCTTTATACTTGAATTTCTACAATAATATTTGGTCCTATTTTTTATAATTTTTTTTCCAAATAATTAATATTGTTAATTACTCTGTTAAAGTTTTTAACGTGTTTTTTTAAACAAAATATTAGTTTAACAAAACAATGATATGTTAGTCGTAATAAGTTTTAAATAATAAAATTTCTAACAAAAATGTATTCCAACTTAACATATCATTGTTTTGTTAAACTAATATTTTGTTTAAAAAACACGCCAAAATTTTATCGAGTAATTAACAAAATTTTAAGACAATTTTGTTAGAAATTTTATTATTTAAAACTTATTCCAACTTAACATATCATTGTTTTGTTAAACTAATCAAAATTTTATAGAGTAATTAACAAAAATTTTAATACAATTTTGTTTGAAATTTTATTATTTAAAACTTATTCTAACTTAACATATCATTGTTTTGTTAAACTAATTTTTGTTTAAAAAACACGTCAAAAATTTTATCGAGTAATTAACAATGTTAATTATTTGGAAAAAATTATAAAAATAGAACCAAATATTATTGTAGATATTCAAGTATAAAGATTGAATTTTAATTTTAGGCCTAGTAGAGGACCAAAAGTGATATAAGACCAATTTTTGTAAAATGCAAAGAAAGAAAAGGAAATGTGCAGGTGTTGTGCCTACTTCGTCAAGCACGACTAGTCGTGCCTACCTAATGAAATTGACCCGCTTTTATTTTTTATCCATGTAAAACCCATATTTTTATCTATATATTAATATAAATATTAAAAATAATATAATAATAATTTTTAAAACAAAAAAGAAATTTAATAATAAAATAATGGGTTGTGCCTGCTGTGTAGGCACAATCCCAAAAAGATACTATTTTCGTAATTAATCTGGCTGACAACTTATTTTGGTGTATAAATTTTTTTTTTATAATATTAGGGTAAAAAACTCCTATATCACCTATAAAATTTAGTTATCTTTTTAATTTCTTTGGCGTATTATAGAAAAACAATTTTAGAGTAAATTTCTAACCACACCGCAATTAACACGATTTGAATCAAATCATATCTTAGTCAAGAGACAAAATCCTGTTATTGAGGGCCCTAGTAGCAGGTATTTAATAATAACTAGAAGTCAAATCCTGCACGCTTCCCAGTTCTGTGTATTGCATTGGCTGTAATTTTCAAAGAAAAATATACTAAATAAATGAGAGAAAATGACCTAACCTTGAAGAGGGACAAGTGTAGTCTCTTGATGCGAAATGTGTTTGACTGTCAGCTTGCAAAACCCAGATTAATATAACAGATGCAAAATCTGATCAGTGAAGATAAGAAAATGGAGACCATGGGAAATCTTCTAATCCTGTTTGCAGCTTCTTTATGCCTCTACCTCTTCGTTGCTTTGCTCAATGTTTTCTACAAGTATTGGTGGATACCTCATCGGGTACAGTTCATCATGAATTCACAAGGAATCAGAGGACCTCCTTATGAATTTATCCATGGAAACAACAAAGAAATTGCCCAAAAGCTCATGGAAGCATCTACCAAACCTATGGCCTTGACACACGATATATTTCCCAGAGTCATGCCTCATGTTTACTCCTGGATCAACAAATACGGTGAGAATATGTTTTTTTTTTCTTTTTTGGGTAGTATTTTCTGATTAACCTCCACTTTCCATGAAGAGAAATCATTTTCTTTCAGGGAAGACTTATCTTAGTTGGAATGGAATTCGAGCTCAACTGCTAATTACAGACCCAGAACTGGTCAAAGAGGTCCTTAAAAACAGTGACAAAGCTTTTCGAAAGCCAAAGGCTTCATATTTCTTCGACAAGCTAATAGGCGACGGGCTTGCTTCAACCGAACGTGAGAAATGGGCAAGGCAAAGGAAACTGGCCAATTATGCCTTTCATGGGGAGAGCTTAAAAGTAAATCATCTCTACCTTCTAATCTAATTATTGTAGTGGGACATTTACAAACTTGATACTTTTTTGCAGAATATGACTCCAGCTGTAGTTGCTAGCGTTGAAACCATGCTTGAGAAATGGAAAAGTAAAGAGGGCAAAGAGATAGAAGTGTTCCAAGAGTTCAGATTATTGACTTCAGAAGTGATATCCAGAACCGCCTTTGGTAGCAGTTACTTGGAAGGGGAGAAGATTTTTGACATGTTGACGAAGTTGTCAGTAATTACAGGCAGAAATATTTTTAAAGCAAAGATTCCCATCATCAGGTAACTTCATCAAATCTTTACTTTGTTAATCAACATACTGCAGCTGCCAATGGGTTGATTTAATCTGGTTGTCCTTTTCAGCAAGTTTTGGAAATCTGCTGATGAAATTGAATCAGAAAGAATTGCCAAAATGATACATGATTCTGTGATGAGCATTGTTGAAAAAAGGGAAAAGAGGGTAGTGACCGGAGAAGCTGATAATTTCGGCTGTGATTTTCTGGGATTACTTGTTAATGCTTATCATGAGGCGGACGAGAAAAACAGACTTTCGATACAAGATTTGGTAGATGAGTGTAAAACTTTTTATTTTGCTGGGCAAGAAACAGTCAATTCCTTGCTTGCATGGGCAACCCTGCTTTTAGCAATACACACCGATTGGCAAGACAAAGCAAGAGCAGAGGTGATTGAGGTCTTTGGTAATCAAAACCCAGATTCTGAAGGGATGGCCAAATTAAAGACGGTAAGCAAACTATACAAATTCAATAGCTTGAAAACTAACAGTGACCATTTATATTGCCTTTTGGATTTTTTTTTCTCCAACAGATTACCATGATTATTAATGAAACTTTACGGCTTTATCCTCCTTTAAGTGGCGTGATAAGAGAAGTAGGAAGAGAAGTCCAATTAGGAAAACTTGTCCTGCCTACACATTCAGAAGTCGACATGCGAATCATAGCACTTCACCATGATCCTGACTTATGGGGAGATGATGTTAATCTTTTCAAGCCAGAGAGGTTTGCTGAAGGGATAGCGAAAGCTACTAAGTACAATGCAGCTGCATTTATGCCTTTTGGATTGGGACCTCGATCTTGCGTTGGCATAAGCTTTGCAATCACTGAAGCGAAAACTGCACTTTCCATGATTCTGCAACGCTACACTTTCACCGTCTCCCCTACCTATGTTCATGCACCTGCACTACGTCTTACACTCAAGCCACAACATGGGATGCAATTGTTGTTTCATTCACTACATTATGATGCTTAAAATTCTAGGTTGTTGGTCCCAATATAGTAATATATAGTAAAATGTGGATGATACCGTACTTTGCAACCATTCGATGATATATGGTTTGGGGATTTCATGTTTTGGCAACAAGATTATATGCTTTTTTTTTGTTGTTGATATTGTTAAAGGTGAAAAAGGTATTACAGCAAACATCGCCACCGCAGGAGCAGGCCCTACAGTCCTGTGAATAACATAATCAACAACAAAATAGTCCACCAAAGAGAAATCAATTCAAATTACCCCAAAAAGCTGGAACGGCAGCAGCAAATCCAGTCAGCTCCCTGAACATCATACAGAAACAAGAACATCACAATCCAGTCATATACACGCCAAAGCAGTTAGATTCTTTATACACATTCACAACGGAGACATTATGGGATCTCATCACACAGCTTGGTATATGACCTATCCAGCATTTGAGAAATAGTGAAGATGTCAAGTCCAGGAGCTTGAAGTGAAGTTTTTATTACAATAATCCAAAATATTTTCAAATCCAAGCCGGAATTGATTTAATGTCAACAGTACGACATGTACTTCAAGATCAAACGTACAAACTATCTACCGATGGAAAAAGAATAGTAGCTGATAAAAATAGCATAATTCAAAAATCAAGAGATGAAGAATCCATACAACTGCTAAAGAAAATAGTAGATATGGAAATAGACGATTTTCCTTCAGAAATAATTGAAGAAATCAAGAACACGTGGGAGACTTGAAATTCACCAAGACTATCACCAGAATCTTTACACCTGGATGAAATAGAAACATGGAACCTGGACAACATCCAAGAAGGATAAAGACAAAGACCACGTGGAAAGTCAAGAAGACTTTCAAGCTGATTTTCTAGATTGGCGGTAAACAAAAATTCAAGGCATCCATGTACAAACAAGATATGACAAAGACAACTGACAACATACGTGGAGGCAACCTATTTAGCAAGTAATTGGTATCAGAGGCCCCCGGAGTTACGGTTCTTGGAGGAATTCATATCATAATATTCATTGTAAGTTCTTATCTTTAATTACAATCCAGTTAATTTCGTGGTTATTTATCTTGAAACCTATATATCTGTTATTTTGTCTAACTTTTGCCTTTTTAAGTCCAGGAGAGAGACGATAGGCCTTTGTGTGTTAAGACAAAATAATATAACAGACGATTTTAGGTACCAAAGATAAATAACATGGAAGAAACCGATTGTTTATATAAAGATAAAACCTGCAATCATATTATGCATATAGATTCTAAACAAGAAAATAATATTTCGCCCTTAGTAAAGGATTTAATAGTTTAATGGATATAACCTCTATATATTATAATAAAATATATAATAAAGTCAAGAATATAGAAGAAAAAGTAAATTACATGGGAAATATTAAAGAATTAGATTTGAACAACAAATCTAAAGAAATTTTATCGAAGTCAATAATAAATTAGATCAGGTTATTAATAATAATAATATGGAATCGATATAGATTTAGGTCCCTTATATTATGGTAATAGTAATATAATTTTAACTTTATCGATGAAGAAGAAGAAACTTCTTCGAAGAGTCATCTTCTACTATTAATAGAAATAAAAATCAAAAACAGAGAAGAAAAATATTACTCAACAAAAATATGATTTCCAATCTTATAAAGAATTAATAGAACATTGGAAAGTCAAATTTACTAAAAGTAATGATAAAATGAAAGAATAAAATATTTAAAATTAATAGAAGAACTTTATGAAAACATAAAGATCTATTTACTCGGTTTAATTATCACTATATGTTAAATTATGATACTACAGAAAGTAGTAGTTCTAGTAATTCTGATAATCAAGAAGATTTAAATGTAACTAGTTATAAATCTGATAAAGAAAATACTTCAACAGATGAGGATGAAAATATAGAAGTCCTCGAACCTATGGATACTGATCAAACAGATCCTTATGGTAAAAGAAAATTAGAATCAGATATTCAAAAAGATGATTATCTGAGAGCTTTAAATAAAGACTTTGAGACAGTTGAAAATACAACAAGAATTTTTGGTAATCAAACCGAAAATATAGCTACTAATGAAGTAAAAACTGAATATACAGGTGAATCTTGTAATCAACAACCAAGTCAAACTATACCTATACCACATAGGATAGATGATTTAAATAAAAGAAATGTGGCTCAAGGTGGAATATATTTAGATTTGACTAATATTTCAATATCAGACTATGAAAAAACCATAGATGATTGGGCACAGTCAATGACAATAGTAGTAAACAATAATAGTTCTTGGTCAAAAGAAAAAATTTTTAAATTATTTTGTAGGAACTTTTCAAGGAGACGTTTTACAATTCTTAAGACGTTGGGAAGAATCAGAAGTAGGAAAAGTCCAAAAAGGACAATTAATTAATCAAATAGGTACTCCTAAAGATCTTTTAAAAGGATTAACAAATATTCTAAAAATAGAATTTTGTGGTTATTTTGATAAAAGGATCAAGATAGTATAGCCGTTATACTTTGTCAAAAATTAAATTATGTGATATTAGATATCTAGAAGAATTTTCTAAAAAATTTCTTCATGAATATCAAAAATTAAAAATGAAAATATAGAATTTTGGAAAACCAATACTTTCATAAATTACCCCACCATGGGATGAGATATGTATAAAAAATATGTGTCTTATTTAGATAAACATAGTAAAGAATCAGGGATAGCAAAAGAAAATATAGATTCTATAGGAAATAGAATTAATTTTGCAAGAGAAAGAATAACTCTACATTGTCTACAAACTAAAGCGGCTAAACAAGTAAAAAATAAACTAACTTATAGCCATTGTACAAAAATTCTAGAAAATGAATGGGAATTTGGATGTAAAACAACACGTCCTAATACATATAAAAAACATAGAAAGAAAAATAGAAAATATAAATTTATTAGGTGGAAACCAGGAAATAAAAAATATACTGGTAATAATAAGAAAAAGAAAAAATTGTTAGAAGAAAAACTTCTAAAAAATCTAAAAAACAGATATGTAAATGTTTTATTTGTGATGAAGAAGGCCATATAGCACCAAACTGTCCTAATAAAGGAAAAAGTGCTAAAAAGATGATTAAAAGTCTTGAAGAACAAGATTTAGAAATTTGTTATGAAGACGAAATAAATCTCAAGAAATATTATATGAGTTAATATCGAAAATGATTCGATTCAGATGAAGAAGAATATATATTTATGTTTAATGTAGGAAGTAGTTCTAAAATCAATTAGAAGAAATTCCTAAGTCTCGAACAACAAGATATAAAATTAGAAAATTTGATTGGAGAAGAAAAGACTTTTCGATGAAATGATAGAAAAATAAATAAAAATCATATTTCTAAAGAAGAAATATATAAAATATCTAAGTTTAAAATATGGAGTCAAAGACATATAGAAAAATTAGTGGCAACACAGTCGCTAAAGATACTAGAGGTGGATTAACAGAAATTCCATTATTTACTAAAGAAAAAATTAAGAGGATTAAAAAGAAATACCTTCAAGTTAGATATATACATTTAAGTATAATTATGATAACAATTAGAGCTTTATTTAGAAAAGGACATGATATACCTATCATAGCAGTTTTATTAGATAAAAGATTTGAAAACCCTATAAAAGCACTTATTGGAGGAATACAATCTAATTTACATACTGGCGTAATAGGATTTAAGGTTAAACCAAACTATTTTATATCTATTACAGACCCTCTAATAGAAGAGTGTTTATGTTTAAGAATTCAGACAAAAAATTCTGAAATAAGTGATTTAGCAGAAGATCTAGCTATAAATTGGACTTCTATTAATGAATATACCAACACGGCAGAAGTAGAAATTAAAGAAATTAATAATAAAATAATTGAGTTATTTGAACCCAATAAATTTACTACAGAGATACAACCAAAATTACTACATCTAAAAGACCTGTCAATTCTAAAAGATTGGATGATTGATAGAATAAGTGGTGCTAGTACTTCAAAACCCGTAAGTACTATAGAATATATGTCATCTGGAGATAGACTATATTTTAAAAATAATGCTATAACAAATACAAATGATAATTTAGTTTTACCTTCTAATTCTCAAATAGAGGAAGAAGAAGATAATATCAGTACAAATTCGACAACACCAATAGGTATGAAAACAGTTCAAATACCTATTTTCCCTACTGAACCTAGTAGAAATTCTAGAAATACTAGAATGGAAGAAATACAATCTACTACTATTATTCAACAAATGAAAATGGGAAAAAATGATATTATTACATTTTCAAATTTCCAACCTAGGAAATATTATACATATATAGAAATTACATTTCAATTTAGAAAATATAAAACATATTCTTTGCATACTTTATTAGATACTGGAGCTACCACAAGTAGTTGTAGAGAAAATGCCATTCCTGTAGAAAAATGGGAATTAATGAAAAACCCAATTAGAGCTATAGGAATTGATGGCAAAGAAACCATAATCCAATTTAAGGCTAGAAATATACCAATTTACATAAATAATGTAAGATTTGTAATTCCTAAAATATTGTGTTTTCCTGAAATGCATGGAGACATATTATTAGGAAATAATTTTATATATCATCATCTACCGCTTTTCTATAGATAAAATTTAGTAATATTATCAATGTAAAAACTTCAGAGAAATACCTTTAATAGAAAACCATAAATTTATATGTGATAAAGGATTTAGACCAATAAGAAAAGAACAGATTAAACAACTAGAAACAAATCATTGGTTGTTTAAAATTCTAGAAAATAATTTTAGTGAAGAACCATTAAAATTATGGGAAAATAGTCCAAGATATTGTGAAATAAAATTAAAGAATCCTAATAAAATAATTAGAATCAAACCTATGATCTATACTAAACAAGATATAGATGAATTTGATATACAAATCAAAGAATTATTGGAAAAAGGATTAATAGAAAAACTAATAGTCCACACTCAAGTCCAAATTTTGTGGTAAGAAACCATGCTGAAATAAAAAGAGAAAAAGCTAGAATGGTAATTAATTATAAAAGACTAAACCAAAATACTATTTTTGATGGATACTTTATTCCACGGAAAGATGTTTTAATAAATCAAGCTAAACAAGCAAAATATTTCAGTAAATTTGATTGTAAATTAGGATTTTGGCAAATAATGCTAACTGATGAATTTAAACCATTAACAGCCTTTAGTGCACCTAATGGTCATTATCAATGGAGAGTAATGCCATTTGGATTATGTAATGCACCTCAAATCTTCCAAAGATGGATGGATTCTATATTTAACAAATATAAAAAATTTTGTGTAGTTTATATAGACGATATATTAATATTTTCAGAAACACTGAAAAAGCATAGAAAACATTTAAATATTATCTCCCAAGAATTCATAAAACATGAAATTATTTTGAGCCCTAAGAAAATAGAATTAGAAAAAACAGAAATAGAATTTTTAGGTTTAAATTTATCGGCTGATGGTCTTAAACTACAAGATCATATTATAGTAAAAATAAAAGAATTTCCAGAAGAAATTAAAAACCAAAAACAACTTCAACAATTTTTAGGTATAATTAAGTATGGAAGAAACTTCTTTCCTAACTTATCTGAAAAAATAGGAGACTTATATGAAAAATTAAAAAAGGATAAAACTTTTAGCTGGTCTAAAGAAGACTCAGAAATTATTAAAAATATAAAATCAGAAATAAATTATACCGCAAAAGTCTATTTACCAAAACAAGGTGATAAATTAATTTTAGAAACCGATGCATCAGAAAAATATTGGGGATGTATTTTAAAAGCTAAAACAGCAAAAAACGAAGAACTAATATGTGGATATAGTTCTGGAAAATTTAAATCAAATGAAGTTAATTATGCTATATATGAAAAAGAATTATTAGCTATTAAAAAGGCAATAAAAACCTTTCTCATATATTTAGCATCTGAAAATTTTATTATAAAAACTGACAACCAGGCAGTCAAACAATTTCTGACTAATAATAGTCTAGAAAGTGTACCAAGAAGAATTAGATGGTATAATGATTTATGTAGTTTCAATTTTGAAGTTTTATATGTCAAAGGTACTAATAATATTATTGCCGATTATCTTAGCAGGCCTTATGGATAGAGGTAAAAAACCTCTAGAACAAGTCGGGGAATGGACTACTGTCCATAAAAAACCCAACAAAGGAAAGCAGATAAATCCTAATCAAGGATTTACTCCCAATCAGGGATTTACTCCTATATTAACAGGATTCTATCCTAATCAAGGATATTATGTTCCTTATCCAATGGTAAGACAACCAACTGGATCTCCTTCATCATATGCATCAAGAATGGTAAACGAATACCCTTCAAAAAGAATAATTCAATCTCCTTGGTCTCAAGATCCGAATTCAGCATATCAAGCCAGTTATTCTAAAGTTATAAAAGGAGCAGAAAATTTGTTGAAACAACAACAAATTCCAGAAATAAAAGATTTTTATAATCCAGGATTACCAAATGAAATTTATAAATATATTAATGAAATATGGAAAATCCATATTTTAGAACAAAGAGCAAATTTTAGACGAGCTCTTACAAAGTTTTCACAATTTCTAGTTGATAAAACAACTAAAGAAAATGAAGCACATGAATTATTATTAAAAGCTGTTTTATACAGAGATTGGCAAGAACTCGAAATAGAGTATACAAATATCAATGAGATAAATAATCTTATTGATATATTTCAATAGTTTATTCATAAAGGAACAAATAGTCCCATTATGAATAAAATGTTTAGAATATATTTATATAATAAAGCTAGGAAAATACCACCAGCAAAAAATTTTTGAAAAATCAATAAAATTATGTGCAACCAAGAGACTCAATATAAAAAGTCTTTTCTAATACTTTTTACAATCATATGTTTATCTAAATGATATAGGGAAGAAATTCCTACTATAAAATTCAGATTAGATCATGAACCATTTGATATAAATAGTATTGAATGGGGTTTCATTAAGGAAATTGTAGTACAAAACTTTTCTTTTCACTTATTAAAAGATTTTCCTGCTATTATAAAAGCTATATTATCACTTTTAGTATATCAAGATGATTTTATTACTATTTTTATATCCAAATAAGTAGTCTTATTGGAATTGCTGAAAAAGAGCGATTCTATCAACCATATCAAATATGGATTATTCAACGAATGTTTGATAGTCCTTATTTACAATTAAAGAAGATAAAAAACACTTGACCAAAACCATTGACAAGTGTTACAATAATCCAAAATATTTTCAAATCCAAGCCGGAATTGATTTAATGTCAACAGCACGACATGTACTTCAAGATCAAACGTACAAACTATCTACCGATGGAAAAAGAATAGTAGCTGATAAAAATAGCATAATTCGAAAATCAAGAGATGAAGAATCCATACAACTGCTAAAGAAAATAGCAGATATGGAAATAGACGATTTTCCTTCAGAAATAATTGAAGAAATCAAGAACACGTGGGAGACTTGGAATTCACCAAGACTATCACCAGAATCTTTACACCTGGATGAAATAGAAACATGGAACCTGGACAACATCCAAGAAGGATAAAGACAAAGACCACGTGGAAAGTCAAGAAGACTTTCAAGCTAATTTTCTAGATTGGCGGTAAACAAAAATTCAAGGCATCCATGTACAAACAAGATATGACAAAGACAATTGACAACATACGTGGAGGCAACAATAAATTCATCCTTATTAGAAACGCTGTGCAGGATTGAAGAAAAATCAAATAGAATTTAGAAATTTTACTATAAATAGCAATGTAAAGAGCCTAAACGGGGCATCGAAAAATAGTTTAGAAATCTTTCCTTTTACTTTGAGTATCCTCTCTGTAAACAACCTTTCCTTGTAAAAATCTTTCCTTTACTTTTAATAAAATATCAATCTTCCGCAACCTATTTAGCAAGTAATTGGTAAAAAACCTCTAGAACAAGTCGGGGAATGGACTACTGTCCATAAAAAACCCAACAAAGGAAAGCAGATAAATCCTAATCAGGGATTTACTCCCAATCAGGGATTTACTCCCAATCAGGGATTTACTCCTATATTAACAGGATTCTATCCTAATCAAGGATATTATGTTCCTTATCCAATGGTAAGACAACCAACTGGATCTCCTTCATCATATGCATCAAGAATGGTAAACGAATACCCTTCAAAAGAATAATTCAATCTCCTTGGTCTCAAGATCCGAATTCAAATATCAAGCCGCTTATTCGAAGTTATAAAGGAGCGTAAAATTTGTTGAAACAACAACAAATTCCGAAATAAAAGATTTTTATAATCCAGATTACCAAATGAAATTTATAAATATATTAATGAAATATGGAAAACCCATATTTTAGAACAAAGAGCAAATTTTAGACGAGCTCTTACAAAGTTTTCACAATTTCTAGTTGAAAAACAACTAAAGAAAATGAAGCACATGAATTATTATTAAAAGCTGTTTTATACAGAGATTGGCAGGAACTCGAAATAGAGTATACAAATATCAATGAGATAAATAATCTTATTGATATATTTCAATACTTTATTCATAAAGGAACAAATAGTCCCATTATGAATAAAATGTTTAGAATATATTTATATAATAAAGCTAGGAAAATACTACCAGCAGAAATTTTTGAAAAAATCAATAAAATTATGTGCAACCAGCAGACTCAATATAAAAAATCAAGAGACGAAGAAAATAGTAGGAATTTCTTCCCCTATATCATTTAGATAAACATATGATTGTAAAAAGTATTCAGAAAAGATTTCTAGAATTTCTACTAGGTTCAACAGGAAAAATAGGTATTTGAACTGTTTTCATACCTATTGGTGTTGTCGAATTTGTACTGATATTATCTTCTTCTTCCTCTATTTGAGAATTAGAAGGTAAAACTAAATTATCATTTGTATTTGTTATAGCATTATTTTTAAAATATAGTCTATCTCCAGATGACATATATTCTATAGTACTTACGGGTTTTGAAGTACTAGCACCACTTATTCTATCAATCATCCAATCTTTTGGAATTGACAGGTCTTTTAGATGTAGTAATTTTGGTTGTATCTCTGTAGTAAATTTATTGGGTTCAAATAACTCAATTATTTTATTATTAATTTCTTTAATTTCTACTTCTGCAGTAGTGAAGTTTTTATTCCATTCAGTTCCCTTCTTCCAGAGTTTCTACTTGAAACACTCACTCCTGGAGCCGGCCATTACATTGCTTGTTTAACTTTCATGGAAGGCTCGAAGCTCATTGGACCAGAAACTTTGTTCCTTTGCCTATGTATCTTTTTGACATATTCTCTTAAGGAAGAGCTACTTATATCAAGGCTCCATCTTTTTGAGTCGCAGGGCAAAAGTCCGTTCTCCATGAAAAACTACCCATTTCCACTAAAGCACACCAGCTTTCGCCATCCCATCCGCGAAAAAACCTGAAATGATACACCAGAAACTCCCTTAAGACAGACAGAGCCAAGTCACTTTCTCGCTAATCCCCATTGAACCCTCCAATTAAGCAAAGCCATTTCATATTTAAACCCAATGGCCACCACAATTGCCGTACAAAATTTACAAATTAAAATGCAAAAGTAATACAGAAAAATACACAGTCCAAGCTCCAAAATGCAAGGAAGTCTATTTAAAATATCCATTTAAAATATAAACCAAATTTAGGTTCGAGTTTAAAAACTTGAATCTAATTCATTTTTAATTTTGTAATATAGTATATTCACTGGAAAATATGAATTGTCAATGTCGAAACAATTTTTAAATCGAGTTTTGGAAAATGGGAATCGACTTTGAGAAAAACGAAAACGGGAGTCGCCACCAATCTTTTTAGGTTTGATTGGATCACCTTATAAAATGTTTTGTTTTAAAACATTAATTTTGGTCTACGAAAGTCGAGAAAACGAATTCGGGAGTCAGTTACGTACGAGGAAGGGTTAATACCCTCGTAACGCCCAAAAATTGGTACCTAATTGATTATCAAGTGTCTTTAATGTCGGAAATTCAAAAATTTTAAGATGTAGTCCTCTTTAAAAATATTTTAATTTTGAAAATTGGGGTTCACTCGTATCAAAGTATTGTCACTAAGTTAACCCTTTTTGGAAATTCCTATCTCGAAACAACAAAACCCTATATCCAATAAGTTAGGACATGTTGCTTTGAAATTCCAAGATAGTGGCTTGCATTTAGAAAACCTTTAAAACACTTAGAAGGGTATTTGATTATTTGAACTCAGCGAGAAAAGTGACAACCCAATAAGTTAGGGCACTACTTTCTCGAAATTTCCAAACGCCAAGCATTGCCTTTATATTTTTTGAAAACTTTGGAGTCTTGTTTTTTTTTTTTTAAAATGATGCATAAGGAATCACATTATCAATATAGAATAGAATATTACAATAATAAGCGAATAAAACATGCATTTTAACGATACAATAGCAATAATACAAAAATCATATACTAGATGCATACGTGCTTAGAATTACATAACATCATATATACAAAGATACATATAACCTATATTGAAGATGGATAAGCAAAACATACAAACATACATAGCAATAATTAAGAAATGCATGATACACAATTTAAAAGAAATATAATATCGATGTACATGTTCACAAAATATATCATCAAATAATAAGTATAAAATAACATTTAACACACATGATACATAAGTATAAAAATAACATTTAACACACATGATACATACATAAAAGAATTAATATATATATAAATATAATATAAAGTGAATAATTGTTAGCAAAATATACATATAATACAAATAAAAATATGATATTTAATAATAATTTTAAAATAGTATTTAATATACAATATATATAAAAAATATTTATAAAATAATAATAATTATATATATAAAATATATTGGTTTAAAAGTATGTAAAAGAATTCATAATATAAAATATCAGTTTAAAATGAAATAATACATAATAAATAAATAATTAATAATTAAAGATGAGTTAAAAATATAATTTAATTTACAAAATTTAAAATTATAAATAATATAATGAATAACATAAACATAGATAATATAATAGATAATATATGATATAAATATAAGTAGTATTTTAATAATAATATATGTATGGTTTTTTTCAAAATAAATTAATTATATATATATAAAATAAAATAACAAAATTCAAAAAAAAATATAAAATAAGGATTAAAATTGAATTTTAATAGAATTATAAGGCTAATTCGCAAAATAATATAAGTTCTGGGCCTGATTTGCAAAAATTAAAACGACAAAGGACTCATTGGGCAATTTGCCCTAATCCTAAACGACGCCGTTTCCAGAATGTAATAACCGTTGGGACTAAATTGAAACAATTATAAAATATTAGGGCCAAATTAAAATAGAAATAAATGAAAGTACACGATTTAATAAATCGGAAGGATCGATTGGGCAATTTGCCCGTTTATCAAAAACAGGCGGGTCCTTCCAAGGTAATCGGGTCAATGCGCAGATCCTAAGGGCTTTATACGACGTCGTTTTGAGGCTTATTGACTTAAGCTAAAACGGTGCCGTTCTATTAAGGCTATATAAGCCAATTTCTATTTTTTGAATCATTTGAAACCTGTTCTAAAAAAAAAAAAAAAAACTCGAAGGTTCCCTACCTTCGAGCTTTACCCTAGGCCGATCTTCTCTATTTATCGGACCTTCGCGTTCAGATGCACACGCCGTCACCGACTCCGCCACACACGACGGTCAGAACCTGAAAAGCTTCGCTTTTCAGGGCGATTCTCGAGGTATTTTCTTCCTCTGTCTGTTAATATATTATATATCGATTGCTTGCGATAAAAATGAAATAAAAAATAGAAAAAGAGTAATGAGTCACCTTCGTTTCTTGTGAAATCTTTCTGGTATATTATTCAAGATGTTTGGTATATCGTTGAACGAATTTCTGTAAGTATCTTTTCTATTCCGTAAAAAAAAAGGGTCCTTTACACTGTTTTCATTCGGGCTTTTATAGCCACTACTATTATTACATAAACTGGGAAAGAAATCTTTTATTTCTTTCCATTTTTGTTTTGTTTGCTTGCTGTTGTGGTTCTTTCCTTTCTTTGCAGGTGCTCGCGAAAAATTCGGTGATGGAAGGGTCGCTGGCATGGATGGAGGCCTGAAGGAGGCGCTGATTACGGAGGCAGAGCCTTGAGTGATGGCCTCAATTGGGGAGCTGAACAAACGCTCCTCGAACCTTCCAGAACCTGTTACTACGCGAGGGGAAAAAAAAGTTAGGGTTGGAAACCCTAGCTGATAATTTTAGGTTTTGGGCCTCTGTTGTTTGGGTCTAGTTTAGGTCTGGGCTTTGAGTGTATTTGGGCTAAGGTTGTAAGTGGGTCTACGGGGTAGCTTTAGGTCTGCTGGGTAGTAACCGGGTTAATGGGTCTGAAATATTTGATTTTGGGCCCACTGTTTGGGCTTTGTAACATGGACTTGGACTGTTAAATAAACAATTATTTATTTATTTATCCCCTTTTATTTAGTGTTCAGCCCGGTCAAATTTGGGCTCTTACAACTGCCCCTCTTTGCTTATTGCTGTGTAACAGGAATCGAGCAAAGATTTAGAAAGACCAAATTTGACCGATCTTATTATGGTCTTCAATCTGCTTCTTGCAAACTCAGGATTGTCATGTTGATATCTTCGATCTGCTCTCCGCCGAACATAGAGACGCCAAATTTACTTCTTTGATTTGTTCTCTGACAATACAGAGATAACAAATCATCTTAGATTTGCTTCAGTATAAACATGTGAAAGCCAAATCAGCTACATATTTGATTTGTTCCTTGTAAGCACAAAGATGCCAAATCATCTTGGATCTTGCTTCAGTCTAATCGTTTGAAGGTCAAATCTACTATGTATCTGCTCTCTATTGAAGTAGAGATGCCAGACTTCGATTTGTTCTCTGACAATACAGAGATGAAAAATCATCTTAGATTTGCTTCATCGTAAACACGTAAAAGCCAAATCAGTTATGTCTTCGATTTGTTCCTTGTAAGCACAAGGATGCTAAATCATCTTGGATCTTGCTTCAGTCTAATCGTCTGAAGGTCAGATTTGCTGCGTATCTGCTCTCCATTGAAGTGCAGATGCCAGACTTCGATTTGTTCTATGACAATACAGAGATGACAAATCATCTTAGATTTGCTTCATTGTAAACACGTGAAAGCCAAACCAGCTATGTCTTCGATCTGCTCTCTGCCAATACAGAGATGCCAAATCTGGTATCTTCGATCTGCTCTCTGACAACATAGAGATGCCGAATCTGCTATCTTCAACTTGTTCCCTATAAACACAGGGATACCATGCTGAAATCTTCGATCTACTTCAATTTAAGCACAGGAATGTTAAATCTTGTTTCTTTGGTCTACATTGTCCCATAAAAGACATAACCTGTAGAATGCGTATGAGTTTATGCCTAATAATGCTATGATCGAAGTGAGTCAATGCAAAATGTTATGAAAATGATTCCTATTTCGGATGTCATCACTCCTTCTTTCATCGAAGTTTATCCTTTACTCCTTCTTTCATCGAAGTTTATCCTTACTTCTCTTAAAGTCTCATTCCAACTCAACTTGTGGGTTTGTACCATTCTTCAGATGATATGACCCGCTGAAAATGTCTATAAGATAATCCTCTCCTAGGATCGAATCGTTTGATTTGTTCAATCATCATTTAAACTGAAGAAGAAATTTCAGTTTCCCCGAGTACATCCGACCCTCACATATGGGAATTCCTTAAACAATTATCTTGTTTCAGTTTCTTGTATTATCTAGAAATTTCCAGAGTAATATGAAAAACTTCATTTGTGAAGATATTTAGTTCATCTATTATTATTTCAATGCAACATACTTAAAGAATAATGGAAGATGAATAAACTTTATTGGATTAAAATGAATTATCGAAAAGATACAAAAGAAAATAATTTGAAAACCTATCTTTAAGAAGAAATAGAATCTAAAGATAGCAAATAGGACAAAAGTTATGTGCCCAAGATATCACCGTTTGAGTGTCTATACATTATCTCCATGAAGTCTCTCTTGAGTTCAACATGTGTTTAAAAGATTCAAAGTACTTTGTTGATGCCCCAGTATGTAATGTGCTTCACTCTTTATAGCAAGATCACTGTGTACTCTTCAAACTTTGAGCTGGCCTTTTGGGTTTTCAACTCAAAACCCCTTTGGTCACAAGGTGCCCTTTACGGGTTTTCACCTTGGCCTCTCTATTTTTTTTTTTAAATCTCAAGGCGCCCTTTGCAGGTTTTCACTTTGGATTCTCTTCTCCTTTAGACAAAGTATTTTTTAACTGAGTCTGAGTTCACTAGGTTGGGTAAACTCTTCCCATCCGATTCCGTTAAGATCAGTGCACCACCCGAGAAGGCTTTCTTCATGACATATGGCCCCTCCCACTTCGGCATCCATTTCCCCCTAAAGTCCTTTTGAATGGGAAGAATCTTTTTCAATACAAGGTCTCCCTCGTGAAACTCTCTTGGCTGAACTTTCTTATCATAAGTTCGCATCATTTGTTTCTGATACATCTGACCATGACAAATGGCTCTTAGCCTCTTTTCCTCAATCAAGTTCAACTGGTCATATCGGGATTGAACCCACTCAGCTTCATCTAACTTTACCTCCGTTAAAATTCGAAGAGAAGGTATTTCTACTTCAATAGGTAACACTGCTTCCATCCCATAAACTAGCAAGAATGGAGTTGCCCTAGTAGAGGTTCTAACAGATGTTCGATAGGCTAGGAGTGCAAATGGAAGCTTCTCATGCCAATCACTATAGGTCTCAGTCATCTTCCCCATTGGCAGCTTCTACTGCCCCATTCATTTTTGGACGATAGGGAGAAGAATTGTGATGTTTGATCTTGAACTGGTCGCAAACCTCTGCTATCGTTTTGTTATTCAAGTTCAATGCATTGTCGGATATGATCTTCTCAGGCATTCCATACTGACAAATGATCTCCTTCTTCAAGAATCGACTCACAGCTGACTTAGTAACATTCGCATAAGAAGCAGCCTCTACCCATTTTGTAAAGTAATCAATTAACACGAAGATAAACCGATGTCCATTCGAAGCTTTCGGTGATATTGGTCCAATGACATCCATGCCCCACATGGAAAAGGGCTATGGAGAAGTCATAACATGTAAAGGTGAAGGTGGTACATGAATTTTATCCTCATAAATCTGGCACTTATGGCATTTCTTGGTGTAGTTGATACAGTCCCCTTCCATAGTGGCCCAATAATAGCCAAACCTCATGATTTGCCTTGCCATCATGAACCCATTTGCATGCGTCCCACATACACCTTCATGAACCTCTTCTAAAATTAGCTTAGCTTCCACAGCATTGACACATCTCAAAATACATGGTCTTTCCATCACTTGTACAGGATATCTTCATCTAAAAGATAGTCACAAGCTAACCTCCTTAAAGTTCGTTTGTCATTTTCACTTGCCTGTTCAGGGTATTTACGATCTCTCACATATCGCAATATATCTTGATACCAAGGGTTATTGTCATTTTCTTCCTTCTCAATATTACAACAATAAGCTGGAGCCTTGTAGACACTCATTTGAATTGGCTTCATCTCTTCTTCTTTATTTGCCTTGATCACTGAGGCCAAGGTTGCTAAAGCATCTACCATCTGATTTTCGTCTCGTGGGAGATAATTGAAGGTGATGTCATCAAACTCCTCAAGTAACCCCAAAACTACCTTTTGATAACTGATCAATTTAGGGTCCCTTGTCTCCCATTCGCCTCTAAGCTGATAAACTACCAACGTAGAATCTCCATATACTTCTAGGGTTTTTATACCTCGCTCTATAGCTACTTGAAGTCCCATGACGCATGCTTCATACTTAGCTATATTGTTCGTGCAATCAATGTCCAACTTACACGTGAAAGGGTAATGATCGCCATTTGGGGATACCAAGACTGCCCCAATTCCATTTCCGACTGCATTAGAAGCCCCATCAAAATTTAGCTTCCAAGGAGGATCCTCGGTCATTGCTATGCACATTAACTCCTCATTTGGAAAATCAAAGTTTAATGGCTCATAATCCTCTAGAGCCCTACTGGCCAAGAAATCTGCCACCGCACTTTATTTTATAGCTTTCTGACTTATGTAGACTATATCAAACTCTGAAAACAAAATTTGCCATCTCGCCATTCTCCCATTTAGAGCCGTTGACTCCATCATGTATTTCAATGGATCAAGCTTTGAGATGAGCCAAGTGGTATGGTATAGCATGTACTGTCTTAATCTCCAAGTTGTCCAAATCAGCGCACAACACAACTTTTCAATCGGTGGATATCTCATCTCACTGTTAGTGAATTTCTTACTGAGATAATAAATTGCCTTCTCCTTCTTCCCTGACTCGTTATGCTGGCCAAGCACACATCCCATGGAATTACTGAACATTGACAAGTACAGTATTAAAGGTTTATTTGGGCTTGGTGGAGATAATACCAGAGCATTCAACAAATACTTCTTGACCTTTTCAAAAGCATTCTAGCATTCCTCATCTCAAGTTTCTTGATTGTGCTTTTTGAGGAGGCAAAAGATAGGATCGCATTTCTCAGTCAGTTGTGAAATGAACCGAGTGATGTAATTCAACCTTCTTAGGAATCCTCGAACTTCCTTCTGAGTATGTGGTAGAGGTAACTCTCGTATGGCTCTGACTTTGTCTGAGTCGACTTCAATTCCTTTTTCATTGACTACAAAACCTAATAACTTTCCTGATCTGGCTCCAAAGGTACACTTTGCTGGATTGAGTTTCAACTGAAATTTTCTCAACCTCAAGAACAATCTTCTCAAGACCTCAATGTGCTCTTTTTCTGTACGCGACTTGACAATCATATCATCGACATATACCTCAATATCCTTATGCATCATGTCGTGGAACAAGTTCACCATGGCCCGTTGGTATGTTGTCCCTGCGTTTTTTAGTCCAAACGGCATTACTTTGTAGCAAAATGTGCCCCACAAGGTTATGAAGGTGGTTTTATCCATGTCCTCTGGATGCATCTTTATCTGGTTGTATCCTGAAAAACCATCCATGAAGGAGAACAACAAATATCCCGCTGTGTTGTCTACTAAAGTATCAATGTGTGGTAAAGGAATATTATCCTTTGGGCTTGTTTTGTTCAGATCTTTGTAATCAACACACATTCGTACCTTCCTATCCTTCTTAGGAACAGGCACAATGTTAGCTACCCATTCGGAGTACTTCACTTCTTGCAAGAATTCTGCATCGAACTGCTTCTTGACTTCATCCTTTATTTTCAGAACGATATCTGGCCTCATTCTTCGCAACTTCTGTTGGACTGGCTTACAATCCTGTCTTATCGGAAGATGCTACAATATCGGTACTCAATCCGGGCATATCCTGATATGACTAGGCGAAGATATCCTTGAACTCTCGAAGCAACTCAACCAGACCATGCCTTGTGTCCTCACTAATTAGGGTTCCGATTTTCAACTCCTTCCCTTCCTCTAAGGCTATATTCTCTATTGCCTCTTTCTCATATATCATGATTTGTTTCTGCTCTTGCTTTACCATTCTTAACAGATCGAGAGATACGTCATAATCTTGAACATCTTTCAAATCCTGAGGTTCCTCTAAACACATGTCTTGCTCGCCAGAGAATTTAGGAGCTGCAGTATCGGTGCTCATATAATTGATATCTAGGGACCTGTAGGGGTATTAAAGAATATACAAAAATGAATGAATCTAAGAATAATTGTTTATGTGCTATGAATAAAAGAAAAAGAATTGCCAAAATTTAAAGGAATATTGGTTGATAAAAAATAAAGCCATACTCGTTTAAATTGGTAAAAGTTATGTTTTATTTAAATAATAATAGATGAACATAAGCCTCTTTTCACAAACGTAATCTTACTACTCCTAGGCCCTAGAGTAACAAACATGTTTCGATGAAAAATTTCTAAAAACTACAGGAAGGTCCTCCGGCGTCCAATTATTCAGAGAGCTCCCCGGTTCGTAAGGGCGAATGCTCTCGAGGTTTCCTTGCTCCGATCCCTCATTGTGTACAGCATTAACTTGATGACTTTCCTCTATCAGCAATCCTCCTGACTTAAAGGATTTGGATATAGGTGGGAATGTCATCGGTTCCCACTCTACTTCTCTTCCATTCAAACGCGCCTTTCTTCTTGCTTGGCGCTTCTCAATTTCTTGCCTCTTGAGCTTGTGGTCTGGCTTAAAGCCCAAGTCAAAGTGATACTTCTTCTCAATCAGTTTTGGGATCTGAATCCCACCTTGCAACTGCCTTCCTAGTCCTTTTACTGGCAACGCTCCTTTCCCCATCATCATTTGCAGGGCCATCCTTGTGGCTCTAGACATTTTGGGTACCGACACCTCACTTCCTTCCAAAATGAAGGTTGCATCAATGATTTCTAAAGAGCGGAAAGAACACTTTATAGCCTCTTCATTTGCCTCAACATAAGAGGCCTTGTTGGTGACTGCCGCTATGATGTCCTCCTCCGCATTGATGGTTATTAAGCGTCCATCTGTCACTAACTTCAATTTTTGGTGTAGTGAGGAGGGCACCGCTCCTGCCGAGTGTATCCATGGTATCCCCAACAAATAATTATAGGAGGGCTTAATATCCATCGCCAGGAAATCAACTTCATACGTATTTGGCCCAATCTCTAGAGGGATGTCAATTCGTCCCATTACTTTCCTTTCAGTTCCATCGAAAGCTTTTACCACATTGTGACATGCTTTCATGTGCGAACTATCAATGGGTAATCTGTTTAATGTGGATGAAGGATGTTCAAAGCAGACCCATTATCAATGAGTACACTTGGAAGTGTGTATCCTTTGCACCAAGTAGTGATGTGCAGGGCTTTGGTTGACCCTATCCCCCAGGTGGAATTTCATCATCATTAAAATAGATGAAATTGTCAGAACTGATGTTGTTTACTAACCGGTCCAGCTTGTTAACGGATATGTCATGGGTGACATATGTTTCGTAAAGCACCTTTAACAAAGCATCCCGATGCACCTCAGAACTTAAGCGTAGGGCTAACACTGATATACGCGCTGGCTGCTTACACAACTGCTCGACCACGCTATACTCGCTATGTTTCAGGAACTTTAGAAACTCCTTAGCCTCTTCCTCCTTTACCGGCTCATTGATGGGTACTTCAGTCTCTTTCTTCCTTTCAACCTCAACATCTTTCGTCTTTGCGGGCTCTACTCTGATGTTTCCTCCGTCATAACGTTTCCCACTTCGTGTAGGGGAACCTTCAATTTTCGTGCCCCTAGCCGCGCTGGCTATACTCTCCCCCTCAGGTATTGTTATATTGCAGTCATAGCTCCATGGCACCCTCTTGTCATCCTTGTAAGGGAAAGAATTTGGTTTATGGATGAAGATTTTGGGCCCAGTTTGCGGCCCCGCCTCATTATTCCCTGGCAAGGAAATAATAATTCTTGGTTGGTTGGTTCTTTGTCGTTCATTCTCCAGCACACAAATTTGTCCTTCACAAGAACTTTCCTCAGAAACCTGTAGTTCTTTGTTAACCATAAGGCCTTGTAGCATGGCCTTGAACTCTTCACAATTTTGGATCATATGACCCACCTCTCCATGGAATTCACAATGGTTCTCTATTCCTTCACTTCCTTTTCTAGAGGTTAGCATACCTCTCTTCACCATCTCCTCCTATATTACTTTCATAGGTGTCTTCACCTCAGCAATATCTTCCTTGATTTTTCCTTTCTTTGTTTCATCGATGGCATTCACTCATTGATTTCCATGATCTGGTAACGGATTTTTAGTATTAGGGGTACTGTCGAATTTCACAACCCCCATCTTGATAAGCCTCTCCACGACCTTCTTGAATCTGGTACAGTTTTCAATTGAATGCCCCGGTGTTCCCGCGTGATATTCGCACTTAGCATTTGCATCATACCATTTGGGGAACGGTGGCTGCAGTGGTTTCAAGTGAAATGGAGCGATGGCATGTGTATCGTATAAGCTTTGATAAAGCTCACGATACGTCACAGGGATAGGGTGAATTGTTTCCTCTCTGAATTCTGTCTTGTACTCGATTCCTGTTTTTGAGTACTTTGTTGCTCAGCTTTGGGTTGACCAATTGTAACTGCTCTTGAGTTGAGGCTATTCACTTCGTTGTCCTTTCTCATTGGGGCCTATCTTTTAGCCACTTCCCCCTCGATCTTACCGCCCCTCACGGCATTCTCAATCATCTCACCTACATAACTATATTCGCGAAACTTTTCGTGGTACTACCAATCATATGAGTGATGAATGGCGCCTTCAAAGTATTAATAAATAACATGGTGGTCTCCTTTTCCAACAATGGTGGTTGTACTTGCATTGCCACCTCCCTCAATCATTGTGCATATTGCCTAAAACTTTCATTAGGCTTTTTCTCCATGTTTTGAAGTGTGATCCTATCTGGCGTCATGTCAGTCACATGATTGTACTGTTGCATGAAGGCCTATGCCAGATCTCTCCAAGAACAGATTCTTGCACGGCTCAACTGATTGTACCATCTAGCTGCTGCTCCTACTAAACTGTCTTGAAAACAATGGATCAATAATTGATCATTATTCACATATCCAGTCATCCTCCTACAAAATGTTGTTATGTGTGCCTCTGGACAAGTAGTCCTGTTGTACTTTTCAAACTCTGCATCTTAAATTTATGAGGAAGCGCCAAATCTAGAACCAAACTAAAGTCTTTGGCATCAATCTCCTGATGATTTCCTGCGCCTTCTAAAATCCTATATTTATCCTCTAACCACCTGCAACAAACTTCCAATTGTTTCGCGGATTCAATTGCCATTCTTTCCTTCTCTATCAAATCCAGATCAGGAGTGATAGGGTTGATCGAGCTATCACCCAAATTATTTTCCAACCCAGATGGGAAATTTACGGGGATTCCAGCATCCACTGGCCCATGTTGAGGCCTCACGGTGACAGATGGTCTTCTAAGAGGTGCCTCGGTTTGCAGTGGCACATGAGGCGGAGTAAAATCCGGAGGAAGACCTTCATTCTCCTCTTCAGTGATTGCCATGGGAGCTTTTCCTTTATTAGTGGTTCCCAGCAGTTGAGCCATTTTACCCATCATGTTTCTCCGAGCCTCTAGCATTTGCTCCCTCATTTCATTCTGCATTTTGGCCAACTGCTCTTGCATTTGGTCTTGCATATCTTTTTGTAATTGCTTGAACCTTTGATCCATACTCTTAGTTTTAGTGCGAGTGCCGTAAGGATGTGTGATTTCCAGATTTTCTTTTCTACCTTCGGAAGTAAACTTTAACTAATCAGGGTCTTTCTATAACTTTGAATGCAAACGATATGATGACATGCTATGAGATGCAAATGCATGAATGCAAAAAATATATCGATTCTGGTTCAACTTCATTTAGAAAATTTTATTAGAAAAAGAATATCTTTACATATAAGAGGATTACAAATACACTTTCACCCTAAGGCTTAAAGCTTTAACTCTATCTAATAAAAGGGCTAACTTTCATCCTATATCCGTCAATGATGAACACATCAGACTCAATACATTAGCTCGAATTGCCAAGTCTTGCACATATTCAGCGACCTCTCGAATCTGGGCTATGGCTTCACCTATGACATGATCCCTTTCTCTGACCTGTCCTCTAGCCTGATGAAGCTCTCCCTTCAGATGATCTTCTTGCGCCTCTAGCTGCTCAACCCAGAGTTCACCGTCATGCAATGCCACCTCCAAATCCTCAAACTTACTTTTTAGCTTCTTTAACTCGACCGTAGAATTATGGTTTTGGTGCCAACGTAGGGATCTTCCAAGCTCAATTACCTTAGTTTCCAACCCTTTATTCTCTTCTTCTAATGCCAAATTCTGCACTTTCATCTCTTGGAACTTCCTTTCCCAATACTCGGCTCTAGCCTTTTCCTCTTGGACCTCTTTCTGCGACAGATCTGAAGATCCTCCTCCTTTCACCCTCCTCAAGGATACGTGTGCCCTTTTGTAATGTTCCTTTAGATAATCTCAATCTTTCTCAATTTTCCTCTTTTCTTTCCTTTCCTTTTCGACCTCCATCTTTTGAACCTCGACATCCAAACTCAAGTACATCTTTTCTTCTTCAAGCTTTGCTATCCTCTTCTCGAACTCCAAGTTCTATCTCTCGAACTCCTGCTTTATAATTTCTAACTCTGAGGGCCTTACTTGCAAATATTCCTCTATCGGTCGAGTTCCTTCCACGCTAGGCTTAGGGATGTTATCGTTAACCCTTCTGCCTCTCTATTCGACGTATTCCGGTGTGGTTGTAGGGCTAATTGCTACTCCTTTCAACCGACAAGTCTTTTTCCAAGCACTAGAAATTTCACTAACCTTCCTCTTGTAATCGGCTCCTTTGTATACAAACTCACTTTGAGCCAACCCCTGAGTCGCTGGTACGAACTGTCTAAATCCATGCTGCCTCAGCACGAGCAAAGGGGCATAACCAATGGCACCCCAAATTCCTAGTAGGGGGACCCAATCAAAACTGCCGCATCGATAAAAAACCTCAACAGGAATCATCCACGGAGCCCTCCACTCGACATCTTTCGACTGAAGGTTCTGAAGTAGCGCTATCCAATTCTCTTCTGGAACATCAACTCTCTTAGTTGAAGCTACTATATCTTTTAACAGTGAATAATCCTCGAAGAAGACCCAAAAAACTACCCTATCTATCAACCGAAAATTACTGTAGAACCAAGCCAAAAGTAACTGAGCACACCCTATAAACCTGCCAGCACCAGCTCTCCTACATGCACCTAAAGATCTGAATATTTCTGCCAAAATTGCAGGGACAGAAGTGACCTTTTTACTGAGTCGATGAAAAAGATCCGTGGTTGCCTCATCCACATATCCCAAGGCCCTAGGGAAAACCATCAATCCATACAAACTTAAGGCAAAAACATCTACCTTCTTCCTCTCATCAGGGTGTATCAAAATCAAATCTTTCAAAGCGTCCCACGAAATGCACTTGCACTCACCCTTTTCTTTAATTCGGGCTGTGGCCCACTGCTCGCTCATCCCCGTAATAATCATCAACTTCTTCCAAATGTTAGGGACACAAGCAGCTCGAGAATAGATCCTATCGTTCTGAAACCTGGGACAACGAAGCAAGGCAGTGTAGTCCTCCACAGTAGGTACCAAGTCTACTTCCCCAAAAGTGAAACAACTATACGCCGGTTTCCAAAACTGAGCAAGGGCTCGGAATAAGTGCTCGTCTACCTGAACATCAAGCAAGTAAGGTAAGTCTCCGTAATTATCGTAGAATAACTGCTTGGTCTTTTTGCCCCACCGATCCCAAATTTCCTTAAGCTCTTGGAGATTATTCTGCATGACACTAATACGAGTGTAATCTAACAACTCCGACACGTATCCCACAGCTATACTATCTCCCTTTTCTAGTTGAGTTTGCTCAGACCATCTATGAACATTGGCGTTGCCTTCCACTCTATCAAGAATTCCGTTCTCCATAATAAAACTTCCTAACTTAGAAACTGATCGTGAATCGATACCTTTGTAAATGCAAGATGACATGCAAACAAAAGAAAAGAAATAGTCAGTGTTACATGATATCAATAAATCTCAATGATAACTTATAAGGGTAATATCTAAAGTTTAAACCTAACTAAGTTGGGCTCTTACGGTCTTTCGATATGAGGTTGGTTCTAAAGTTTGAGGTACCCGAACCAGCAGACTCCTCGATTCTCACCCATTATAGGCTCATTTGAATCTAGTTCGGTTCAGGGGAATACTTCCCTATGGCTACACGGAGATGAAAATCTCAAGAAACCAATGTATCTCGAAAGTGATTCACTATCCTGCACAGAGGCGAAAACCTCACGAAGGCGTAGCTTCTCACTCCCACTTAAGGGTGCGACCACAACGGTCATCCAAATGCAATGCGTATCAGAATATAGCAACACATGCAATAAATCAAACACATGTAATGCAAAGAGGATTAAATTTTAAAATTTTTAATTTTCGACATTAAGACAAGAGATAATCAATTACACGGCTTGACTCTCTTATTGGTCCCCAGTGGAGTCGCTAAGCTGTCGAAACCATTTTTAAATCGAGTTTTGGAAAATGGGAATCGACTTTGAGAAAAACGAAAACGGGAGTTGCCACCAATCTTTTTAGGTGTGATTGGATCACCTTATAAAATGTTTTGTTTTAAAACATTAATTTTGGTCTACGAAAGTCGAGAAAACGGATTCGGGAGTCGGTTACATACGAGGAAGGGTTAACACCCTCGTAACGCCCAAAAATTGGTACCTAATTGATTATCAAGTGTCTTTAATGTCGGAAATTTAAAAATTTTAAGATGTAGTCCTCTTTAAAAATATTTTAATTTTGAAAATTGGGGTTCACTCGTATCAAAGTATTGTCACTAAGTTAACCCTTTTTGGAAATTCCTATCTCGAAACAACAAAACGCTATATCCAATAAGCTAGGACATATTGCTTTGAAATTCCAAGATAGTGGCTTGCATTTAGAAAACCTTTAAAACACTCAGAAGGGTACTTGATTATTCGAACTCAACGAGAAAAGTGGCAACCCAATAAGTTAGGGCACTACTTTCTCAAAATTTCCAAACGCCAAGCATTGCCTTTATATTTTTTGAAAACTTTGGAGTCTCGTTTTTTTTTTAAAAATGATGCATAAGGAATCACATTATCACTATAGAATAGAATATTACAATAATAAGCGAATAAAACATGTATTTTAACGATACAATAGCAATAATACAAAAATCATATACTAGATGCATACGTGCTTAGAATTACATAACATCATATATACAAAGATACATATAACCTATATTGAAGATGGATAAGCAAAACATACAAACATACATAGCAATAATTAAGAAATGCATGATACACAATTTAAAAGAAATATAATATCGATGTACATGTTCATAAAATATATCATCAAATAATAAGTATAAAATAACATTTAACACACATGATACATACAATATAAATATACATAAAAGAATTAATATATATATATATATATATATATATATATAATATAAAGTGAATAATTGTTAGCAAAATATACATATAATACAAATAAAAATATGATATTTAATAATAATTTTAAAATAGTATTTAATATACAATATATATATATATAATATTTATAAAAGAATAATAATTATATATATAAAATATATTGGTTTAAAAGTATGTAAAAGAATTCATAATATAAAAATATCAGTTTAAAATGAAATAATACATAATAAATAAATAATTAATAATTAAATATGAGTTAAAAATATAATTTAATTTACAAAATTTAAAATTATAATAAAAATATAATTTAATTTACAAAATTTAAAATTATAAATAATATAATGAATAACATAAACATAGATAATATAATAGATAATATATGATATAAATATAAGTAGTATTTTAATAATAATATATGTATGGTTTTTTTCAAAATAAATTAATTATATATATATAAAATAAAATAACAAAATTCAAAAAAAATAATATAAAATAAGGATTAAAATTGAATTTTAATAGAATTATAAGGCTAATTCACAAAATAATATAAGTTCTGGGCCTGATTTGCAAGAATTAAAATGACAAAGGACTCATTGGGCAATTTGCCCTAATCCTAAACAACGCCGTTTCCAAAATGTAATAACCGTTGGGACTAAATTGAAACAATTATAAAATATTAGGGCCAAATTAAAATAGAAATAAATGAAACTACACGATTTAATAAACCGGAAGGATCGATTGGGCAATTTGCCCGTTTATCAAAAACACGCGGGTCCTTCCCGGGTAATCGGGTCAACGCGCGGATCCTAAGGCCTTTATACGACGTCGTTTTGAGGCTTATTGACTTAAGCCAAAACAGTGCCGTTCTATTAAGGCTATATAAGCGAATTTCGATTTTTTTTGAATCATTTGAAACCTGTTTTAAAAAAAAAAAAGAAAAAAAACTCTCTGAAAGGTTCCCCGGCCCTCTGAGCTTCGGCCCTAGGCCGATCTGCTCTGTTCATCGAACCTCCGCATTCAGATCCACGCGCCATCACCGACTCTGCCACACACGACGGTCGGAACATGAAAAGCTTCGCTTTTCAGGGCGATTCTCAAGGTATTTTTTTCCTCTGTATGTTAATATATTATATATCGATTGCTTGCGATAAAAATGAAATAAAAACAGAAAAAGAGTAATGAGTCACCTTCGTTTCTTGTGAAATCTTTCTGGTATATTATTCAAGATGTTTGGTATATCGTTGAACGAATCTCTGTAAGTATATTTCTATTCCGTAAAAAAAAAGGGGTCCTTTACACTGTTTTCATTCGGGCTTTTATAGCCACTACTATTATTGCATAAACTGGGAAAGAAATCTTTTATTTCTTTCCATCTTTGTTTTGTTTGTTTGTTGTTGTGGTTCTTTCCTTTCTTTGTAGGTGCTCGCGAAAAATCCAGTGATGGAAGGGTCGCTGGCGTTGATGGAGGCCTGAAGTCTGGTGGTGGTGTCGGTGAGGCGCTGATTACGGAGGCAGAGCCTTGAGTAATGGCCTCAATTGGAGAGCTGAACAAACGCTCCTTGAACCTTCCAGAACCTGTTGCGGCGCGCGGGGAAAAAAAAGTTAGGGTTGGAAACCTTAGCTGATAATTTTAGGTTTTGGGCCTCTGTTGTTTGGGTCTAGTTTAGGTCTGGGCTTTGAGTGTATTTGGGCTAAGGTTGTAAGTGGGTCCATTGGGTAGCTTTAGGTCTGCTGGGTAGTAACCGGGTTAATGGGTCTAAAATATTTGATTTTGGGCCCACTGTTTGGGCTTTGTAACATGGACTTGGACTGTTAAATAAACAATTGTTTATTTATTTATCCCTTTTTATTTAGTTTTTAGCCCAGTCAAATTTGGGCTCTTACAGCTGCCCCTCTTTGCTCATTGCCGTGTAACAGGAATCGAGCAAAGATTTAGAGAGACCAAATTTGACCGATCTTATTATGGTCTTCAATCTGCTTCTTGCAAACTCAGGGTTGTTATGTTGATATCTTCGATCTGCTCTCCGCCGAACACAGAGACGCCAAATCTGCTTCTTTGATTTGTTCTCTGACAATACAGAGATAACAAATCATCTTAGATTTGCTTCAGTATAAACACGTGAAAGCCAAATTAGCTACATCTTCGATTTGTTCCTTGTAAGCACAAGGATGCCAAATCATTTTGGATCTTGCTTCAGTCTAATCGTTTGAAGGTCAGATCTGCTATGTATCTGCTCTCTATTGAAGTAGAGATGCAAGACTTCGATTTGTTCTATGACAATACAGAGATGACAAATCATCTTAGATTTGCTTCATCGTAAACACGTGAAAGCCAAATCAGCTATGTCTTCAATTTGTTCCTTGTAAGCACAAGGATGCCAAATCATCTTGGATCTTGCTTCAGTCTAATCGTCTGAAGGTCAGATTTGCTGTGTATCTGCTCTCCATTAAAGTGGAGATGCCAGACTTAGATTTGATCTATGACAATACAGAGATGACAAATCATCTTAGATTTGCTTCATCGTAAACACGTGAAAACCAAATCAGCTATGTCTTCGATCTGTTCTCTGCCAATATAGAGATGCCAAATCTGGTATCTTCGATCTGCTCTCTGACAATACAGAGATGCCGAATCTGCTATCTTCAACTTGTTCCCTATAAACACAGGGATACCATGCTGAAATCTTCGATCTGCTTCGTTTTCAGCACAGGAATGTTAAATCTTGTTTCTTTGGTCTACATTGTCTCATAAAAGACATAACCTGTAGAATGCGTATGAGTTTATACCTAATAATGCTATGATCGAAGTGAGTCAATGCAAAATGTTATGAAAATGATTCCTATTTCGGATGTCATCACTCCTTCTTTCATCGAAGTTTATCCTTACTTCTCTTAAAGTTTCATTCCAACTCAACTTGTGGGTTTGTACCATTCTTCAGATGATATGACCCACTGAAAATGTCTATAAGATAATCCTCTCCTAGGATCGAATCGTTTGATTTGTTCAATCATCATTTAAACTGAAGAAGAAATTTCAGTTTCCCCGAGTACATCCGACCTTCACATATGGGAATTCCTTAAACAATTATCTTATTTCAGTTTCTTGTATTATCTAGAAATTTCCAGAGTAATATGCAAAACTTCATTTGTAAAGATATTTAGTTCATCTATTATTATTTCAATGCAACATACTTAAAGAATAATGGAAGATGAATAAACTTTATTGGATTAAAATGAATTATCGAAAAGATACAAAAGAAAATAATTTGAAAACCTATCTTTAAGAAGAAATAGAATCTAAAGATAGCAAACAGGACAAAAGTTATATGCCCAAGATATCGCCGCTTGAATGTTTATACAGAAGCTCCATGAAGTCTCTCTTGAGTTCAACAGGTGTTTAAAAGATTCAAAGTACTTTGTTGATGCCCCAGTATGCAACGTGCTTCACTCTTTATAGCAAGATCACTGTGTACTCTTCAAAATTTGAGCTGCCCTTTTGGGTTTTCAACTCAAAACCCCTTTGGTCACAAGGTGCCCTAGTTTTCACCTTGGCCTCTCTATTTTTTTTTTAAATCTCAAGGCGCCCTTTGTGGGTTTTCACCTTGGATTCTCTTCTCCTTTAGAAAAAGTATTTTTTAACTGAGTCTGAGTTCACTGGGTTGGGTAAACTCTTCCTATCCATTTCTGTTAAGATCAATGCACCACTCAAGAAGGTTTTCTTCACGACATATGGCCCCTCCCAATTCAACATCCATTTCCCCCTAAAGTCCTTTTGAATGGGAAGAATCTTTTTCAATACAAGATCTCCCTCGTGAAACTCTGTTGGCTAAACTTTCTTATCATAAGCTCGCATCATTCGTTTCTGATACATCTGACCATGACGAATGGCTCTTAGCCTCTTTTCCTCAATCAAGTTCAACTGGTCATATCGGGATTAAACCCACTCAGCTTCATCTAACTTTACCTCCGTTAAAATTCTAAGAGAAGGTATTTCTACTTCAATAGGTAACACTGCTTCCATCCCATAAACTAGCGAGAATGGAGTTGCCCTAGTAGAGGTTCTAACAGATGTTCGATAGGCTAGGAGTGCAAATGGCAAGTTCTCATGCCAATCTCTATAGGTCTCAGTCATCTTCCCCACTATTTTCTTAATATTCTTGTTGGTAGCTTCTACTGCCCCATTCATTTTTGGACGATAGGGAGAAGAATTGTGAAGTTTGATCTTGAACTGGTCGCAAACCTCTGCTATCATTTTGTTGTTCAAGTTCAATGCATTGTCGGATATGATCCTCTCAGGCATTCCATACTGACAAATGATCTCCTTCTTAAAGAATCGACTCACAGCTGGCTTAGTAACATTCGCATAAGAAGCAGCCTCTACCCATTTTGTAAAGTAATCATTTACCACAAAGATAAACCGATGTCCATTCGAAGCTTTTGGTGATATTGGTCCAATGACATCTATGCCCCACATGGAAAACGGCCATGGAGAAGTCATAACATGTAAAGGTGAAGGTGGTACATGAATTTTATCCTCATAAATCTGGCACTTATAGCATTTCTTGGTGTAGTTGATACAGTTCCCTTCCATAGTGGCCCAATAATAGCCAAACCTCATGATTTGCCTTGCCACCATAAACCCATTTGCATGCGTCCCACATACACCTTAATGAACCTCTTCTAAAATTAGCTTAGCTTTCACAGCATCAACACATCTCAAAATACATGGTCTTTCCGTCTCTTGTACAGGATATCTCCATCTAAAACATAGTCGCAAGCTAACCTCCTTAAAGTTCGTTTGTCATTTTCACTAGCCTGTTCAGGGTATTTACGATCTCTAACATATCGCAATATATCTTAATACCAAGGGTTATTGTCATTTCCTTCCTTCTTAATTTTACAACAATAAGCTGGAGCCTCGTAGATACTCATTTGAATTGGCTTCATCTTTTCTTCTTTATTCGCCTTGATCATTGAGGCCAAGGTTGCTAAAGCATCTGCCATCTAATTTTCGTCTCGTGGGAGATAATTGAAGGTGATGTCATCAAACTCCTCAAGTAACCCCAAAACTACCTTTCGATAACTGATCAATTTATGGTCCCTTGTCTCCCATTCGCCTCTAAGCTGATAAACTACCAACGCAGAATCTCCATATACTTCTAGGGTTTTTATACCTCGCTCTATAGTTGCTTGAAGTCCCATGATGCATGTTTCATACTCAGCCATATTGTTCGTGCAATCAAAGTCCAACTTGCACGTGAAAGGGTAATGATCGCCATTTGGGGATACCAAGACTGCCCCAATTCCATTTTCGACTGCATTAGAAGCCCCATCAAAATTTAGCTTCCAAGGAGGATCATCGGTCTTTGCTATGCACATTAACTCCTCATTTGGAAAATGAAAGTTCAATGGCTCATAATCCTCTAGAGCCCTACTGGCCAAGAAATCTGCCACCGCACTTTCTTTTATAGCTTTTTGACTTATTTAGACTATATCAAACTTTGAAAGCAAAATTTTCCATCTCGTCATTCTCCCATTTAGAGCCGTTGACTCCATCATGTATTTCAATGGATCAAGCTTTGAGATGAGCCAAGTGGTATGGTATAGCATGTACTGTCTTAATCTCCGAGTTGTCCAAATCAGCGCACAACACAACTTTTCAATCGGTGGATATCTCATCCCACTGTCAGTGAATTTCTTACTGAGATAATAAATTACCTTCTCCTTCTTTCCTGACTCGTCATGCTGGCCAAGCACACATCCCATGGAATTACTGAACACTAACAAGTACAGTATTAAAGGTTTATCTGGGCTTGGTGGAGATAATACCGGAGCATTCAACAAATACTGCTTAACCTTTTCAAAAGCATTCTGGCATTCCTTATCCCAAGTTCCTTGGTTGTGCTTTTTGAGGAGGCGAAAGATAGGATCGCATTTCTCAGTCAGTTGTGAAATGAACCGAGCGATGTCATTCAACCTTTTTAGGAATCCTCGAACTTCCTTCTGAGTACGTGGCGGAAGTAACTCTCGTATGGCTCTGACTTTGTCTGAGTCGACTTCAATTCCTTTTTCACTGACTACAAAACCTAATAACTTTCCTGATCTGGCTCCAAAGGTACACTTTGCTGGATTGAGTTTCAACTGAAATTTTCTCAACCTCAAGAATAATCTTCTCAAGACCTCAATGTGCTCTTTTTCTGTACGCGACTTGGCAATCATATCATCGACATATACCTCAATATCCTTACGCATCATGTCGTGGAACAAGTTCACCATGGCCCGTTGGTATGTTGCCCCTGCGTTTTTTAGTCCAAACGGCATTACTTTGTAGCAAAATGTGCCCCACAAGGTTATGAAGGTGGTTTTATCCATGTCCTCTGGATGCATCTTTATCTGGTTGTATCCTGAGAAACCATCCATGAAGGAGAACAACGAATATCCCGCTGTGTTGTCTACTAAAGTGTCAATGTGTGGTAAAGGAAAATTATCCTTTGGGCTTGCTTTGTTCAGATCTCTGTAATCAACACACATTCGTACCTTCCCATCCTTCTTAGGAACAGGCACAATGTTACCTACCCATTCGGAGTACTTCACTTCTTGCAAGAATTTTGCATCGAACTGCTTCTTGACTTCATCCTTTATTTTTAGAACGATATCTGGCCTCATTCTTCACAACTTCTGTTAGACTGGCTTACAATCCTGTCTTATCAGAAGACGATGTACTACAATATTGGTACTTAATCCGGGTATATCCTGATATGACCAGGCGAAGATATCCTTGAACTCTCGAAGCAACTCAACCAGGCCATGCCTTGTGTCCTCACTAATTAGGGTTCTGATTTTCAACTCCTTCCCTTCCTCTAAGGCTATATTCTCTATTGCCTCTTTCTCATGTGGCATGATTTGTTTCTGCTCTTGCTTTACCATTCTTAACAGATCGAGAGATACATCATAATCTTGAACATCTTTCAAATCCTGAGGTTCATCTAAACCCATGTCTTGCTCATATCATTGATATCTAGGGACCTGTGGGGGTATTAAAGAATATACAAAGAATGAATGAATCTAAGAATGATTGTTTATGTGCTATGAATAAAAGAAAAAGAATTTCCAAAATTTAAAGGAATATTGGTTGATAAAAATGAAGCCATACTCGTTTAAATTGATAAAAGTTATGTTTTATTTAAATAATAATAGATGAACATAAGCCTCTTTTCACAAACGTAATCTTACTACTCCTAGGCCCTAGAGTAACAAACATGTTTCGATGAAAAATTTCAAAAGAGTACAGAAAGGTCCTCCACAGTCCAATTATTCAGAGAGCTCTCCAATTCGTAAGGGCGAATGCTCTCGAGGTTTCCTTGCTTCGATCCCTCATTGTGTACAACATTAACTTGATGACTTTCCTCTATCAGCAATCCTCCTGACTTAAAGGATTTGGATATAGGTGGGAATGTCATCGGTTCCTGCTCTACTTCTCTTCTATTCAAATACGCCTTTCTTCTTGCTTGGCGCTTCTAAATTTCTTGCCTCTTGTGCTTGTGGTCTGGCTTGAAGCCCAAGCCAAAGGGCCCCTTCTTCTCAATCAGTTTTGGGATATGAATCCCACCTTGCAACTGTCTTCCTAGTCCTTTTCCTGACAATGCTCCTTTCCCCATCATCATTTGTAGGGCCATCCTTGTGGCTCTAGACATTTTGGGTACCGGCACCTCACTTCCTTCCAAAATAAAGGTTGCATTAATGATTTCTAAAGAGTAGAAAGAACACTCTATAACCTTTTCATTTGCCTTAACATAAGGGGCCTTGCTGGTGACTGCCGCTATGATGTCCTCCTCCGTATTGATGGTTATTAAGCATTAATCTGTCACTAACTTCAATTTTTGGTGTAGTGAGGAGGGCTCCGCTCCTGCTGAGTGTATCCATGGTCTCCCCAAAAAACAATTATAGGAGGGCTTAATATCCATCACCAGGAAATCAACTTCATACGTATTTGGCCCAATCTCCAGAGGGATGTCAATTCGTCCCATTACTTTCCTTTCAGTTCCATTGAAAGCTCTTACCACATTATGACATGCTTTCATGTGCGAACTATCAATGGGTAATCTGTTTAATGTGGATATTGGAAGGATGTTCAAAGCAGATCCATTATCAATGAGTACACTTGGAAGTGTGTATGCTTTGCACCGAGTAGTGATGTGCAGGGCTTTAGTTGACCCTATCCCCCAAGGTGGAATTTCATCATCATTAAAATAGATGAAATTGTCAGCACTGATGTTGTTTACTAACCGGTCCAGCTTGTTAACGGATATGTCATGGGTGACATATGTTTCGTTAAGCACCTTTAACAACGCATTCCGATGCACCTCAGAACTTAAGAGTAGGGCTAACACTGATATACGCGCTGGCTGCTTACACAACTGCTCGATCATGCTATACTCGCTATTTTTCAGGAACTTTAGAAACTCCTTAGCCTCTTTCTCCTTTACCGGCTCATTGATGGGTTCTTTGGTCTTTTTCTCCCTTTCAACCTCAACATCTTTCGTCTTTACGGGCTCTACTCTGATGTTCCCCTCGTCATAACGTTTCCTACTTCGTGTATGGGAACCTTTATTTTGCGTGCCCCTGGCCGCACTGGCTATACTCTCCCCCTCAGGTATTGTTATACTGCAGTCATAGCTCCATGGCACCCTCTTGTCATCCTTGTAAGGGAAAGAATTGGGTTTATGGATGGCGATTTTGGGCCCAATTTTTGGCCCCGCCTCATTATTCCCTGGCAAGGAAATAATAATTCTTGGTTGGTTGGTTCTTTGTCATTCATTCTCCAGCACACAAATTTGTCCTTCACAAGAACTTTTCTCAGAATCCTGTAGTTCTTTGTTAACCATAAGGCCTTGTACCATGGCCTTGAACTCTTCACAATTTTGGATCATATGACCCACCTCTCCATGGAATTCACAATGGTTCTTTATTCCTTCACTTCCTTTTCTAGAGGTTAGCATACCTCTCTTCACCATCTCCTCCTATATTACTTTCATAGGTGTCTTCACCTCAGCAATATCTTCCTTGATTTTTCCTTTCTTTGTTTCATCGATGGCATTCACTCATTGATTTCCATGATCTGGTAACGGATTTTTAGTATTAGGGGTACTGTCGAATTTCACAACCCATATCTTGATAAGCCTCTCCACGACCTTCTTGAATCTGGTGCAGTTTTCAATTGAATGCACCAATGTTCCCACGTGATATTCGCATTTAGCGTTTGCATCATACCATTTAGGGAATGGTGGCTGCAGTGGTTTCAAGTGAAACGGAATGATGGCATGTGCATCGTATAAGCTTTGATAAAGCTCACGATACGTCACAGGGATAGGCGTAAATTGTATCCTCTCCGAATTCTGTCTTGTACTCGATTCCTGTTTTTGAGTACTTTGTTGCTCAGCTTTGGGTTGACCAACTGTAACTACTCTCGAGTTGAGGCTATTCACCTCGTTGTCCTTTCTCCTTGGGGCCGATCTTTTAGCCACTTCCCCCTCGATCTTACCGCCCCTCACGGCATTCTCAATCATTTCACCTGCCATAACTATATCCGCGAAACTTTTCGTGGTACTTCCAATCATATGAGTGATGAATGGTGCCTTTAAAGTATTAATAAATAACATGGTGGTCTCCTTTTCTAACAATGGTGGTTGTACTTGCATTGCCACCTCCCTCCATCGTTGTGCATATTGCCTAAAACTTTCATTAGGCTTTTTCTCCATGTTTTGAAGTGTGATCCTATCTGGCGTCATGTCAGTCACATGGTTGTACTGTTGCATGAAGGCCTATGCCAGATCTCTCCATGAACCGATTCTTGCACGGCTCAACTGATTGTACCATCTAACCGCTGCTCCTACTCAACTGTCTTGAAAACAATGGATCAATAATTGATCATTGTTTACATATTCAGTCATCCTCCTACAAAACATTGTTATGTGTGCCTCTAGACAAGTAATCTCGTTGTACTTTTCAAACTCTGGCATCTTAAATTTATGAGGAAGCACCAAATCTGAAACCAAACTTAAGTTTTTGGCATCAATCCTTTAATGATTGCCTGCGCCTTCTAAAACCCTAAACTTCTCCTCTAACCACCTGCAACGATCTTCCAATTGTTTCGCGGATTCAGTTGCCATTCTTTCCTTCTCCATCAAATCTAGATTAGGAGTGATAGGGTTGATCGAGCTATCACCTAAATTATTTCCCAACCCAGATGGGAAATTTACGGGGAGTCCAGTATCTACTGGCCCATGTTAAGGCCTCACAGTGACAGATGATCTTCTAAGAGGTGCCTCGGTTTGCAGTGGCACATGAGGCAGAGTAAAACCCAGAGGAGGACCTTCATTCTCCTCTTCAGTGATTGCCATGGGAGCTTTTCCTTTATCAGTTATTCTTAGCAGCTGAGCCATTTCAGCCATCATGTTCCTCTAAGCCTCTAGCATTTGCTCCCTTATTTCATTCTGCATTTTGGCCAACTGCTCTTGCATTTGGTCTTGCATATCTTTTTGTAATTGCTCGAACCTTTGATCCATACTCTTAGTTTTAGTGCGAGTGCCGTAAGGATGTGTGATTTCTAGATTTTCTTTTCTACCTTCGGAAGTAAACTTTACCTAATCAGGGTCTTTCTATAACTTTGAATGCAAACGATATGATGAAATGATATGAGATGGAAATGCATGAATGCAAAAAAGATATCGATTTTGGTTCAACTTCAGTTAGAAAATTTTATTTAGGAAAAGAATATCTTTACATATAAGAGGATTACAAATACGCTTTCGCCCTAAGGCCCAAAGCTTTAACTCTATCTAATAAAAGGGCTAATTCTCGTCCTATATCCGTCGATGATGAACACATCAGACTCAATACATCAGCTCGAATTGCCAAATTTTACACATATTCAACGACCTCTCGAATCTGGGCTATGGCTTCACCTATGACATGATCCCTTTGTCCGACCTGTCCTCTAGCCTGATGAAGCTCTCCCTTCAGATAATCTTATTGCGCCTTGAGCTGCTCAACCTGGAGTTCACCGTCATGCAATGCCACCTTCAAATCCTCAACCTTGCTTTTTAGCTCCTTTAACTCGACCGTAGAATTATGGTTTTGGTGCCAACGTAGGGATCTTCCAAGTTCAATTACCTTAGTTTTCAACCTTTTATTCTCTTTCTCTAATGCCAAATTCTCCACCTGCATCTCCTGGGACTTCCTTTCCCAATATTCGGCTCTAGCCTTTTCGTCTTGGACCTCTTTCTGTAACTAATCTGAAGATCCTCCTACTCTCGCCCTCCTTAAGAATACTTGTTCCCTTTTGTAATGTTCCTTTAGATCATCTCGATCTTCCTCAATTTTCCTCTTTTCTTTCCTTTCCTTCTCGACCTTCATCTTTTGAACCTCGACGTCCAAACTCAAGTACATCTTTTCTTCTTCAAGCTTTGCTATCATCTTCTCGAACTCCAAGTTCTTTCTCTCGAACTCCTGCTTCATAATTTCTAACTCTGAGAACCTTACTTGCAAATATTCCTCTATCGGTCTAGTTCCTTCTACGCTAGGCTTAGGGATGTTATCGTTAACCCTTCTGCCTCTCCATTCGACGTATTCTGGTGTGGTTGCAGGGCTAATTGCTACTCCTTTTAACCGACATGTCTTTTTCCAAGCACTAGAAACTTCACTAACCTTCCTCTTGTAACCGGCTCCTCTGTATACAAACTCACTTTGAGCCAACCCCTGAGTCACTGGTACGAACTGTCTCAATCCACGCTGCCTCAGCACGAGCAAAGGGGCATAACCAATGGCACCCCAAATTCCTACCAGGGGGACCCAATCAAAACTGCCGCATCAATAAAGAACCTCACCAAGAATCATCCTTGGAGCCCTCCACTCGACATCTTTCGACTGAAGGTTCTGAAGTAGCACTATCCAATTCTCTTCTGGAACATCAACTCTCCTAGTTGAAGCTACTATGTCTTTCAACGATGAATAATCCTCGAAGAAGACCCGACAAACCACCCTATCTATCAACCGAAAATAACTGTAGAACCAAGCCAAAAGCAACTGAGCACACCCTATAAACCTGCCAGCACCAGCTCTCCTACATGCACCTAAAGATCTGAATGTTTCCCCCAAAATTATAGGGACAGAAGTGACCTTTTTACCTAGTCGATGAAAAAGATCCGTGGTTGCCTCATCCACATATCCCAAAGCCCTAGGGAAAACTATCAATCCATACAAACTTAAGGCAAAAACATCTGCCTTTTTTGTCTCATCAGGGTGTATCAGAATCAAACCTTTCAAAGCGTCCCACGAAATGCACTTGCACTCACTCTTTTCTTTAATTTAGGCTGTGGCCCACTGCTTGCTCATCCCCGTAATAATCATCAACTTCTTCCAAAAGTTAGGGACACAAGCAGCTCGAGAATAGATCCTATCATTCTGAAACCTGGGACAATGAAGCAAGGCAGTGTAGTCCTCCACAGTAGGTACCAAGTCTACTTCCCCAAAAGTGAAACAACTATACGCCGGGTTCCAAAACTGAGCAAGGGCTCGGAATAAGTGCTCCTCTACCTGAACATCAAGCAAGTAAGGTAGGTCTCCATAAGTATCATAGAATAACTGCTTGGTTTTTTTGCCCCACCGATCCCAAATTTCCTTAAGCTCTTGGAGATTATTCTGTGTGACGCTAATACGAGTGTAATCTGACATCTCCGACACGTATCCCATAGCTATACTATCTCCCTTTTCTAGTTGAGTTTGCTCAGACCATCTATGAACATTGGCGTTGCCTTCCACTCTATCAAGAAGTCCGTTCTCCATAATAAAACTTCCTAACTTAGAAACTGATCGTGAATTGATACCTTTGTAAATGCAAGATGACATGCAAACAAAAGAAAAGAAATAGTCAGTATTACATGATATCAATAAATCTCAACGATAACTTATAAGGGTAATATCTAAAGTTTAAACCTAACTAAGTTGGGCTCTTACGGTCTTTCGATATGAGGTTGGTTCTAAAGTTTGAGGTACCAGAACCAACAGATTCCTCGATTCTCACCCATTATAGGCTCATTTGAATCGAGTTCGGTTCAGGGGAATACATTTCCCTATGGCTACACGGAAATGAAAATCTCACGAAACCATAGGTACGGATGTATCCCAAAAGTGATTCACTATCTTGCACGGAGGTGAAAACCTTACGAAGGCGTAGCTTCTCACTCCCACTTAAGGGTGTGACCACAACGGCCATGCAAATGCAATGCATATCAGAATATAGCAACACATGCAATAATACAAACACATGTAATGCAAAGAGGATTAAATTTTAAAATTTTTAATTTTCAACATTAAGACAAGAGATAATCAATTACACGGCTTGACTCTCTTATTGGTCCTCGGTGGAGTCGCCAAGCTGTCGAAACCATTTTTAAATCGAGTTTTGGAAAATGGGAATTGACTTTGAGAAAAACGAAAACGGGAGTCGCCACCAATCTTTTTAGGTGTGATTGGATCACCTTATAAAATGTTTTGTTTTAAAACATTAATTTTGGTCAACGAAAGTCGAGAAAACGGATTCGGGAGTCGGTTACGTACGCGGAAGGGTTAACACCCTCGTAACGCCTAAAAATTAGTACCTAATTGATTATCAAGTGTCTTTAATGTCAGAAATTAAAAAATTTTAAGATGTAGTCCTCTTTAAAAATATTTTAATTTTGAAAATTGGGGTTCACTCGTATCAAAGTATTGTCACTAAGTTAACCCTTTTTGGAAATTCCTATCTCGAAACAACAAAACGCTATATCCAATAAGTTAGGACATATTGCTTTGAAATTCCAAGATAGTGGCTTGCATTTAGAAAACCTTTAAAACACTCAGAAGGGTACTTGATTATTCGAACTCAACGAGAAAAGTGGCAACCCAATAAGTTAGGGCACTACTTTCTCGAAATTTCCAAACGCCAAGCATTGCCTTTATATTTTTTGAAAACTTTGGAGTCTTGTTTTTTTAAAAAAAAATGATGCATAAGGAATCACATTATCACTATAGAATAGAATATTACAATAATAAGCGAATAAAAATGTATTTTAACGATACAATAGCAATAATACAAAAATCATATACTAGATGCATACGTGCTTAGAATTACATAACATCATATATACAAAGATACATATAACCTATATTGAAGATGGATAAGCAAAACATACAAACATACATAGCAATAATTAAGAAATGCATGATACACAATTTAAAAGAAATATAATATCGATGTACATGTTCACAAAATATATCATCAAATAATAAGTATAAAAATAACATTTAACACACATGATACATACAATATAAAGATACATAAAAGAATTAATATATATATATATATATAAATATAATATAAAGTGAATAATTGTTAGCAAAATATACATATAATACAAATAAAAATATGATATTTAATAATAATTTTAAAATAGTATTTTAATATACAATATATATAAAAATATTTATAAAAGAATAATAATTTTATATATAAAATATATTGGTTTAAAAGTATGTAAAAGAATTCATAATATAAAAATATCAGTTTAAAATGAAATAATACATAATAAATAAATAATTAATAATTAAATATGAGTTAAAAATATAATGTAATTTACAAAATTTAAAATTATAAATAATATAATGAATAACATAAACATAGATAATATAATAGATAATATATGATATAAATATAAGTAGTATTTTAATAATAATATATGTATGGTTTTTTTTCAAAATAAATTAATTATATATATAAAATAAAATAACAAAATTAAAAAAAATAATATAAAATAAGGATTAAAATTGAATTTTAATAGAATTATAAGGCTAATTCGGAAAATAATATAAGTTCCGGGCCTGATTTGCAAGAATTAAAATGACAAAGGACTCACTAGGCAATTTGCCCTAATCCTAAACGACGCCGTTTCCAGAAGATTACAATGCTTCATCGGAGTCTCTATTTATAGGCATAAGAAGTATAAAAGAAGTAGAGATCTAATTCTAATAACTATTAGAATTTAAAGTACATGAAAAATTTATCTTGATCATGATGGACATCCACTAAATAAGATATAAAAACATTCTCCTTGGATGTCCATTGGTAGATAATGTGCCTATTAAAACCTTATTAGGAAAAATCCTATGGGATAAAAACCTAATGAAGGAAAAAAGAGTACACAATCTTCTATTACAAGCTGCCTCATTAAAACCTTTACCAGGAAAACCCAATGACACAATACATTGGTTAAAGGAAAAGAGAACAACTTATTTTAGACTCCTCCTAATGGTAAAATTACATTACATCTTTGAGTTGACGCATTCCAATTTTGTATAGTAGTCTTTCAAATGTTGAAGTTGGCAACGCCTTAATAAAAATATATGCTAAATTATCACTAGAATGAATTTGTTGAACATTTATATTACCTCTTTTCTCAAGATTATGGGTGAAGAATAATTTTGGCGAAATATGTTTTGTTCTATCACCTTTGATGTAACCACTCTTCAATTGAGCTATACATGCTTCATTATCTTCATATAAGATAGTTGGCATCTTTTCCTGTAAAGGCAAATTACATATCTTTTGAAATATGTTGGGTCAATAACCTTAGTTAAAGACACTCTCGACTTGCCTCATTCATTGCAATTATTTCTACATGATTTGAAAAAGCAGCAGCTAATGTTTGCTTTGTCGAACGCCATGATATGGTAGTACCCTCTCACATATAAATAAATATCCTGTTTGAGATCGACCTTTATGTGGATCTGATAAGTATCCAGCATCAGCATAGCCAACTAATAGGGATTTTGAATCATTTGAATAAAATAACCCCATATCAATGCTCCCTCTGAAATATCTAAATACATGTTTTATTCCATTGCAATGTCTATATGTTGGAGAAGAACTAAATATTGCTAACAAGTTTGCAGTGAAAGCTATATCAAGTCTTATGTTGTTTGTAAGATACATCAATGCCCCTATGGCACTTAGATATGGTACTTTAGGACCAAGAAACTCTTTATTATTCTTGTAAAGATGAAATTGATCTTTGTTCACATCTAACGACCGTACAACCATCGGAGTAGTTAATAGGTGTGCTTTATCCATGCAAAATTTCTTTAATATCTTTTTCATACAAGTTGATTAGTGAACATGAATTTCGTCTTTTAAATGCTCGATTTGTAATCCAAGATAAAACTTTGTTTTTCCAAGATTTTTCATCTCAAATTTTTCTTTAAACAATTTATTGTATTTTGAAGCTCTTCAAGAGTTCCAATAATATTTAGATCATTAACATAAACAACAATTATCACAAAATCTGATCCAAACCTTTTTATAAAGACACATGGACAAATTAGATTGTTTTTGTAATCTTCTTTTAACAAGTGTTCACTAATACGATTGTACCACATACGCCCAAATTGTTTCAGTCCATATAAACTTTTCTTTAATTTGATTGAGTAATTTTCTTAAGAAACTCAATATCTTTTTGGGATTTTAAATCCTTCAGGGATTTTTATATAAATTTCGCTATCAAGTGTACCATATAAATAGGATGTAACAACATCCATTAGATGCATGTCAAGTTTTTCACGTACTGCCAGACTAATAATATGTCTCTTCATCATCAATGTCCGGCCTTTACGAAAATCCTTGTGCTACAAGGTGAGCTTTATATCTTATGACTTCATGAATTTCATTTTGTTTTTGCACAAATACCCATTTATATCCTACCAACTTTACATCTTTAGGTGTTTTGGACTACAGGTCCAAAAACTTCACGTTTAGAAAGTGCATTCAATTCTGCTTGAATTGCATCTTTCCATTTTGACCAATATTTTCCCTTTTCATATTCCTTAGTAGATTTAGGCTCAGGATCCTCATTTTCTTTTGTTATTTCAATAGCAACATTATAAGCAAAATTGTTGTCCTCAACTACATTTTTTTCGGTTCCATATTTTTCTCGTATTGGCATAACTTATCGAGATCTCTTTATTTTCATCATTTTCATTTTCACTTTTAGGTACCTGAATCTCTTCTTGAGTTTTATAATTATTTATGTCATGGGTCTCTTCAGGAACTCCTGCCTCCACTATATGACCATATTGAATGTTTGCTTCTTTTCTTTTACGAGAATTTTTATCTTTGGAACCGACCGGTCTTCCACGCTTCAGGCATGGATTACTATATTTTGCGCTAATAGTTTGCCTTATTAGGACATCAATTCGTATTAAAGCATTTTCAGTTGGTATGTCAGATTTAATGAATTTGGCAGTTGATTTGTAAAATGAATTATCTGTTGAACTTCTGGTTCACGTTGCTTTGTACGAGGATATTAGACACTGATAATTCATTTCAAATGCTTTAATAATCCAACTTTTTATTCTCTCCCCCAATGTTAGGAAAACTGACAACTCATGTCATAACTAAATACCGAATTAATAGCTCAAAAATAATATAAAGAGACTCATAAAATATACATTCCCAATCTCTTATTATTACACATCTTTGTACGTTGTGGTGGAGCAGTTGGAACATATATCGCACATCCAAAAATTGTAAGATGGAAAATATTTGGCTCTTGACCAAAAATCAATTGTAATAGGGGGTACTTACAATTTATTAGCTTGATGCGTACAACATATAAATCAATACAATCTCATGCTGAAATAGAAAGTTTTGTTCTTAAAAGTAATGATTTAGTTATTAGTTAGAGTGATGCGATCTAGCCTCGGTTTAATGAGTTGAGTGGCTTTCATTGCCTGATTGTCTAATGATAAAGTTTCGTTCGTTTTTGTGAAGATAGGAGGATAGTTGGCTATGAATGGGAATCGATGTTCAATTAGGTTCAAAAGGGGTTAGGTTTAATGTTTGGGTTCAACTGTTAAGAAAGAATTAGTATAAGTTGATAATAATTCGACTAAGATGGAAAAAATAGAATAAAAAAAAGGCTCAAGAAACAAGAGTGAACCAACACTATACTTAAGTGTTGACCCGAAACTTATACGTTATTAAGATGGTTTGGTGAAGGAAAGATAGAAACCTCGACCCACTATCTATGGAAGATAGGAACCTTAGTATAAAATAGTTCGAACGCCATACTACTAAGGTGATGAGTTTGGTTTAAAGAACTACGTTGACGGCACTAGCTACGTAGATAAGTCAACAGAGTCTTTGGATGAAGTTAAGAGAAGTTAATCTCATAAAATACTTAGTTTTATACATAAAAATGGAAAAAGTCCTTTACAATGTGAAATGAGATAAAATTTATAGGCAATACATGGGATAGCCGAATAAGCTCTTAAGGAAGCTAAATAGTTAGATGAAAATCCAGAATTCTTTAAGAAGATTCTTTGAAGTTTCTTGTACATGGAGAACAACAATGGGTAGCTTCTAGATGTCTTAATTCAGCTGGAAAATTAATTGGAATAATTGGGAGCTGAAATGCATTAAGTAGGTTCAGCCATGTGCTTGAATGTTCTTTAATTATATTGCTTGGTTCAGCCGAATAGTCTAGGGAGTAAATAAGCTGCTTAGGGAACTTCATTGGTCATGAGGTTTGAACAAGCTAAGTTGAATGGTCATTTGAATGTGAACAAGCAAAACTGAATAGCCTTTGGTGTGAAAGGAATAATCGACTGGTGTGAAAACCCTTTAATTTGCCTTCAGCAGCCAATCAGCCATCTCGGAGAGTTGAAGGGCTTGGCTGAATAGTCATTTGGGAAACACCAAACAGTAGCACACCATCATTAATCCATCCATGCATCTATGCCATCCAAGGGGGAGTGTACCTACACCAAATAAATCAGTAAATTATATTCCATTTGGACACGTTAATTCGACAACGCATAAAACACATTAAACCTACTCCATAAATTTGGCCAAACATATTTAAGCCTTGTAATAGATTAAGACATATTAAAACATTCAATTAATTAAGTACTTAATTGGGACACAATTAAAACACTTAATTAATTATATTGTCCAGATTATGACAAATTAATAACTAAAACTAGATAACTATTTAACTAGAGACAAATTAAATATCTTATTCCAGCATAATAAACGCAAGCTAAAGTAAGCTAAAACAGACAAGCTCATTGAGCTAAGGTTGAACTGGTTGAGCTTGAAGAAGATTGAAAGGCTTGCTCTGCTTGCTGGTCCAAGAGCTTTCAAGAAGGCTAGTAATGATTTTGCCCCAAACTCTATCAACTACGGCTGTTGTTGCATCTTTGAACCTCTTAACCTATGCTCGGGTTATCGGACCTAAAGGTAGCTCGAGTGGATCCATGACAGCTCTTGGTAGCTCTTGGGACTTAGCAGTATCATTCCCCCTTTCTTCGAAGCGATTTTTCCCCAAATCGTCGCCTACATCATAAGGAGATAAATCAGATACGTTAAATCTCACGCTTATGTTGTACTCACCTGGAAGTTTGAGCTTGTAAGAATTATCGTTAATTCGTTCCAACACTTGGAAGGGTCCATCACCTCTCGGTAATAGTTTTGACCTCCGTTGAGCTGGAAATCATTCCTTCCTCATGTAAATCCAAACCCAATCTCTGGGTTCGAATACAACTTGCTTCCTACCTTTGTTAGCCTTGTGCATGTATTGTTCGGTTCTCGCCTCAATGTTGGCCTTTACTTTTTGGTGTAGTTGCTTTACATACTCAGCCTTCTGTTTAGCATCTACATGAACAAGCTGATCATTAGGTAAAGGAATTAAATCAAGGAGAGTCAAAGGATTGAAACCATAAACAATTTCGAAAGGTGAGTATTTAGTCATTGAATGAACGGATCTATTATAAGCAAACTCGATGTGTGGCAAACACTCCTCCCATGACTTAAGGTTCTTCCGAATGATAACTCGTAGCAAGGTAGACAAAACGCGATTCACAACCTCTGTTTGGCCATCTGTTTAGGGTTGACAAGTTGTTGAAAATAGTAGCTTCGTTCCTAGCTTTCCCCACAACGACCTCCAGAAGTGACTAAGGGATTTCGCGTCACGATCAGAGACAATTGTTCTCAGGATTCCATGCAACCTGACAACTTCCCTAAAGAACAAATTAGCAACATTAATGGCATCATCAATTTTCAAACAAGCTATAAAATGAGATATCTTAGAAAATCTATCTACAACAACAAAGATTGAATCTTTTCCGATTTTAGTTCTAGGTAATCTAAGGACAAAGTCCATGGAAAGGTCGACCCAAGGCTCTTCGGGTATTTGTAGTGGCATGTATAGTCTATGTGGGTTAATCTTGGATTTTTCTTTCTTGCACGTCACGCATCGGGCACAAATTTTCTCGACATCCCTCTTTATCCTCTGCCAAAAGAAATGCTCTTAAAGTATGGCCAAGGTCTTGGCTACTCTGAAATGGCTCATGAGGCTGCCACTATGTGCCTCACTTGCTAGCAAATCTCGAACTGAACTTTGTGGAACGTAAAGCTTGCTTCTAGAAAGAAGAAGCCGTCACACCTGTAAAACTTATCAACAGCGATATTTTCACAAGATCTATAAATTTCACCAAAATCAACATCAGCAGCATACAAGTCTTTCAAGAAAACAAATCCAAGCAATTTAGAGTCCAAATAAGATAAAGAGTGTATCGTCTAGACAACACATCAGCCACTATATTTTTCTTACCTTTCTTGTACTTTATAATATAAGGAAAATATTCCAAATAAGATAAAAGAGTGTATCGTCTAGACAACACATCAGCCACTATATTTTCCTTACCTTTCTTGTACTTTATAATATAAGGAAAATATTCTAATAATTCTACCCACTTAGCATGTCGCTTGTTCAATTTAGTTTGGCCCTTGAGGTGCTTCAACGCTTCATGGTTCGTATGGATTACGAACTCTTTAGGCCACAAATAGTGCTGCCAAGTTTCTAAGGCTCGAGTTAAGGCGTACATCTCTTTGTCATATGTCGGGTAGTTTAACATGGCTCCGCTCAACTTCTCATTAAAATAGGCCACAAGTCTCTCGTCTTGAGTTAGCATGGCTCCTATCCCGACTCCTGAGGCATCACATTCAATTTCAAACATTTTAGAAAAGTCAGGTAACACAAGCAAAGGTGCATTAGTTAAACAATCTTTAATAGAATTAAAGGATTTCTTTTGTTCTTCATCCTAATGAAAAGCTAAAGACTTCTTATCACACTTGTTAAAGGTGCATCCAAGGTGCTAAATTTCGAGACAAATCACCGATAAAAACTCGCCAAGCCGTGGAAGCTCCTCACTTGGCTTATGCTCGTTAGTCTAGGCAATTCTCAGATTGCTTTCACCTAGTCTTGGTCTATCTCAAGTCCCTCCAAACTGACTACAAAACCTAAGAAAACAACCTTATTAGTGCAAAAGGTAATTTCTTAAAGTTAGCATACAAAGTTTCTTTTTGAAAGACTTCTAACACAGCCTTCAAATGCAGCACATGATCATCTAATGATTTACTATAAATAAGTATATAATCAAAGTAGGCAACACAAAATTTTCCAATGAAAGAGCGTAAAACATGATTCATAAGTCGCATAAAGGTGCTGGGCGCGTTGATTAGGCCGAAGGGCATGACCAACCACTTGTACAAACCATGTTTCATCTTAAATGTAATTTTCCACTCGTCACCTTTGCGCATCTGAATTTGGTGATACCCGCTCTTAAGATCGATCTTGGAAAACAGTTGCGCACCACTTAACTCATCCAACATATCATCTAGACGTGGTATTGGATGTCATTAATTAATAGTTATCTTGTTTACTACGCTGTAGTCTATGCACATGCGCCACATTCTATCTTTCTGTGGTACCAATAATACTGGTACAGCGCAAGGACTAAGACTTTCTTTTATATACCTCTTCTCCATAAGCTTGTTCACTTGCATTTGAAACTCTTTGGCTTCCTTGGGGTTGCTATGGTAAGCCGGGCGATTCGGGATGGAAACTCCGAGAATGAAGTCAATTTGATGTTCAATCCCTCGAATGGGTGGCAACAGGGACTTCATCCAGGAATATGTCATCAAATTCTGTAAAAGGAAACAATCGAAGAGGGAAAATTTTGATCCAAATCGTTAGTATTCAAAAGGTTTTCCTTGTATATAAGTATAAGAACTGGTTGCTTCAACAAATAAGACTTTCAAATATCATTCTCCTTTGCATAAACACTCATTTTGCTGAACTCTTTTTCTCCACTCGTTTTCTTTTCACGCTCATTGCTCTTTTCTCTTGGTTTGCTCACTTGTTTTCCTTTCTTTTTCTCATTTTTCTTTTCTCTCTCTTTTTCACTCTTTTTTTTGGGTAAATTACACTAACAGTCACTCAAATTTGGGGTAGCTAATAAAACAGTCACTTAGGTTTCATATCAGTCACTCAACTTTTAAAAAATAACAAAACAGTCACGAACGTTATAAAAAAATGACAAAACAGTCACCGATTAACAGTTTCTGTTAGGGGGTTAACGGGACCGCTGATATGGCAAGTTAACCAGCTGATGTGGCAAGTTAACTTGCCACGTTGGATGTACACAGTAAAACCCACCCAATTTAAGAAAAAATTGAAAAAAAAAGGTTAATAACAGAGAAGAAGAAGAAGAAGAAGAAGAAGAGACTGTAAAAAAAATCTTCTTTGCCTAAATTTGGCCGGGTCTGATTCTTTACCTCTTCCTCTATAACCTTCTGCCATTGTTGTCCCGACAATATTGATCTTTCAATTTCTTGGATTTCCCGTGGACTCTATCTCAAAAAAAATTCTTATCTGTTCAAACAAAGTCTTCGCTACTGGGTTTAAGTCAATGAGTTCTTCTGCAAATCTCTACACTTTCTCTTTTTGGTATTACAACACATCTAGAAATAACACACTTGTTTGGTCGGCTAATAATGATTCTCCGCTGACCCAAAATTTGTCTCTTGTCATCGGCCACTGATGGTGTAATTTACCCGAGTAACACAGCTAAGAAAAAATTGATGATAGGCAGGCAACTTGTCGTAGCAGCAGCTAAAGTTGCAGTGGTATAAACAAGGGAGATACCATTGAGATCCAAGCTTAAAGTTATCCTGAAATCTAAAATTTCTCAATAGTTGATATGATTTCTTCCACTATAATGGCTGTGCAAAAACCTTAACAACATCCATAGCTCTTCCTTCTTTAAGCTTCTTCTTCTTACACAAACTATTCAACAAAGTAGTATAACTCAATGAATCTGGTACAAATCTTTTATTCAACATATCTTCTAACAAATATACAGCTTTATTCACTTGACTCTTCTTGCATACCCCTTACATTAATATCCTATAAGACTTGACATCAGGCATAACACCTCTCTCAAACATTTTTTTGAACAGTTTGTACGCAATACTTAAGTCCCCGTTCAAACAAAATGCACCCATCAAAATGTTGTAAGATTTTGTATTTATAGGCAATCTTGAAAAGGTCAAAAATAGGCATGATGAAGTCACGATGAGAAACAAGCAGCTCGAGGATATGATTGAAGTGTCTAGGTAAAGGCTTAACATTGAATTCAAGCATTTTGTAGAACACATTGAGAGCTTTCTGGGATAAATCAGTTTCAGCATAGATTTTGATAAGGTAAGAAAAGAGAGTCGACATAGATTTTGATCGGATTTGAGATGAACGAGAAAGTTGTTGACAAGATAGAAGTGCTTGGAACCACCGAGTTTGAGAATGAGGATGAGGAAGGAGTTAGAATGACAAAAACTGGGTTGGGTAGTGGCAACATCGAAGATTTCTTTAGCAATGAGAGGGTCAGATTAGGCGGTTATCAGTTTAAAGACTCGCGTAGGGGAAGCTATTGGCGACAGCGACGGTTTCCGTTGATTTGAAAACTGGACACATCTCTATTTTTTCTCTTCTTCTTCTTATTTTTCTCCTCCTCCTCTTCTTTTTCTTCTTCTTTTTCTCTTTTTAAACCCTAAATTGGTGCTGATAGGGCTGTTAAATTGGTAATAACCAGCCACCTAGAGACCGTCATCTGTCATGTCATGTTGCCGTGACGTCTGTGACGAAAAGGACTGTTTTGTCACTTTTTCAAAGTTGAGTGACTGAAATGAAATTAATGTGGCTGTTTTGTAAGCTACCCCAAAGTTGAGTGATTGTTGGTGTAATTTACCCTTTTTTTATTCGTTCTCTTTGAATTTTTTAACAGAATCTATTAGTTTCAATTAATCTTCATAGACTTATCTTGGCGTCAATGGAGCCAAAGTCAACATTTTCCCGAGGTGTTTGAAGGTGTAGCGATTTGTATAGCCATCATAGACAACTTTATGATCAAATTGCCATGGACGCCCTAACAACAGATGATTGGCATGCATGGGCACCACGTCATAAAGAACCTCGTCAGTGTACTTGTCGATGGAAAATGAAACTAAAACTTGTTTGGTCACCTTCAATTCCCCACTGCCGTTGAGCCATTGAAGTTTGTAGGGATAAGGACGCTTAATTGTTGGCAGACCGAGTTTTTCTATCATCAAAGTACTGGCTACGTTCATGCAACTTCTGCCATCCACGATCAAATTACACACCTTGCCTTGGACATGGCAACGTGTATAGAAGATATTCTCTCCTTACTGCTCATTCTCTATGCTTTGAAGGTTTAAACTTCGTTTAATAACGATAATTTTTCCATCAACAGTATTCAAGTTCTTTCTCGTCATCTGCGGTTGCGTCGATTCTTCATTTTTTTCTTCTTCCAACTCAATATCACCATTAGATCTCACAACCATATTGCTTCGATTAGGGCATTGGCTGGCGATGTGCCCCCTTCATAAACATTTGAATTATTTGATATCCCTTGTTCGGTTTGGAAATGCTACGTCTTTACCTTTGCTAGATTCACCAAAGGGCTTGCTAGGCTTTACAAACACCGCTTGGTCTTTTGCAAAGTTTGGTAGATCTTTTTTACCCGTGCCTTGACCTCATTTTGAAGTGGTATTGGTGTTGGGAAAGGTTCGGGTGGAGCCTTTTTTATTTAATTTATTCTACACCTTTATGCAACATATACCATGTCGACTACTTCAACATAATGTTGAAGTTCCACAACGTTAGCAATGTCGCGGTTAAGACCGGCTAAAAATCTAGCCATGGTCGCCTCTAGATCTTCCTCCACATCTATACGAATCATGGCAATCTCTATCTCCTTGAAGTAGTCTTCCACGCTTCGATTACCTTGCATAAGGTTTTGAAGTTTCTAATAGAGTTCACGATGATAGTAGGCAGGGATAAATCTCTTACGCATTATGGCTTTTGATACGTACTCACCTCGGTTGAGATTTGAGTCGTAATGTTTGCCCGATCGTAAATCAAGTAATCTAATGGTCATTCGAGAAATGTTTGTTTAGAAGGAAAGAACTAGATACAAAATGGTTCGGTAGGATAATAGATAGTTTGGTAGATGTTGAGATGGAATTCGGTTAAGGGCCAAAGTAAGAACTAACACAACATTGGTGTGCTAACCCGTTACTTATGTGACACTTAAGTCAAAAAAATGAAAGATAGACATAGGATAGTTTATGGAGACCTTGACCCGCTATCAAAAATGATAGGAACCTCGGTATAACTTAGAATGCCACACTTTGGGAATCAAAGTGATAAGTTCGGAAACAAAGATAGAATGACGCGACAAGGGTTCTTGATAAGTCAAACTAGTCTTTGGAGAATATTGAGAGTTGAAAACAAACTCAAAAAGTTGACAAAATTCATAAAATGTTCATTAGCCTTCAACAAGTGAAATACAAGCCATATTTATAGCCTAAACTATAGCTAGCCGAATAGTCATATGGGCATTCAAGGGGACGGTTATCTTAAGCCTTAAGGCTTTAGGAAATTTCCTAGCAATTTCTTGAACATATTCTAGAGTCTTCTTGGCTTGGGAAACCGAATGAGAAGCTACTAGAAGGGGTTGATTCAACTAGCCATTAATGAGAAGCTTTATGGACTAGTCCACATTCGACCAAGGTACTTGAAAGTAGTTTGAATGCTTCTTAAATGTGGCACCTAGATAAGCTTGAAAGCCTTGGATTAATTGATCATTATGGAAGACTCCAATGGCGATTCAAGTGTGAAAGGTCGACTATGTATAGTCCTTGTGTGTGAAAACATGGAACCGAACAGCTCTTAGTGTGAAAAGAACATTCAGCAAAATGTGAACACGAAGATGCTGCTTGGGAGAGTTGACCGGTCATTCTTGGAAGATAAATCACCACCACCTTTGGCTCTTGATGTCCACGAAGGGGTGCATTTGATGGCTGCACATTCCCATGCCGTCCCATGCATACTCCTAAACAAATTAATTGGCAGCAAATTAAATGAGTTAGGACACCATAAATTCGACTAAGGCAAATTTAATTAGCAGCAACAATTAAATTTGTCCCTAAGCTAGACACATTAAATTAATTAATTATAAATTTAACTAATTAACTAACACAACTAATTAATTTATTCTAGCCAAATAAATGCATCAAATAAATAAATAGACATTTAGCTCAATGAGCTAGCTAAGTGTCGAATTGAGCTCCCTTGAGTTAACACGAGCTAAGCCAGCTTGTAACACATTGTACAACGAGCTACTAGAGCTAGACTCTTGATGTTCGGTCATGCCTTCCATCCAAACTCGAGCAATGTAACTTGTTATGGCTTCTTGGAACCTCTTGGCACGGGCTCGAGTGATTGGCCCCGATGGCAATTCCATGGTCTTCATGGGCGAGCTCGCATCAGCTTTTATCTTAGCCCAAGTGAATATTGGCCACTCCCCGTTCCTTCACTGACTTGTAGTTAACTGATCCCACCAGATCATGGCATAGTTAGAAAACTCAATCACCGCTAACTTCACCTTCTTGCACTCCGAGTAGTTGTGGCACTCGAAGACCAACTCTATTTTCTTCTCCCATTCAAGGTACGCCTGGGTGGATTTGCCTTGGAATGGAGGAATGGACAACTTGATGTTTTTCAAATCATCATCAGCACGTCCTTGTTCTCTAGGATCCTGATTCCTTTGACTACATCGTCGTTCGCTTTGGTTTGACGATTGGTCACTCTCCACCGCACTTGGGTCGTAGAGATCATCATCATGGAGTCTCGCTCGCCTACGCTCTTGTCTTGGACTTTAGGCGTTCTTTCCCATTGTCCCTCTCCTCGACTCGATCCAAACGTTCATTGATGGATTCGAGCTTGTTTCGAGCATTCGTTGAAATTCCAGCAAAAGGGCTTGTTGGACTAAATCAACTACTCCACCTCCTCCAAACACAACATTCCTTATTGGTTTTCGGCGCCTCCATCCACCATATTGCGTTTGAGACTTCTTGACATGATTTTTTTTACCTCACCACAAAGTCTCGCGTTCACTCGAAAAGAAAGAACAGATGTCATTCACACTCGTGTTTGCACTCTTTTCGGCTTTTACCTCCTCTCTAATGTACTCATACACTCGTGCCTTTTTCTGCTCGTTTTTTTTTCGTGATTTCTTATAAGACTCGATAAGACTTTATCTCTAGTCTAGAGGGTCGCTTCAAACGGGTAACAAGGTGTTGTTTCGGTGTAAGGTTGGCTAAAAGAAATAAAGATTGGTTAAGAGTGTGGCGTGAAAGGTAGATGAAGATAGTAGCAAAAGATAGATGATCGAGAATTACAAACGTTGAATTCAAACTTTGCAACCTTTCGACAGAACTTTGAAAATCAAATAACAAAAGAACTAGACATTTTTTTATAACTTTGAATTTTTTTTCAATTACAAAAGATGAATATAAGTAGAATACTTTGATACAATTTTTTTAAATTTTTTTCACGAACCTATTCTGGGATGACTACGAATGTTCGTACTTCTCGTTTTTGCAAATTCTAATACCAAATGATGCAATCTAGCCTCGGTTTAATGAGTTGAGTCACTTTCATTGCCCGATCATCTAACGATGAAGTTTCGTTCGTTTTTGTAAAGATAGGGGATAGTTGGCTATGAATGGGAATCGATGTTCAATTAGGTTCAAAAGAGGTTAGGTTTAATGTTTGGGTTCGGCTGTTAATGAAGAATTAATATAGGTTGATAATAATTCAGCTAAGAGGGAAAAAAATGAAATAAAAAAGGTTTAAGAAATAAGAGTGAACCAACACTATGCTTAAGTACTGACCTAAAACTTATAGATTCTTAAGATGGTTTGGTGAAGGAAAGATAGAAACCTCGACCCACTATCTATGGGAGATAGGAACCTTGGTATAAAAGGGTTCGAACGTCATACTAATAAGGTGATGAGTTCGGTTTAAAGAACTAGGTTGACGCCACTAGCTACGTAGATAAGTCCATAGAGTCTTTGGACGAAATTGAGAGAAGTTAATCTCACAAAATACTTAGTTTCATAAATAAAAATGGAAAAAGTCCTTTACAATGTGAAATGAGATGAAATTTATAGGCAATACATGGGATAGCCGAATAGGCTCTTAAGGTAGCTAAATAGCTAGCTGAAAATTCCAGAATTCCTTAAGAAGATTCCTTGAAGTTTCTTGTGCATGGAGAACAGAAATGGGCAGCCTCTAGATGCCTTAATTTAGCTGGAAAATTATTTGGAATGATTGGGATCTGAAATGTATTAAGTAGGTTAAGTCATATGCTTGAATGTTCTTTATTTGTGCTGCTTGGTTCAGCCGAATGGTCTAGGGAGTAAATGAGCTGCTTAGGGCATTTCATTGTTCATGAGGTGTGAACAAGCTAAGTTGAATGGCCATTTGAGTGTGAACAAGCAAAATAGAACAGCCTTTGGTGTGAAAGGAATAATTGGTTGGTGTGAAAACCCTTTAATTTGCCTTGGGTAGCCAATCAGCTGTCTTGGAGAGTTGAAGAGATTGGTTGAATAGTCACTTGGGAAACACCAAACAGCAGCACACCATCATTAATCCATCCATGCATCTATCCCGTCCAAGGGGGAGTGTACCTGCACCAAATAAATCAACAAATTAAATTCCCTTTAGACACATTATTTCGACAGCATAAAACACCTTAAACCTGCTCCGTAAATTCAGCCAAACATATTTAAGCCTTGTAATAGATTAAGACACATTAAAATACTCAATTAATTAAGTACTTAATTAGGACACAATTAAAACACTTAATTAATTATATTGTCTAGATTATGACAAATTAATAACTAAAACTAGATAACTAATTTAACTAAAGACAAATTAAATATCTTATTCCAGCATAATAAACGCAAGCTCAAGTAAGCTAAAAACATGAGCTCATTAAGCTAAGGTTGAGCTGGTTGAGCTTGAAGGAGATTGCAAGGCTTGCTCGGCTTGCTGGTCCAAGAGCTTTCAAGAAGGCCAGCAACGGTTTTGCCCCAAACTCTATCAACTAAGGATGTTGTTGCGTCTTTTAACCTCTTAGACCATGCTCGGGTTATCGGACCTAAAGGTAGCTCGAGTGGATCCATGATAGCTCTTGGTAGCTCTTGGGACTTAGCCGTATCATAAGGGCATTTGATAAACAATTCAGCTAAATCATTTTGTGTGTGAACATGAACTACAAGATGTTCAACTTTTATTCCAATTGACATGCAATAATCATTTTACATACAAAATGTAAGATATTATATCTCAACTTTAGCTAGTGAGTTTCTAAGAATCAATTTTCATTAAGAACAAACAACAAATGAGAATTCTTTAAATTAAAGAATCTTCGGGTTCTTTAATAAATGTTTATATGAATTCTCAAATAATTTCCGAATCATATATGATCCAAGATGGTCTAATTGGATACACCAACAGTAAATGCATTTGTATTAGTAAACCTATGGTTTATTTTAACATGTGTTTTAATTGTAATAAATTGTAATAAATTGATAATTTCATTGACATTCTTTTATTTTGTATCCACATATAAATACTATTGTGACATTTACTACTGGAAATGTCTAAATCTATGTGAAATCTATAATGCCATTAAGTCAATAAATAAATATAATTTTTAAATAATTATATGTAATATTCACTTTAGGAATATGTCAAAATCTTCAAATATAAGACATTTGGTCTAGTGGTATGATTCTCGCTTAGAGTGCAAGAGGTCCCGAGTTCAATTCAAAATATAAATAACTCAATCCTCCTTTTATTCATATCAAATATAATCTTTTCCTCATATACAATTTCAACATGAGATCCATTATGAATATATTTTAAAACTAATGCATTAACCATAACAAACTTTGTGCTTTTTAGATATTGATATATTAGCTCTTCTGGAGCTTTCAACTAATTTTTTACTATAAAATATTTGAATATATTTGTTTATTTCAATACCAGAGAAGATAAATATTTTCTATCTGTAATGATAAAACTCATTATTACATTCTCATCTCCTTTCTTAAAGAATAATTGTAACACCCCAAACTCGGCCTAAACGCTATGGCCAAATCAGAAGGTGTCACAAAGAATGAGTTTTGATATCGAACTCTACATGTTAAAACCATTTGAGTTTTAAAACTCTTATTTGCCTTTATCCTTTGTCAAAACGTTTATTCAATTAATTAATTAGCCTTAAAATGTGTTTTATAGCGGAAGCTTTCGAAGGCGTTATATTTCAAGAAATTAGTTCGTATTTTTTTAAAAAAAACATTTGTTTTAGTAGAAATCATAGTTTTTGGATATCAGTCGCAAATTAAGTACTAAAATAAAAATCCAAATCCAAAAGAAAATTAGCCAAAAAGTTCGAATAGCTCAATTGTTACAAAAATTCAGAAATACTCTTTAAAGTAAAAACCATAAACATAACCAGTTTATGAACTCGTGGTCACCGAGAGGCTCCGCCACACTGATCCATCTAAGTTTGTAGATTACTTGACAAAACAGACAACAGATGTGAGTTTACGAAAACTCAGTGTGTAACCCAGTAGAATTAAGCATGCAAACACATAGAATTATATGTACAATCGAGAATGAATCTGCTTTGATTCGAATCGATCCGATTGATTACGAAGCAAATATGCATAAATCCTACCCCCATCCTCTACACACCATCTCTGACCATCCCATCACATCATGTGGGGTTAAAAACACTCACCCATCCCTATACACCACATTATGCCATTACGACACATATCAAAATATATGCAGTTAAGTTGCCAGAATATAGGCAATTAATACCAAATGAATACTTCCTCCTCATATACAAATCCCACCTCAATAACAGATACAAAAATTAGATACAGATGTAATAGATTACACATGCTCAACATGCTTATATACATGCCTGCGTGTCCCATACGCCCAGTTTGGCCTTTTCCCTATGGCCCATTCGGCCTAGCCCGATAATCAACACGCCTGTGTGGGCCCACATCTCTAACTTGGCCTAGCCCGTCTGGCCCACACGACTGTGTCCTGCGCACTGCCAAGCCTTCATTGATCACACGACCTTGTCTTGCACACGACCATGTCTCGCACACGGCCATCCGTACGAGTGACCACACACCTATCTGGCGTCGACAGAACAGTTTTTTTACTTTCGCCGAACTCATTTTTCTACATTTTGGGAACACACCTGGTATCAATTTGATGCAGACACAATCCCGAGCCCTCTAGAACCTAAAAATAGAATACCCACAACGAAATTAGCCAACAATTCACAAACCCTTCGAAACTAAACCGCAAGGTGTGCACACATTTACCACCAAAACACCCGTTCACTCGCGCAGATTCGACCGTTGAAAAGAAACTGCTATTTCCCCCACTTCTCCTACGCAAAGATACCACAAAGTTTAAACCTTCAGAAAGCAACGTTAAAAGGAAATAATCCAAAGTCTACTTATCGATACACGAAAACTAAAGATTCGAAACGCCCAAAACAAGGATTATTGGCAGAACCAAATATCAAAGGGAACAATTTAACTCCAGTAGAGAGTAGAGAAAATGAAAATAGGAATAATATGAATTTTGTTTGGAGGAAGAAGAACGTCAAAACACAGAGAGAATTTTGGGGAAAAAGGAAAATTAAATTAAAACTGATCAGATATCCCCTAACTTCCCTCTAACACCTTAATCTCAACCACTTCAGAATTTACACTCTACTGAAACTCTCTCAAACAATCGAGCAAAAATAAACACCCTCACTCACGTAAAGATTCGAACTCAAGACCTTCAACACATCAACTCCCTTACCACTTGAACCAACAAGCTCATTCTGATATGAGTTTACAGATAATTTAATAAAAGCCCACTGAAAAAAGATAAGGATTAGATCTAAAAATAACCAAAATTGACAGAAGTAGGATTTGAACCCAAAACCTCATACACACCCCCAAAACACTTAACCACTAAAATAGATACGCATTTTGTGTTAGATATTCACAGAAGCAGAATTAAATTATTGGGGCGTTACAATATTAACAGAGATAAAATATTTGGGTATACACCACATACGTGACCAATAATCTTTCATATCACATTGATAACAAAAGATATCTTTATCCTTTGAAAAGTTATCTTAAGAACTCTTATTGTTCTCTTATTTATTACTATGTTTACATTCACTTTGGGGGAATGCAACAAATCTAGTAGGGTGGACTTATAAACATCCCAATAGATTCTTTATTTCATAATCACCATCATAAACATGCGTGAGATTTCAAATAAAAATCTATTTGTTCATGTTGTCATGATTAATCTCCAATTATAATAAACATGACATAATAAATAAAACATAGTAAAATATACTTGAAGATCTTTAATATCATCGTTATCATATTGACTATTATCACGAGCACTATTTCTAGTAGTAAAACAACTTTGTTTTCGTAATAACATTTACAATCTAATAGTATAGGATAGTGGATCGCTTTCGGGATACATCCGTACCTGCGTCTTTGTGAGATTTTCATCTTTGTATAGCCGTAGGGAAATGTATTCCCCTGAACCAAACTCAGTCCGTATGAGCCTATAATGGGTGAGGACTAAGGAATTCGCTGATTCAGGTACCTTTACTTTAGAACCGAACCACATGTAATGAGCCCTAAGAGCCTACCCTAGGTAGAACCATACCAAACCCTAGTGGTTACTCGAATAGGTGCTTAATTATTTCCTGTTTGCTTTGAATTCTATTCTTTGTTTTAATATTGACTTGTTGTGTTTTGCTGTTATTGCATGACATCTCATCATAAAAAGGTGTTGATTCACGTTCGGTTACTACATAGAAAAGCTTAGCATGGAAAAAGGATTTCTTGATAGAGTGGAGGATAATGCGGCCGTCCGAGTGTGGTCTAAGAGAATGTAACAAGAGAAAGGAGATAATTTGACCGAGGGATAGGAATCGGAGTTGTGGGATTTCACTCACATCAGTGTGATTCAGAATGACCTGCAAGAATTAAGGGATATATGGAATAGTTGGAATAGCGAGGTCAAGAAACTTTTTTACTGTAACTACGGTGGCCTACCCTATTTCCTCGATGTAAAGGTGGACAAGTACTTGTTCCGGGCCCTCTCGCAGCTTTGGAACCCTGCTTACAGTTGCTTCACTTTCGGAAGAGTCGATTTAGCACCTACTGTGGAGGAATACATGGCGTTACTTAATTGCCCGAAGATTCAGGCCTATTCAAGACATGTCAACGTCCCTTCCTTTTTGACGAAATTGATGAATATCACGGGGATGAGCGAGCAATGGGTTGCAGCCCGCATCAAGCAAAAAGAGGATAGTAAATGTATTCCTTGGAGGAATTTGAGGGACTTGATCCTTGCACACCTGGATTCGAAGAACAGGGTTGACGTTTTTGCCTTAAGCCTCTATGGTTTGATCATTTTTCCTAAGGCGCTAGGACACATAGATGAAGCCGTCTCAGATTTATTCGATCGACTTGATAAATATACCACACCCGTCCCGGCAATCCTAGCAGAAACTTTCAGATCCTTGAATGCATGTCGGAGAGCGGGCGAAGGAAGATTTATTGATTGTGCACAGCTTCTATTAGCTTGGTTTAATAGCCATTTTTGGAAGGTGGAGAAGGTCTCCTATTGGGTTTTCTCTAAGGACTATTCCCCATTAAGGGAATTAGTGGCCATATCGAGGCAAGATGACATCTCAGAAGAGAAATGGATAACTATTCTCTAGAATTTATGAGCCGAAGATGTTGAATTGAGGGCTCCGTGGTTGATCCCTGACGAGATCTTATATCGGTGCAGTGATTTTGACTGGGTCCCTCTAGCTAGAATATGGAGAGTCGTTGGATACGCTCCACTGATGGTCTTAAGGCAGTATCGATCAAGGCAGTTTATACCGGTGACACAAGGGTTGGCACAATATGAGTTCCCCTATAAAGACAACAACTATAAGAGGAAGGTTCGTGAGATATCAGATGCTTGGAACCAAACTCAAAGAATGAAAGGATTCACCACGGGTCCGATGACGACCCCCGAGTATGAATGGTGGTAGGGTAGGAGAGTCAACGACAACATCCTTAAGTCGAATCAAGGGAACACTCAGCCGATAGAGGAGCATTTACGAGTCATCCCATCCGAGTTAGAGATTATTAAGCAAGACTTTGAGAAAAGAAACTCGGAGTTGGGGAAAAAGATAGAGTAGCTAGAAAAAGAGAAAATGAAGTTGGGATTAGACGTCGATATCCACAAGCTAGAGGCCGAGAAATTGAGAAAAGGAAAGAACAAGGTCGAGGAAGATTTAGATAGTCTGAACATTGATTTCAAGAAGCTGCGTATATCGATAAGAACTGCTGGTTTAGGTAAAACGTCGAAGCAATGGCGTCAAGAGATTAAAGAGGAAAAGACTAGAGCTGACCATTGGGAGAAAAGATTTCAAGATACCCAAGTACGAGAGGACACTCTGAAAAAGAGTTTGTTAGAAAGCCAAAACGAAAAGGAGAAGTTACGAGCTCGGGTGGCTGAATTAGAAAGATCACTACATCAACATCGTAGTCGTAATTCCGTAATTGAGCTGAAGGCTAGTCTGAGCAGGATCGAAGAGTTGAAAGCGAAAGTAGAGGAACTCGAGACTGCGCTACGAGATAGCAAAATTCGAGTGGAACTTCTTGAGGCAAACAATGACCATTGCAGAGAACAACATCACCGCTCTCAAGACCAAATTAGAGATAGAGACTATGTCATGGGCGAAGCTGTGGCACAGGTTCGGGAGGTAGCCGATCACTTGCAAACCTCGGCAGTTCAGGCTGATGTATTGAGCTTAAAGTACGATTCGGAATCAGATCGAGGCTGAAGTTTAGCTTGGCTTCTTAGAAAGGTTAAGGCTTTGGGCATTGGGGCAAAGTCGTATATGTAATCATCCGTTCTATGTAAAGAAAATTTTCTTCTAGTAAAGTTCTTCTAATGAAATTGAATCGAAATCAACGCCTCTTTTTGCATTCATTCATTTGCATTACATTTCATCATATGTATTAAATTTCACGAAAAGACCCAGATTAAACAAAATTATTTCAGTTAATCTGGAAACTGGCAAGAATCAACCAATCAAACACAGCTACAATACCCGTCGTAAAACCAAAACAATGGATCAGATATTAGAAAGATTAGAACAAATGCAAAGGGATATGCAAGAGCAATTACAAGTACAGATGCAAGAGCAATTAGCAAGAATCTAACACGACATGAGGGAACAAATGCAAGAATCCCAGAATAACATGATAAGTCTGTTGGCACAGTTTCTGGAAAAGGAACGTGAAAAAGGGAAGAGTACTACAATCAATTTAGGGAACGATAATGAAGACCCTGCCTATCATTCGAGCTTTACTCCAGTAAACACTCAACCATAACCAGAGGTGCACCCACGAAGGGTACCCGTCACTATCAGGCCCCAGCAATACCAGGCCGATACTGCGACACCAATGAATATTCCTATGGGTTCGGGCTCTAATCCCAGGGATAATCCAGCTAATCCATTTGTCCCAGACCTTGATGACGTGGCAGAAATGGAGAAAGGAAAAGTAGACTTGGAAAAACAACTTGATGACCTATGTAAATGGCTTGAAGAGAAATTTAAAGCAATGGAGGCTGCTGATTACCGTAGCGGGATCGATGCTAAGGACTTAAGCTTGGTCCCAGATCTAGTGCTCTCACCAAAATTTAAAACCCCGGAGTTTGAAAAGTATAATGGGACAAGTTTCCCTGAAGCTCACGTTACGATGTTCTGTCGAAGGATGACAGGGTATGTTAACAATGATCAACTGTTGATCCACTGTTTCCAAGACAGTCTGATCGGATCTGCGGCCAAGTGGTATAACCAACTTAGTCGTGCCCAAATTGGTTCATGAAAGGACTTGGCTCAAGCTTTCATGAAACAACACAGTCACGTGTCGGACATAGCACTCAACAGAATTACTCTACAAAACATGAAAAAGAAGCCAAGTGAGAGCTTCAGACAGTATGCCCAACGATGGAGGGAGATGGCAATGCAGGTCCAACCACCCCTCTTGGAGAAGGAAACGACCATGCTCTTATCAACACTCTAAAGGCCCCATTCATTAACCACATGTTAGGAAGCGCTACTAAAAGCTTCTCGGACATAGTAATGTATGGGGAGATAATAGAAAACGCAGTAAGAAGTGGGAAAATTGAAGCGGGGAAAAGTGCTAAGAGATCGGCTCCAAGAAGGAAATAATATGAGGTGAACAATGCGAGCGTATACAATAAAGGTTATTCCAAGCCAGTCACAGTGAGCCAGTCGAGGGCAGTGACTACTAACCATCAGGGCTCCGCAAGACAAGACTCCAACCCGAGGCCTAACACAGAAAGAGTTCAGTTCACGCCAACCCCAATAACGTATAGGGAGCTTTAACAGAATCTGTTCGATGCACATGTAGTGTCCCCATTTTACCTAAAACCCATGCAACCTCTATTTCCCAAGTGGTATGATGCAAACGCGCAATGCGAATACCATGCAGGAATCTTGGGACACACGATTGAGAACTGCAATGCTTTCAAAAAATTAGTTGAAAGGTTCATAAAGATGGGCATTGTAAAGTTCGATGATCCTACAGGACCTAATGTGGTAGGGAATTTATTGCCCAATCATTTAGACAAAGGGGTAAACGCGATAATTGAAAATAGAGGGAAAAGAACCAAGATAGACGTAGCAGAGGTGAAGACTCCGTTGAGATGGGTTTGGAAGAAGATGATAAAAGAAGGTTTAGTCGCTCAAGATTTAGGGGAGAAGCCCGAAGGAGCAAAGTACTACTGCGAATTTCACAACGAAGAGGGTCATAAAATCCAAGAGTGTAATAAATTCAAGATGCTAGTACAAGAACTGATGGAAAATAAGGAGATTAAATTCTTTGAGTATACCGAGGGCCCAAAGGGAGAAGGTGTGTGCACGTCAGAGCAAGAACCAACCAACAAAGTCCATGGGGTCAGTCACACGGTCGTAATTATATCCCGACCAAGAGTCAGTGAAGTGGGAGTACCAATTATGCCAAAAGTCATAATCCAAAAACCCGTTGCTTTCCCTTATAAAGATAGCAAGAGGGTGCTTTGGAACTATGACTGCAATATGACAACCCCGGGAAGGGAGAACCCAGCTGGCATTTTGGAGAAAAGTCAAGACGAGGGTTTCTATACACGCAGTGGAAGGTGTTATACCCCGAACACAAAGGTAGAACCAGTTAAAAGAAAATATGTGGTTGTTGAACAAAAAAAGAAAAGAAAACCAGACCTGAATCACCTGTCAATGAGTCTATAACTGAAAAGGAGGCTAAAAAATTCTTAAAATTCCTGAAACACAGCGAGTACAGCGTTGTGGAACAGTTGCACAAACAGCCAGCTTGCATATCAGTACTAGCTTTGCTCTTGAGCTCAGAGACGCACAGCAGTGCATTAATGAATGTGTTAAATGAAACATACGTTGCGGATGATATCTCTGTCAACAAGCTCGATCGTTTGGTCAATAACATCAGCACTGATAATTTTATTTTCTTTAATGATGACGAAATATCACCGGGAGGTATGGGATCTACAAAGGCCTGCACATCACCACTCGCTGCAAGAGATACACGTTGCTGGGGGGACTGATTGATAATGGATCAGCATTGAATGTCCTGCCTTTGTCCACGCTAAATAGGTTACCAGTGGATAGCTCCCACATGAAGACATGTTAAAACATCGTGAAAGCATTCGACGGTACTGAAAGAAAAGTGATGGGAAGAATCGAGATACCTCTCTTGATTGGCCCAAATACATACGAAGTGAACTTCTTAGTAATGGACATCAAGCCATCATACAATTTCCTATTGGAGAGGCTGTGGATCCACTCAGCGGGAGCAGTGCCGTCGTTATTACACTAAAAATTGAAGTTGGTGACTAAGGGTAGATTGGTAACGATAAATGCGGAAGAAGACATCATTGCATCTATTACCAGTGATGCACCGTACATAGGTGCAGATGATGAAGCGGTAGAATGTTCTTTTCGATCGCTAGAATTCGTCAATGCTACATTCATTGTCGAAGGGAACAAGATCCCAATACCTAAAATATCTAAAACTACGAAGATTGGCCTACAATTGATGGTCGGAAAAGGAGCCTTACCAGGAAGGGGACTTGGAAGATGCCTCCAAGGAAGGATCGAGGTACCAGTGCTAAAGGAAAAACGAGATCACTTTGGCTTAGGATTTAAGCCAGATGCAAAGCAAAAGAAAAAAGAGTTGGAGAAAAAGCAAGAGAGAAGAAGAGCGCGTCTGTACGGTGAGGAGGTCAAATGGGAACCAATGACCTTTCCTCATTTATCCAGAACATTTGTGTCGAAAGGAACTATTTGCCCCGAACAGAAGATGACAAGAAATAAAATGGTTGAAGAAATGTTGGGAAGTTAGAGCATTAACGCCATATCTGAAAAAAAAGCCGAAGAAGGGAATTTATCTGGAATTCGCCCTTACATCCCTGGAAGTGTTTTGAACAATTGGACCGCGGAGGAGATCCCTGTAACTTTTAGAATTAACTCAGAGTAATGTTCAAAACAAGTTTATTGCTCTAAGCCTAGGGGCAATAAGAATCCTTTTATGAAATAGGCATATGTCCAAATATCGTTATTTCAATAAAAAATGCATTTTTGCGTATCATCTTGAGCAAATATTCTTTTATTCTTTCTACTTCATTCATAATCATACCACACAAATCAACTATTCTTAGATTCTTTTGTTCTTTGGATTTCTCTCTTCATCCATAACAGGCCTCTAGATATCAATGATATGAGCAATGTTGCCACTGACTTAGAGACTCCTTTCGAGCAAAATTTGTGTATGAAGGACCTTGAGAATTTTGAAGATGACCGAAATTGTAACTTATCTCCAGATTTGTTAAGGATGGTAGAATAATAGGAGAAACAAATCCTACCTCACAAAGAGTCGGTGGAAATTTTTAGTTTAGGAGAAGAAAAAAAGGTGAAGATTGGAGCTAGTATCATTGCAAAAACAAAGCGAGACCTCATCGAGTTACTCCGGGAATTCAAGGATGTCTTTCCATGGTCATATCAAAACATGCCCAGATTGAATACTGATATCGTGGTACATCGACCCCCTATAAAGGAAGAATGTAGGCCAGTTCAATAAAAACTCCGAAGGATGAGACCCGATGTTTTGTTAAAGATAAAAGAAGAGGTCAAGAAGCAATTTGACGCCGATTTCCTACAAGTGGTTAAGTACTCAGAATGGGTGGCCAATATAGTCCCCGTTCCCAAGAAAGATTGGAAGGTACGAATGTGCGTGGACTATCGGGATTTGAACAAAGCCAGCCCAAAAGACAACTTCCCGTTGCCTCACATTGATACATTAGTGGATAACACAGCAGGTTACTCACTTTTCACCTTTATGGACGGCTTCTCGGGATACAACCAGATAAAAATGCATCCCGAAGACATGGAAAAGACCACATTCGTGACCATGTGGGGGCGTTTTGTTATAAAGTGATGTCGTTCGGACAAAAAAACGCAGGAGCAACATATCAGAGAGCCATGGTAACTTTGTTCCATGATATGATGCACAAGGAGATCGAAGTTTATGTCGACGATATGATTGCAAAATCCAAAATAGAGAAGGAGCATGTGCAAGTCCTGAGGAAACTATTCTTGAGGTTAAGGAAGTTCCAACTAAAGCTCAATCCTGCAAAATATACCTTCGGGGCCAGGTCAAGAAAGTTGTTAGGATTCGTAGTCAGCGAAAAGAGGATTGAGATTGACCCAGATAAAGTCAAGGCCATACAAGAATTACCACCGCCACGCACTCAAAAAGAAGTTCGAGGTTTCTTAGGAAGACTGAATTATATTGCCCGATTCATTTCACAACTAACGGAGAAATGTGACCCGATATTCTATCTCCTTAGGAAATGCAATCTAGGTGTATGGAATGAGGAGTGCCAGAAAACTTTTGATAGGGTCAAGCATTACTTGTCCAATGCCCCAGTACTGATGCCACCTTACCCGGATAAGCTATTGATACCATGGATTTAAATAGCGGCCTGCAATCAGAATAGCAGCCATTATATTGTGGTAGCGGCGCCGTCCGAAACCACTATTGTCGAAAATTGTGGTGTGAAACCGTTTCACACTGATAGTGGTGGATCGCGGCTGCAATTTAACGGGTAATGGCTGATTGCGGCAATAACGGGCCGCTATTCCCGTTATTTCCCTTTATAATAAAAAAAAATTCATCTATCAACATTCAACAGAAACATAAATAGTCAACATAATAAAACAAAAGCCAAAAGGGAATATATTCCCCTGCAAAATCAGAGTTTTCAATAAAAAAAAGTAAAAAGAAGTTGAATACTTGAATCTGAAAAGCAAACAACAGTACGACACAGCAGCATATTTCTCAATCTCATATTTCGGCAAACAAGAACAAGTGAACAACACAGCATGACAGGGACAGTAGTAGATGAAAGCGCCGAGGACTTAGATCTGAAAAGCAAACCCTGCCCTAATCACTTGCACATTCAAAGATTGATAGTTTTCAAGTAAGTTACCTGAAATTTTGTCTTGGTTCTTGGCTTCTTGCTTGCATGTCTTGAATCTGCACTTCTGCAGTGCATATGTTCTTTAGAGACTTTAGGGATGAACCGATAAAGGAACTAGGGAGAACTGAGAAGGCACACAACAACCAACAACATATTCCAAGAATTTCAGAGGAGAGGATGATAGAGTTTCTAAAACTCTTCAGTTTTTCTTCTAAATTTTGTGTGTTTACTGTTTAGTTTGATTTGAAGAAATAAGAAGAAGTGAAGAAGTAGAAGAACAAAGGCGTTTTGTCTTTTGTGGGTTATAAATTGGGTGTTTGTCGTTCTTTTTTTAATTAAAATTGAAAAATATTTAATAATGCTCCACTTACTTAGGTAAAACTATTCTTACTTGTTTAAATAAAATTAAAAAAAGGAAAGTAAAACAAAGTTAACTTCGAAAAATAAAAATAAAATTACTTTGAAAAACGAGATTAGAATTTGATTTAATTTATATATGTATAAAAAATTAATTCGATCTTATTGTATTAAAAAGTATTAGTCAATTATTAATTTTTAAATTTAAAGTAAAAAACATTAATTTCAATTTGTTTACTTGTTTTAATATTAAAACTAATTTCTTCTTTCACCCAAAAATAATAATTTCTTGAGCATTTTATATTTTAAATATATTTTTAATTTATTACAAATAAAAAATTATTAAAAGGTACATTCAAATCGAACCAAATACATAAGTAGCAAAAGCTAAAAATGGTGGCGACTACTATTGTCACTCATTATATATCTATTTTATTGTAATGTAAAAACAACTCCCTTAATAATCATGTAATAAAAAATAATATTGTAATAAATCTAAATCTAAAAAAAAAAGAGATAAAATTTTTAAGTAAGAAAGAAAATTAAACTTCAAATATGGAAAGACCGAAAGAGTATAGATGATAACCAATAAATTTTTTTGTGAATCAATATTATATAAAATCATGACATATTTTACATTGCAATTTTTATCAACTATAACTTGGGTTGAGGATAAAAAAAATGTTTGCTTCCTTTCTTTTAAAACGACATAAGAAAAAAAGAAAGGAAGAAGAAATGCAATTAAGAAAAGAAAGAAAACATGAGACAGTGAAAGTAAAAGGTTGGTGGTTGGTGCCTTGGTGGTATGGATGCCATATCCGATAGGTTAGTCCAGAATGATGGTGCCATTGTCTCCAAGCAGAACTTGCATTCAACAATAATTCCAAATATTATTCTGGAACCAAAAACTTTGGAACCAAGTAATAATCGGTTATGGTGTATTTTTGTTTTTAAAAAAAATAAATAAATTATGTATGGATTATGCAATAAATTTAAATTTTCCATGTTAATGATGTTTACTATTTTTTTTTTGTATTATATTGTTGATAATATAAGTAATGAGTTGCTTATATTTCTAAATATAATTTTATGTTTCTTATATATATAAAATAAAACATGCCACCACGTGAAGAGTTTCCGACTAAGGGATTGGAGGGTGCACCAAGTTATGATATAGGTTGGCACTTTGGAACTCCAGTGCCAAATGCGAAAGGAAATATCATATGTAAACTTTGTGGTAAAGTTGTGAAAGGAGGAATAACACGATTTAAAGAGCACATTGCTCATAAAACCGGCAATGTTGCACCATGCCCTAATGTTACTGGTATGTGATACTTTATTGTTATTTTTAAATGTTATTCTAAATTTATCAATAAAGTTATATATAATTGATAATAATATAAAGGGTGAATTATTTTTATTTCATTAACAGGTGTCATTAGAGAAAGTATGATGAATGTACTGAAAGAAAGCAACACAAAGAAAACAGACAAAAAGAGGAGAAAAGATGATTTATTATCTCAATTAAGAGAAGAGGAGGATGGACACGAGGAATTCATTGATGAGATTTCTGCTATAAGGCAAGCAACTCGAGAAAGTATCCAATCACAACACGAGTGGCATAGAAGGGAAGAATTCAGATGAAGTACTGGTGGTTGGGATAACATTTAAGAAAAAGGACGATCTTCTCAAGGATCATCCATCCCAACTGAGTCTGAGTTTACCTTAAGGGGAGCTATACCTGAATTGGTTAGAAGTAAAAGTTCAAAACAACAAAAGGTCAGTGACTCTTTTTTAAAGAGTTTTCGAAAGAAGATAGGTGAAGGGGTTTCTAAATTTTTAATATATGAAAGACTTCCATTTCAATTAGCAAGCTCTCCATGGTTGTATTGTAACACCCCAAACCCGGCCCAGACATTACGACCGAATCTGGCGTGTCACATTGAAGTGTTTTTCGAAAACCATGTTTTCATTGAAAACCCTTCTTGATGTTTAGAAACTTTTACCGTTTAAACTTGAATAAAACCTTAGCCTTATTTTTTTTTCCCAAAATATGATTAATTGTAATAATCAAAGCATTGTTAACAACCTTGTAAAATCTTATGGGAAACTTTGAAAACTTGTAAACCTTTGTAGTGGCAGAAACATGTTATTTTAAAAAAAAACAGTTAAGTATCGAAAAAAAATCAAACCTTCTTTGTCATGGCTTAAAGTGAATGGATACTACACACCAGGTAGGATTCAAGAAAAGAGGAGGTGAGTCAATTAGACTGCTTAAGTACCTAGCTCTTCCATGATCCAATCCTAGACATGCATACATCCATTGCCACACTTTAAGCTTATTACTTGTCCACGAACAACAAATTAAGTTTAAGTCTATTTAAAATATTTATTTCCTTTGAAAACATTTACGCTATGGAAGCTTTGCTCAAGTTATCGTGATATTTTAAAAATAAGTAACTTTTATAAAACACGCCCTAGAGCTAACCAATTTAATAACCCAAAATATTAAAAATAATAAAAAGAACGGCCTTACAACTTTAACCAGAATAAAAATAATCAAAATAATAAATGCGAAACTTATTTTAAAGAAAACAAAACTTAATCTTCGTGGCCACTCTGAATCCCGCCCAGCTCCAAGTCCATCGATCTAAGGCTCACCTACAAAGATGGGAAAAAGAGGGGTGAGTTTGGAAAACTCAGTGTGTAAAGTATCCCAACCAGAGCCCAAATCAGTTCAAGCTTTACTGGGCCTAAGCCCTATTCAGAAATCAGTGTTAACTGGGCCTTAGCCCATATCAGTATTAATCTGGGCCATAGCCCTATTACAATATCAGAGCATACTGGGCCTAGCCCATATCAGTATCAGTCTGGGCCGTAGCCCTATTACAAGTCGAGATATATTGGGTCTTGCCCATATTAACACAGTTGGGCCCATTTTAATACAGTTGGCCCATAATAAAACAGTCTCATATGATTAATGCATGATAACCCCATCCAACCCTGCACTTGCCTCTGTCCATCCCTACACTTCCTGTGGGGAATAAATCACCCACGCCATCCCTACACTTATAGTGTTAGCACCGATTGCGGCACTAACTATAATCCGCAGCAAAGCTGCTTATATCAGAATATGTGGCACAGCCACCAGAACGGGTTCTTCCTCCATAACAAAACCCAACCCCATGCAATGATATACATGTCATGGCATATAACAAATGTAATCGAATATCATGTATTTCACCAAAATTAACCCTAGGGTATAACGGTCATTTAGCACCGAGGGTAAAACGGTAATTTTCATACTTAGGGGTAGTTTAATAAAATTTACTATTCTAGAGTTTACATACATATTCTAACCATTAACACATTAACAGAAGCACTTACCGAGCATTTTTACCGAATCGGGCCCGTTGGCCCACTAACCTATTTTCGGCCAATTAAGCCCAAATATACTGAAGTGCACGAAATTACGCACTCTGCAATCATACTGCTTGCGATTATCAAAATTAACAACCAAACCACTTCACAAGCGCCAGACGTCAAGAAGTTCATAAATGCTTTTCGGCTTTTCGGCTTTTACCGATCTAGTCTATAAGTGGGTGTCGTTTACACACCTGATTTAGAACGATACGTTGGCGAGATCCACACACGAACTGCCTACAATTGGATTACTACCACGTCAATCTAAATATCGAAAACAAACTACTTATTTAACCTCTTACCATACTCATCCAAAACAGCCTTAGATCCCAGAGTTTTTTTACCTTTTGCCGAAATATGGGTTAGATCTGAAGAGCCAACCGAATTAGTCTTCAAGCCCTTCGTTGTACGTCCTCTTGTCCTCTTGTCTATGCTAACTCTTACACAATCAAAGAAAGAGGCAAAAAAACCCTTAGACCAAAACGCTAGCCACCCTTAGGGGTTTCGGCTTTTCTTAATTCCTGAAATAAAGAAATAGATTCGAAAACTTACCACTGATTCCTTCAGCCAACGATTCCACTTTAGTTCTTATTCAATTCTGATGTAGATCTAACCCTCAAACCTTAGCAGAAATCGATCCTTTACTGGTCTAAAGATTCAGCTATGCTCCTAAGACTATGGGGTTTTCGGCTTTTAGAACTTATTCTTAGGTATGCTTATTTCGAGTTAAGAAGAAAATAGAAGAATAACTAAGAAAAAGAATAGAGGATTCGGCTAAGGAGTAAAGTCGGCTATCACGTAGTGTGGTTCAGCCTTTCGAAGGGTAATCGGTTAGCAATGGTTTGAGAGAGATCGGTGGAAGAAAAAGAAAAGGGAAAAGAATTTTAAGAATAGAAATAGAAGATTTAGGCTTCGGCGAAGAAAAGAAAGATGAATCAAAAGGAATGAAGTTTGAGAAAATAAAATAAAATAAAGAAAATATGATAAGAGAATTTGAGCTAAAAAAATAAACAAACAATTCATCCTAGCCAAAATTTGAGAGCTTTTTCGGCATTTAATTGCCTATAGCCGAATTGGTACCACCATGAATCCTATTTCGGCATACAAATCCTTCCCAAGTTTAAATTCCCTATTTTTCTCCTTAATTTATTTAAAAACTAAAATAATAATAATAATAATAATAATAACCATAATAATGAAAATTTCAAATACGATAATATATATATTTTTTCCTAATAATAATAATTATAATTTCCATAAATCAATATAAATAGATACAGTAAAATTTTCTAATAATATGTTAATTTAAACACTAAATTAACAACAATAATTTTATAAATATATTTGTATCTAATAATTACAATGATAATAATTTTCATAAAAATTAAAATATTAGTAATAACATAAATATTTTATCAATATATATTTTTTTTAAACACTAGTAATATTTAAAACTTCTCAATATTCAGGTTTTCTTCTATCCGAATCCCAGACTCAAAGCCCAACTCTTCTAGGCCCAATTTTTGAGGCGTTACATGTATAACTTAATTCAAGTGTCAACATAAGTTGGACAAGGTGTAAAGCTCCCAACACCTTATAAGGTTTCAGATGTGTATTTGGAGTCAGAGTATCAATGAGTTCGTAATTGGGTAAACGGACTAAAGACTCATTGGAAAGAATTAGGTGCAACTCTAATGTGTGATGGTTGGACCAACAGTTTGAATCAAATGCACATCATTAATTTCCTTGTTTATTGTACTAAAGGAACCATTTTTTGGAAATCGGTAGATGTCTCAAGTGTTCGTAGTAGAGATGCTGAATTCTACTACAGTTTGCTAGATTCAGTTGTAGAAGAAATTGGAGAAAATTACATTGTCCAAATAGTGACTGATAATGAGGCAGCAATGAAAGCTACTGGAAAAAAATTAATGTTAAAAAGAAAACATCTATATTGGACCTCATGTGCAGCTCACTGTTTAGATTTATGCCTTGAAGATATTGGGAAAATCCCAGTGTAGCAAAAGTGTTAGATGAGGCAAAGAAAGTGACTTGCTTTATATACAATCACACTTGGACTGTTGATTTGATGAAGAAGTATACACAAGGGAAACAAATACTTTGACCTGCTCTTACTCGATTTGCAACTCATTTCATTCAACTTGAAGAGATAACAAGACAAAAGCAAGGTCTGAGAGAAATGTTTAGTTCAAAGGTTAGTATTTTATAATTAGTTAATATAATTACTTAAATATAGCAAGTAGCAATCTTTAATGATTTTATTAGTTCCAAATAATTTAAATTATATTATTTTAAAATTTTTCTTATGAATATATAGGAATATAAAGAATCAAAATGGGGACAAAGAAAAGTCGTATTCACTTATGAAGCTAAAAAAATTATTTTGGGAAAAGATTTTTGGAAGAAAGCCAATGACCTCATAAAAGTTTATAAACCCCTAGTAAAAGTATTGAGACTTATGGATAGCGATGAAAAACCAACAATGGGCTTTATTTATGAGGCTGTTGATAGAGCTAAACGAGCAATTCAACAAGATTGTCGATATTTTACTGAGTATGAAAAGATTATTGACAAAAGATGGAATTTTATGCATTCCGACTTACATTCAGCTGGTAAGCTAAAATGTTTCATATAATTAAGAAATATTTTTATATTTTATTATTTTAAGCTTTAGATTATTATTATTTGATGATATTCTTATAAATTATACTTAGGTTATTTTCTTAATCCTCAATTTCAATTTGGGTGGAGCATTCTATGTACTAATAGAAACATTAGACGGTACACGATCAGTAATTGAAAGATTAGAACCTTCTTTTGATACTCAAGTCAGAATGGTTAATCAGGTTAGATTCAATTCAAGTACTATTATTTGTAACTTAGTAACATAATTTGAAATAGAATTATTTTTTTTACTCTATGTTTTATTTATGCAGTTGATACTATTTAGAGATAAACATGAGACATTCGGTACTCTACAAGCGCAAAGAGCTTGGAAGCAGATGAATCCGGGTAAACAATTAATTAAATTATTTAATTTAATTTATATTATTTAATTATATTGTACATTTTGAAGTTATTTTGAAATTTAAATAATATTATGCAGCTGAGTGGTGGATAATATATGGCACATGTGTTCCCAAATTACAAAAATTAGCAATTAAAGTGCTTAGTCAAACAACTTCAGCATCAAATTGCGAACGAAATTGGAGCACATTTAGCTATATTCACACCAAGGCAAGAAATAGGTTGAAGTATAAAAAACTTGAGAAACTAGTGTTTACCTATTACAATATGAGGCTTCAGATAAGGCATCAAAAAAGAATGAGCACTGATGATGTAAACACTAGTTTTAATCCTATCAGCCTTGATTATATCTTTGAAGATGTTGATCCACTATCAAAATGGCTTCATGAGAAAGAGAATCCATTATTAGATGGTGAAAATGCTGGTGTGTTACCTGTGGATACCTCTAATGATTAAATGGATTAATTAATTTCAACAACAAAATTTGTCTCATTCAAGTTCTAGTTCAACGCCAAGTCAAAGTGGCGATGGACCCAACGGTGGTGGTTTAAGTCCAGTTGATAAGGATGATGGATATAATGGTGATAGAGGTGAAATTAGGTATTCTAGTCAGTATAGAGGAGAATATGGGGTTGGTACCACTAGTGGATATTTCCGTGATAGATCAGAGTTTGATGGAAATATGTTTCCTGAACCTAGGAGAGATAGAAGTGAACCTAAAGCTCCATCAAAAGGAAAAGGCAAGAAGCATACTTCTATAGGCTCTTCATCTGATAGGAGATCGGGTTCTAGTAACCTTGGGTATAGTGATTCATTTACTAGTACTCAAGGTTTTTATCCACCAGAACAACCCTCATATTTTCAACCTTCACATGGTTATCCACAACCATATGGTTATTATCCACCATTTCCTAATTATGGTGTGCCATACCAGCCTCAAATGCATCCTCCTCCTCAAATATATCCTCCACATCAATTATATGAAAACCAATGTGAAAATGTTACTTTTTTGGGATATATTTTTGGACAAAGGCCAAGAGAATCAAGTCAAGAACGCTCTCAAAGTGAAGGTGATGGATCTGATCTTCCTCGTCATTCTACTATTGGTGAAAACTAAATCGTACCACTACCATTATTTGTAAGGTATGTTTTTTAAAAGAAAAATTTTGTTAATGTTCTTAATTTTGATAATATTAAAACATGTAAAACATATCTTTAGATAAATGAATGGAGCATATTTTATGAAAAGATAATTAAGAATCGAAGCATGTTAAACTATATATAAAAGTAGAATGAGAATGAGAATAAGTGGTAGGAAATAGGAATAATTCATGAGAATCTATACATTTATCTATTATTTTTTTCCTTTTGCAGCATAGAATGTTTATATCTTCACCATCTTCAAAGTCATTAAGAAATATTGAAAACATCTCTCGGTATGAATTTTCAATTATTTTATCTATAAAACTTTCAAACTTATTAAATATGATAAATGTTTAATATTTCTTTTTTTACTTTGTTATTAGTTAATATAACATTATTAGAAAATTCGTAAATAAATATAAGAATAAGTAATGATTATAAAAGTTGTGTTCTCATATCATATTAATAAAAGTTCATAAGTGTTAGAAAACACTCTAAAAATCATTAAAAGTGACTTTTTATAATTATAATTGTAATTATTATGATTTACAATAAGTTGTGCGAATTTTAAAAAAATTCACGACCGCGATACCTGCAGTGACCGCAATAGCATCCGTTATGTCCGCAACCGCGATAAACGCAACGCGACCGAAAACGCGGCCGCAACCGCAATTTAAATCCCTGATTGATACTATACTTGGCAATGTTCGAAAACTCCATGGGATGTGTGCTAGGCCAATATGACGAGACTGGAAGAAAAAAAAAGCGATATACTATCTTAGCAAGAAATTCACTGAATGTGAGACAAGATATTCCTCGATCGAGAAGTTGTGTTGTGCTTTGATTTGGACAACCCGAAGACTGAGTCAATACATGTTATACCACACAACTTGGCTCATCTCAAAACTAAACCCTCTAAAATACATGATGGAGTCAAATGCTTTGAACGGAAGAATGGCTCGTTGGCAAATTTTGCTTTCTGAGTTTGACATAGTCTACATGAACCAAAAGGCTGTAAAAAGGAGTGCAATAGCAAATTTTCTGGCCAGTAGAGCTCTAGAAGGTTATAATCCATTGAGCTTTGATTTCCCAAATGAGGATCTAATGTATGTTGCAACCATAGAAAAAGACTCTCAAGAGGGCCATCCATGGAAGCTGAATTTCGACGGACCTTTAAACGCTGTAGGTAACAAAATCGGGACAGTTTTGGTATCCCCAAATGGAGATCATTATTCTTTCACTAATAAATTGGATTTTGACTGTACAAACAACATGGCGGAATACGAGGCATGTATCATGGGCATCCGTGCAGCCATAGAATGCAAAATTAAAGTATTAGAGGTATACGGAGATTCTGCATTAGTGATCTATCAGCTTAAAGGTGAATGGGAGACGAGAGATCCCAAGTTGATCAATTACCGAAGGCTAGTTCTTAAGTTAATCGAGGAGTTTGACGATATCACTTTCTGGTACCTTCCACGAGATGAAAATCAGATGGCTAATGCCTTGGCAACCTTAGCTTCTATGATCAAGGTGAACAAGCAAGAGGATATGAAGCCTATCCAAATGAGTATTTATGAGGCTCCGGGTCATTGCTGTAACATCGAAGAAGAAGAAGAGAAAGATGATCATCCTTGGTATCAAGATATTTTGTGATATGTGAGGATTCGTGAATACCCAGACCAAGCAACTGAGAATGATAAAAGGACATTAAGAAGGCTGGCTAGTGACTATGTCTTGGATGGAGAGATCCTATACAAAAGAAGGAAGGATCAGGTACTCCTAAGATGTGTAGACGCTGTCGAGGCTAAGAAAATCTTGGAAGAGGTTCATGAGGGTGTCTGCGGAACACATGCTAATGGTTTCACCATGGCCAAACAGATCATGAGATTCAGATATTATTGGTCCACTATGAAAGGAGATTGCATCAACTATGCCAAGAAGTGCCATAAATGCCAAAATTATGGAGATAAAATTCATGTACCTCCTTCACCTCTTCATGTTTTCTCTATGTGGGGCATGGATGTCATTGGGCCGATCTCACCGAAAGCATCTAATGGACATTGATTCATCTTTGTCGTCATAGATTACTTCACCAAATGGGTAGAGGCCACCTCTTACGCTAACGTCACAAAGTCAGCAGTCAGTAAGTTCTTAAAGAAAGAAATCATATGTCGATATGGGATGCCTGAGAGGATCATATTAGACAATACGCTGAACTTGAACAACAACACGATAGCAGAAGTTTATAGCCAATTCAAGATCAAATACCATAACTCGTCACCATATCGCCCAAAGATGAATAGTGCAGTAGAAGCGGCCAATAAGAACATAAAGAAGATTGTGGGGAAAATGATTGAGACTTACAAAGATTGGCACGAGAAATTACCATTTGCCCTTTATGCATACCGGACGTCAGTCAGAACCTCTATCGGGGCAATACCTTTCTCTTTAGTTTATAGAATGGAGGCAGTTCTGCCTATTGAAGTCGAGATTCCCTCTCTATGTATGCTGTCAGAGCTAAAGTTAGATGAGGTAGAATAGGTCCAGTCTCGATATGATCAGCTAAACTTAATTGAAGAAAAAAGACTAAAGGCTATCCATTATGGTCAAATGTACCAAAAGAGAATGATGCGGGCTTATAATAAGAAGGTTCGCCCTAGAGAATTCCATGAGGGAGACCTTGTTTAGAAAAAGATCCTCCCCATACAAAAGACTTTAGAGGGAAATGGATGCCAAATTGGGAGAGACCTTATGTGGTAAAGAAGGCTTTCTCTAGAGGAGCTCTGATTTTGATCGAGATGGATGGTAAAAGCCTACCTAATCCCGTGAATTCAGATTCGGTCAAGAGGTACTTTACCTAAAAAAAATAGAGAGGCCAAGGCAAAAACCCGTAAAAGGGCACTTTGAGACCAAAAGGGTTTTGAATTAAAAACCCAGGAATGGGCAATTCAAATCGAAGATGGGGCATGCAGTAATATTTTTTTCTCTGAACTAACAAGAAGGAAGGATGCTACATTTTGAGGCATCAACAAAGTACTCTTGGTCTTCCAAACACATACCAAGTTCAAAGGGTCCTCGAGAAGTTTATGCAAAGAAGCTCATGCTACGATGTCTGGGGCATCTATTATCATTTTATTCAGTTTGTATCTTAGCAAAATTTGTTATCTTGATTACCTTATTTATTTTGAGCTTTGCTCTCAATAAAACTTCATCTTGCCTATTGCGATAATCTTTTTCAAGCGTTTTTCATTGAAGCGATGATTAATGGACTAATAATATTCAAAAAAGGGTTCTACTTATTACTTTTAAATGTTTCTAAATGATACAAGGACCTGAAACGGGACTAATTAGTTTGAATCACCCTACATTCAAAGGTTGGAAACGTTGGGGAAAGAATAGCCCAAATTATGATCATTTCTTCGGGTTTTCTGCCAAATATACCAGTTGAAGAAAAAGATAGAGTAATACGTCAATGATAAAACCTCAGTGAAGAACGAGTAATATCAAATTAAGCATTGAAAATGACATTTTTTTTGCATTCATGCAAACATCATTCATACACAACTAGCTAGGAGCATCTGATTCATTCTGATCATGACATCCTAATTATTTGGCATAAATAGGCCCATGAAATAGATTCAATATGCCATGTTCTCCAAAGAATGTTGTAACAGACTAAAGAAATCAAAATCTTACACCCCTGAAGATGCAGTGGGACAGATTGAAATCACCATGGCAAATCTTGTCTCCCTGAAGTTGTAGTGGAGCAGATTAAAGTCACGAATCTCATCTCCTTGAAGTTATAGAGGAGTAGATTGAAGTTACAGATCTTATCTCCCTGAAGTTACAGTGGAATATATCGAAGAACAGCAAACCTTATCCCCCTGAGGTTGCAGTGGGGCAGGTTAAAGTTACAAGTCTTATCTCCCAGAAATTGCAGTGGGGCAGACTGAAGATATCAAATCTTATTTCCCTGAAGTTGCAGTGGAACAGGTTACAACTACGAGTTACAAATCCTATACCTCTGAATTTGCAGTGGGTCAGATCAAGTCTACTATGGCAAACCTTATCTCTCTGAAGTTGCAGTAAAGCAGATTAAAGCCATTAACCTTATCTCCTTGAAGATGCAGTGGAGCAGTTTGAAATTATCAAGTCTTACCTCCCTGAAGTTACAGTGGAATAGACTAAAAATAGCAAATCTTATCTCTCTGAAGTTGCAGTAGAGCAGATTAATGCTATAAGTCCTATACCTCTAAAGTTGCAGTAGGTTAGATCAAGTTACCATGACGGATCTTATCTCCTTGAAGTTGCAGTGGAGCATATTGAAGTCGCAAACCCCATCTCCTTGAAGATGCAGTTGAGCAGGTTGAAATTACTAGGTCTTATCTCTTTGAAGTTCCAGCGGAGTAGATCGAAGCTACAAATCTCTTCTCCCTGAAATTGCATTGGAACAAATCGTAGCACTATGTCCTATACCCATGAAGTTGCAGTGGGATGAAATGAGGCTACTCGAAGAAAAGAAGCACCAAAGAAGTCAAGATTCAATTAGACTAGGCAAAATTGGCTCTTCTAAAGTCTTTGCCCGATTCTCGTTACATGACGATGAGCAAAGAGGGGCAGCTGTAATAGCCAATTTTGACCCATGTTTATAAAACAAAATAAACCAAAAATAGGTGAAAATCCAAATGTTTATTAACAGTCCCTTTATGCATTAAAATGGCCCAAATCAAACAATAGCCCAAAACCCAAATCTAACCTACCCTAGACCAACTACACAAAATAATTCTGCAACCCTAGCCCTTCCAAGCTTCAGCCGCCGCTTACCCCCTCAGCCTTAGCCTTCACGCGCGCCGCCTCACCTCTTCAGGAGCCAACCACCAGCTCCTATGCGCCTGGCACTTCTCTGACACCTGCAAAAAAATTGAATACAATGACAGAGGGCAGCAAAAGAAACAAGCAGAAACGACAAAGAGAATAGAAGTAGAGGGTCATTTAATCGACTTTAAAAAGTCAAGATACACCTTTGTAAAATTTTTACGCACACCATTAATAAAAAAAACAGAACAGAAGTTTCGAAAGGTGGATTTAGGCTAAGAACCAACTCAGAATAGCACACGGCCTGAACCCCTTCACACGAACGTGGCACACGGTCGTGTCCCTATCGAGCCCAAGTCTAGTTCTACTCTAAAAAGGCTAATTTAGGCTATTTTAGGTATTCTAAAGTCTATATAAACACCCTAGAAGAGGATTAGTGGGTACACGGATAGTAGAAGGTAGAAAATACTAAAGGAAAGCCATCAAAGGGAGCAGGATTTATTTCAAGACTGAGGATCTCCACTCAATTTCCTTAGAAGTTCTTTGGGTTCTTTATATTTTGTTGTTTTTCCAATTTTGAGATGTTTTCCATTATTATTATGAACTAAACTCCCTAAATACCTAAAGGAGATAAAACCTAAGACAGATCTTATTATTATTTGAGTTATATGATAAATACTTGTTCTTATTCTTAATTGTGATTTTAATTCTTGCTTTAATATTCCAGGATATTAACTCAGGTTTTTGATGTACTTATTCAGTGGAGCAAAAGTCCTTGTTTAAGAGTAGATCATTCATAATTAAGCGGAGTTGCATGCAATCTTAGAGATAGGACGACATAAATCTGCGGATTAGAGTCAAATCTAATAAGGGAATCTATAGATCGAGTTAATGCGACAATAAGGGTTTTAATTAGAAAGAGATTTCAATTAATCAACCTAACGTTAGTTGTTCTTAGTCTTGAAAGAGATATTAATATAAATCGGGGATTTCTACGGATTAAATCAAGTGAATAAATCGTCTAATTCAAAGGTAATAAGTGAAGTCTAAGTGGATTCTTCCTTGGGTATTGTCTTCTCCATCGGTTTTCCAAAAGTATTTTCCAACATTAAACTCTGTCACAATCTTAGTTAATTAGATAATTAGTCTTAGATTTAAAATTCTCTTAATTGTTAGGCTAGATAATAAAAAGAGAGTAAATACTAGTACTTTTAGTCCTCGTGGATATGATATTCTGATCTCACCATAACTATACTACTGTTCGATAGGTGCGCTTGCCTTAGTCGAGTTTTTAGTTAGTTTCACGACCATGCTGCTGTGATATTTTTGGTCAAAGTGCATGCAGCTTGTAAACATGCTGCAGCACGTATGCTTGCTGTAACAACAAGGTTTTTTCTTTAGTTTCATTGTAATCAAAATAGTTGAAAATGAACAAGCTAATGACAACTTGATATGTTTAGGTGTTGAATGACTAGTTTAGGTGGCTTGTTTATGTGTACAAGCAATGTTTATCAAGTTATTAGGCTACTTAATGGTAGTAGGTAGTATTTGGTGATGTATTTTTTTTCTAGTTGAATGAATGAGAAAAAAAGAGCTAAAAGCCATAAGCTCCCTTGCTGCACATTTGTGAGCAAGTAAAAAATTTTTCTTGTATCTTGCTGCTTGTCTTGTGTCCTGTATTTCTTCCTCTGCTCCCACAAAAACCCAACATCAATCAATATGTTTTGAGTCCACCAACTTTCATCATCATTTTAAATGACATACATATTCATAAAAGTGACTTATTTTTATAATTAATAAAAAATTTTGAATTATTTTTGTAAAAAGCGACAAAACCCAGATTACCATAACAGATGTGTAATAGCCAATTTTGGCCCATGTTTATAAAACAAAATAAACCAAAAATGGGTGAAAATCCAAATATTTATTAATAGTCCCTTTATACATTAAAATGGCCCAAATCAAACAATAACCCAAAACCCAAATCTAACCTACCCTAGCCCAACTACACAAAACAATTCAGGAACCCTAGCCCTTCCACCTCTCCTCCTCACAAGCCAACCACCAGCTTCCCATGCGCCTGGTACCTCTCTGATACCTGCAAAAAAATTGAATACAAAGACAGAGGGCAGCAAAAGAAACAAGCAGAAACGACAAAGAGAATAAAAGTAGAGGGTCGTTTAATCGGCTTTAAAAAGCCAAGATACACCTTTGTAAATTTTTTACGCATACCATTAATAAAAAAAACAGAACAGAAGTTTCGAAAGGTGGATTTTTTTTACTATCTATTTTTGTTTTTTGCTTCTTTTATTTTTATTTTTTTTATTTCATAACTAAAATCTTTCAAAATAAAAAAGGAAGAAATAAACTTACCTGAGTAGCCTCACGTCCTCCGTCGTCGTGGGTGTTTCACTGGTGCCGAGGGCCTTACAACCTTTTAAGGTTTGGCTAAAATGACCAAAAGTCCTCTTTTATTCTTTTTTTGTCGCAAATAAGGGGCTAAACCTCTGGATCCGGTCAAAACGATGCTAAAAGGACCGTTTTGCGTCTCCCCGACCACTGTCTACTGTGAAGGAGCGGCGGTCCGATGATGATGGGTATATTACCCTAGCCAAATGGGGAAATTAGAAGAGGGAGAGAGAGCAAGAAAGGCTCTCTACCTTTTTTTGAAGAAAATGAAGCTGAAATGGAAAGAAAAATAAAAAATTTTGGCTTTAATAGCCATGCAAAACGCTACCATTTTGCACACACCCCCCATGCCTCAAAACGACGTCGTTTAGGGGGGAACCCGCTACCCGACCCGATTGGAAGGGGGACCCGCGTGTTTTGTGGCCCAAATGGGCTATTTGCGGTTATGGTCCCTCCTTCTTTCCTGCACCAATCGATTATGTCCCATTTTGTTTTTTTTTTCTTTTTTAATCTCGCCTTATTATTTCATTTTATTTTCGATTCAATCCCTCACCTGGATGGTTGAAACGCAGCGCATTGGACTTGGGATATTGTCCCATTTCATCCTCACAACTTCGGGCGCGTTTTGATTTAGTCCTTGGCAGCTTTCTGTCATTTATAATTTATACCTTTTCTTTTACTTTGATTCTAATTTAATCATTTCCCCCTTTTATTTCAAACTGTTTTATTATATTTTATTATATGTCCTATTTACAATTTATTTAGATACTATATTTTATTTAGCTTCAAATTTTATATGATACTTGTAAATGTGTCATTTGTTTATTTTTTAAAAACTGTTTTATTGTTGTTTATTCCAAGTTTTACATAACAATCTTTTAAGTATACACGTATGTTATTTACTTTATTTTTACTTTTATAGACTGTTTGTTTCTTTTACATTTCTTTATTTTGTATGTCTTTCACATGATATTTTTAATTTGTTCTTATTGATCAATTATGAATATTTTATACCATTTTATCTTATGTTAAAAATATTATTCATAAACATTATTATAAATTGTTATATTTTTACTTTAAAGTACTAACTTCTATTTCAAAATCGTTTCATGTATTATTTATTTAAAGCTATTTAGTACTTTAAATTGTTTTACATGCCTTTCAAAATTCTATTTATTTATTTTAAACATTCTATTTATTATTCATTATATGTTTTTTTACCCATTTTGTACTTTTATGTACATATATGTGCATTATTTGTTCTAAAATTTATATTTATATATATATATATATATATATCATCCTTTTAAATTGTTTTATGCATCATTGATTTTAGAAAAAATTCATTTTTTTACTTTATTTATTTCTAAACTTATTTATTATCATTTTAAATAGCTTTTACGTTTTATTTATTTTGATTCGCTTTATACTATTTTTTTAATTTGTTATCTATGTTTTTATTATTCCTCGATTGCTAATGTTAGTATGTAAATAATGTATGTTGAATCATTATTGTCATTGTATCTACCATAATATGTTCACTTGTATTTTCACATTATCATCGTACATTTGCGTGATGCTATTCATGTATTATCGTCCACATTCATTATTATATCGTATTTCATATTATTGCTTCATGAATTAAACCCCAATACATTTATCCAATAAATCACTTTATTTTAACCTAAACAAATAACATACGTCGTTCAACTGCCGTATTCGCTACTATTTAAAAACAAAATTTCAAAATAAGGCAATGTTTCGCGTTTTGGAATATCGAAGAATTGTGCCCTAACTTACGGGGTTTCGGTTCTCTCGTTGATCCTAAATAGCTAAATATCCTTTTAAGTTTTAAAATACATGGAATTCCAATTTAAATTAAAGACGACCTTGCGCTCGGGAATTCATGTATTGTGTTCTAACTTACGGGATGTGATACTTCGATATCTCGAGATAAGGAAATCTTCAACAATCGTTTTGAGCTAATTCAAGAATTTTAAAATCGATGTTAATAAAAAGGATCGTATTTCAAACTCATTCTCGATTTTCAATTTTCGACATTAAGACACTAACTAATCAATTCGATACCAATTTTTGGGCGTGTCGAGGGTGCTAATTCTTCCTCGCACGTAACCGACTCCTGAACTTGTTCTCTTGAATTTCGTAGACCAAAATGTCGTTTTAATAAACTAAAATTGTTTTATTAAAACAAAGGTGATTCGATCACACCAAATAAAGATCGGTGGTGACTCACGTTTTAATTTTTGTTTTCAAACAAACTCAGTGCCCGTTTTCAAAAAAATGGTTTCGACAAGATGCAAAATCTGATCGGTGAAGTTACGAAAATGGAGACCATGGGAAATCTTCTAATCCTTTTTACAGCTTCTTTATGCCTCTTCCTGTAACGCCCCAATTTTCGGGAATTCTGTGAATGTTGGCATAGGTTTAATTATGTTAGTGGGCCTCTAGAAGGCCCAAGCTTAAGATAGAACCCGACAATTTTAGTTAATTTTTGTTCCATAAGAAAAAGGGGGTGAAATTATGAAATAGAACCTATGTGAAAATGTTTGAAAATGCTATAGGCTAAATTGAAGTGGCCAAATAAATAGGAGTGCAAAATAGGAGGATTTGCATGACAAACCTCCCATTTTACATGAAGTGGCCAGCCATCATGTTGTTGTAGACAATATGAGCACTTAATATCCATAATTCATGGTACAAATTGATAATGGGTTAGGTAAATGTTCCATGATAATGGATTAGGTAAATATTTTGTGATAATGGGTTAGGTAAATATTCCATGATAATGGTTTAGGTAAATGTTCCATGATGGGCATTTCATGTCTTTTGTATTAAAGAATTAAATGGATGAAATATGAAATTTTATTAAAAGAAAAAGGGGTGAAAAGAACAAAGTTTTGTCCATCTTTGTTCATCATAGCCGAAAGTTAGAGAAGAAAAAGGAGAGGAGAAAGCTCTTGAATGTTCGGTCACTTGGGGAAGAAAATTGAAGGTAAGTTCATGGTAGTTTGCTTCTATTTTGATGTTCATGAGTTCTTCTTGATTCTACCTTAACTCTTGAAGCATATTTTGGTTTTTATTTGTGTTGTGAGCATTTAGTCATGAATTAAAATGAAGGAAATGGTTGTTGTTTCATGTTCTTTTGATGAAAAATGGAAGATAGGTGAAGTTGAGCCAAACAAATGAGCATGCATGTGCCTTAGATGCTAAGGGGAAAAATCGGCTAACATGTTATGCTTTAAAATGATGAAATGGAGATTATACTTAACTAAAATCATAGATATGCGATGATTGATTGGTGATATACATGTTTAAATAACAAGCATGCAAGTTAGGTGTGGAAGAGTGATTTGGTAATAAATCTGCTTGGGACAGTAGCAGTAACGTGACTTTGGAAAATCACCATAAATTGTGGGAGATGAATTAGAAGCTGCATAAGTTATGTAATTAAAGCTTAATGAGCCTAGTTTCAAATGGAATAAACAAGAACATATTTTGAATTCTGTACAATGAGAAATTTGATTCGTAATGAAGAGTGGTCAGATTAGTCAAACAGTGAAACATGGGAAACTTTGAGAAAAATCTGGTATTGATTGGCTAAACCAAAAATTCTTAAAATTTTATGGATAGAAGATATATGAGTCTATTTTTAGGGAAAATTAACGACACTTGATTTGGAGTTTCGTAGCTCCAGTTATAAATGATTTAGTGACTGTTGCTTAGGAAGACAGCTTGCAGTGAAATTTTGATTATGTGGTAAACATTGACAAAAAAAAATTGTTAATGAGTTGCTTATTGATTTCTTATAAGCTTACTATGATCTGTAGGTGTGGTTGGCCGAATATTGTAAGGGGTTAATACGTAGTTCGTATTTGAATAGTTAGATTAATGTGTTAGTAATCCAATTGTAGGCAGTTCGTGTGTGGATCTCGTCAGCATATCGTCGCAAACAGGTATGTAACTGACACCCTCTCATAGACTAGATTGGCAAAAGCCGAAATGCCAAAAAGTCGGTATTTTGGGAATTTGTGAGTGTACGAATGCTCGTAAGATAGTTGGGTTTGTATATTTGGTAATCTAAAGTAATAAACTGCAGTACGCGCAATTTCGTACATTTTGATAATTTGGGCTTAATGGGCCAAAGATCGGGTTCATGGGCCAACGGGCCCAATTCAGTAAATATGCGCGGTAAGTGTTCTGATAGTACGTAAATAGTTAGGATATGCATGAAAACCCTAAAAGCAGCTAAATTACTATAATACCTCTATGTATGGAAAATTACTGTTATACCCCTAGGTGCAAAATTACCGTTATACCTCTAAGGTTAATTTTGACTGAAAAGCATGACGATCTAATTCTGTATGATGTATGCCATGATTATATATCTGTTGCATGGGGACATGGGTTATATTATGGAGGAAGTGTCCGGTGGCTATGCCACA